>NC_062290.1:81979911-82281290 GCF_902655055.1 Lutra lutra
CAATCCTGGCCTCTACTTACTAGATGCCAAGAGCATCTCCTCCCTAGTCTTGACAGTCAGAATTGTCTCCAGACATTGTCAGATGTCCCCTGGGGGAGCAAAATTGCTCCGAGTTGAGAACCACTGGAGTATGTGAAGCTGAAATGACCCCACTAAACCCATTCCTAGACATGCTCACAGCACTTCAGAAAACCCACAGTGGGATACAGGAGTCTTGGATTCAAGTCTTGGTTCTGTCCCAGAGTTTCTGTATGTTCTGTCTCAGTTACCTTGTTTGTGAAATGAAGGGTTATCTTAGATACCTGGGGGCCCATTTACCTCTTAGCATTTTGACTATGAGTTCATATGAGAATTTCAATACATTTTAGGTGAGTTAATAGTTAATCCTGTAAGCTCAGTTTTCCACTGATGCCTACTGGCCGAAATGTTCCAGATCTTCCTTAGGAATGACTTTTTTGGTTGGGGGACAGGCCACTACCCTTTTTGTCCAGAGTCTTTGCTGGAAGCTACTTTAGAGTCATTGGAGCATTACAGTGTTCCAGTATGTTTGGTTCTCTGCTCAAAGCCAACAGTGGGTGACTCAAAAGCCCTATCTACTTCACTATTTAGTCTTTTTTTTTTTTTTTAAGATTTTATTTATTTATTTGGCAGAGAAAGAGAGCACACAGGTAGGCAGAGCGGCAGGCAGAGGGAGAAGGAGAAGCAGGCACTTGGCTCCCTGCTGAGCAGAGAGCTCCATGTGGGACTCCATCTCAGGACCCTGGGATCATGACCTGAGCTAAAGGCAGACGCCTAACCTATTGAGCTGCTCAGGTGTCCCCACTATTTAGTCTGTATAGCCACATCTTGCTGTTGTATTATCAATTCACTAGTTTACAAGTATTTATCGTGAACGTTTTGTGTGCCATGAACTGTGCGGGGAGTACAGTGATGAGCAAAGCACGGGGCCTTTCTTTATTGGATCAGTGATTACAAAGTCTTTTTCCTGTCTGGTTTGAACCCATGACAACTCTGAGGTAGGCAGCAGAAGTGTCAGAATGTACATTCTCTAAATAACAATTATAGAAGGGAGAGGAGGTAACTTGTCAAAGGCCACAGGCAGTTAGCAGTACTGGCACTAGGATTTAAATCCTGCTCTCTAGTGCTTTTATTTTTTTTCTTATAGTCTGAGTTGTCATTTAAAAACACGCATACAATAAAAGCTTCATTGAAAAGCCTGGTTCTTTTGTTCTTGCGTGGTCACTGCTTTAGTTCAAAGGACTGGCATTTTGATTTGCAGGTGGTGGAGGTAGTAGGAGGGAATGAGAAACCCAACCCAGACAGGCCTCTAGTGAAACGCTGTTCTCAGGCCCTGCCAAGAAGTAGGAGCCAGGCCCCAGGCAAAAATGTGGATGGAGTGGGAGGACAGAGGCTTATTTGAGTGAGGCCTGAGCCCTGGGCTGAGAGGCAGGAGAAGCGCACTTCTGTTCAGCCTTGCCTGGGTCACCATGGGCCTCCTTGCAAGTTGCCTCTATCCTGTTAGTGGCTCCATGATCCTCCCCTAAGCAGAGAGCCCTGGAACAGAAGCCATTCTCCAGTTGTTTCTAATTCCTCTTATTTTAAATGTTTATCATTAAAATAGTAAGAACAATTGTATCTTGAGTGTCTTCTGCTCTCATATTTTCACTGCCATCTTCTTTGCTCAAGATCTTGAGGTCTGTTTCCTGGATCATTATAGTGGCCTTATAAGTACACCGCCTTCTGGTCACTCCTCTCTCTAATGTTACTCTATCCAGCTTGACCACGTTTATTACTCTCCTACCTAAAAAACCTCCAAAAGCACCCTATTCCATGAGTACAAACCCTAAACACCTCTGTCAGACCCTTTTCTTTATAAGGCCAGCCAGTCTTACTTCCCTGTGATACCATACCTGCAGACTGGATATCTCATCTATCCCTAAATACCTCTTGAGTCTATACATATTATCATTTACTAGGAGTACCTCCCTTTCCACTTGACAACCTACTTACGATTTCAGATCCAACTTAGATGGTACCTTCTCTTTGAATCTTCTTCTCCCTCAGGTATAGCCTTCCTCTAGGTCCCACCACCTCTCAGTTACAGCTGCACAGGTCACATTACTTTGAATTAGGCTACCTTTTCCACTGGACTCCCCACAGTGCCTACCCAGGCACAAATGACTGGAGGTGAAATTGACTCTACAAAATCAGATCATTCATAAATAATCCCCGTAGGATAATAGCAGTTCAGTGGATTCTGGTTGGCATTACCTCCGGTTGCAGTTTTATACAATAAGAATGGATTTCTGCTCATCTAGATGATAATTCCTAATCACGGCTTCACCAATTACAAACTATGTGATCTTGATTTCTGAGCCTCCATTTTCTTATCACCTGCAAAATGCAGAGGAAAATATTTAGGCACAGAAACTTTGTTTAAGCGCTAAAGCTTGATATTGATACCAGGAATTATTTTGTGAATGGGGGATAGGGATGAAAAAATGACCCTTAGCCTTGGTTCCAGTTTGCTTGAGCTGGCAGATCATGACTTGGCCATGTCACTGCTGACCTGTGCTTTTCTTTTCCTACTGTGTAGATCCTGACAGCTGCTTTCCTGTCATACCCCATGCTCAGGACCCTTAGCCTGCAGCTCCGTTCAGCTGTCACTGGCAGCTATGTCTCCGGCACTTACTCCATCGTCTTTGTCAACTGTCCCAATGAGCAAATTGCTAGAGATATCGCCAGGTATGGTGCAGGGGCTCAGGTGCTGCCCCAGGAGGCTGGGGAGCTCTCAGGATGCTCTACTGTGTCCACTACACACCTCTTCGCTTGGGGTCATAAGAAGAGCATGGCTGGGGGCGTCTGGGTGGCTCAGTCGGTTAAGCATCTGCCTTTGGCTCAGGTCATGATCCCACGGTCCTGGGGTCGAGCCCTGCATGGGGCTCCCTGGTCTGTGGGAAGCCTGCTTCTCCCTTTCCCACTCCCCCTGCTTGTGTTCCCTCTCTCGCTGTGTCTCTCTCTGTTAAATAAATAAATCCAACCTTAAAAAAAAAAAAAAAAAAAGCACTGCTGAATGATCCCCCATCAGATCCTGCTGCTGGGCTGGAAAATGTTGAGTGTGCATGAGAGCATTTAAGAGATACGAGGCCCAGAGAGCTAAGCGGCTTGCCCAAGGTATTAAGGTCAGAGGACAGGGTAGCTCTGCAGGCTGAGAATTTCAGTCCTCGAATTCTTGGCCCGGCTCTCTCTCTTCTCCGAGATACTCTCTTAGCTTGCTCCCGGAGGTGCTCACCATGCAAGTGAAGCGGAGGAGGCTGTTCCATGTATTTGGCAAATTTCTTTCTTTCATTTCTTTATTTTTGTTTTTCTAAAGATTTGTTTATTTATTTTAGAGAGAGAAAGAGAGTATGTGAGCAGAGGGAGGCAGAGGGAGAGTGAAAGAACCCCAGGCAGACTCCCCCCTGAGCGTGGAGCCCAGTGGTAGGGCTTGATCCCACATCCCCAAGATCACGACCTGAGCTGAAATCAAGAGTTGCATGATCAACCGGCCGAGCCACTCAGGCACCCCAGTATTTGGCGAATTTCTCAAAGCAGCTGCGGTGTGGTGCAAAGAGCACTGGCCTTACAACGAGACCAGGGTTTGAGTTTTGGCTGTGCCACTTCCGTAACTGTGCGACCTCAGGCCACACTTTCTTTCTCAAAGTGTTAATTTTCTGAGCTACAATATAGGATAATGCCACTTAGCTCACAGGAGCAATATAAGGGTGAAATGATACAGTTCTTATCCCAGTAGATTGGACATAGCAGATGCTCACTAAGTGTTTGTTGTATCTGAATGTCCCCCCTCACTCCTTTTTATAGATGTGACTTTGAAGAGGGTTAGTGGGTCTGGAGGGTGATGGACTTGGCTTCCTCTTCAACTCAGCCATCTTGAAATTTGATGGTAGACTAAGTTATGGTGTTTTAAAATGTTGAATCTCGTCTTTGGGGACACACAGCTTCCAAATTCTTGGTCACAGATTAACCTTGCAATTTATTCCATTTTTCTCCCCGCAACCAGAATGTCTGTTTTTCCATCATTAATATTACATTTGGAGACTACACTTGTCTGAAAGAACCCATGGTTATTCCAGAGATATGACCATAATATTTAGCAGCTAGGAATTGAAATCCCTTTGATGTTTCTGGTATTACTAGGGTATGTGCTAAACTGTTTGGATCAGCCACTCCGGGTCCGATGTCCAACATCAGATGACATCTGTGAGGTGGGGTATTGGGAGGAAAAGGACTCTAATGACTGGATCCTAACTAGTCAAAAGGCCAGTTCAGTAAATGGATCTGTGTCTCCCTGGGGAGAGGTCTTTATTGCCTTCTTGCATCCAAGGTTCTGATGATAAAGTCAGGTGTTTGTCGAGGTCTCATTCTTGGTAGGTAATGCTTTTGGTCTCTGATAGGCTTTAGGAGTTTCTATCTTAGTGTTCAGCTATTCATTTGGTAAATATTCTCTATATTTTCTGTGTCCTTTCCTGTGTCCGTCTGTGTCTGTTTAACTGGAACTCCTAGTTAGGTAGATGCTGAATTTGTTCTCTGGGACTGAATTTTTATATTTTTCTGTTTCTTTATTCTGCATGCTGGGAGAATTTTGGAGTAGTCTTTCCTTTGTTTGTCAGCTGTTTTGCTATTCAGCCCTCCTATTTTTTTGTTTATTTGTTTGTTTAAACAATTATAATTTTTTTTTAAAGATTTTATTTATTTATTTGACAGAGAGAGATCACAAGTAGACGGAGAGGCAGGCAGAGAGAGGGGAGGAAGCAGGCTCCCGGCTGCGCAGAGAGCCTGACGCAGGGCTCGATCCCAGGACCCTGGGATCATGACCTGAGCCAAAGGCAGAGGCTTTAACCCACTGAGCCACCCAGGCACCCCACCACAATTATAATTTTTTAAAATAGTTTTTTAATAGATTTCCTTTTCGAGATTTCTCACTGTTTTTTAATAACCAACTGCTCTTATTTCATAATTGTCATGGATGTAATAACTTTGCCTTATCTCTCTATGGATATTAATTACGCTTAATGTATTTTAATTTTTTTTCCAGCTTTATTGACCCACTATTGACCTATAACATTGTATAAATTTAAGGTGTACCACATGATACTTTATATAAATATATATTGCTAAATGATTACCACAGAAAGGTTAGAAACCACACCAGTGACCTCCCACAGTTACCTTCGTGTGCGTGTGGTGAAAACTTTGAAGATTTGCTCTCAGCAACTTTCAAGTATACATAATTATACTTATTTTAAAATTTGGCTTTGAATGTTCTCTTAACTGATTCCTTTATGTAAATTCTTCTGTGTGTTCAGTTTTTGTCTCTCTTGGTTATTGATCTTCCTCCGTTCCTTGTGACTACTTGGGACCTCTCTCAGGAGGCGCAGAAGGGCTGCCAGGAATTGGCATGGGGAGCACTGTTTCCAGTGTGAGTCCAGGCTGGGGGGCCCTCGCAACTGCTCTGCTGGCACACTTAGCGATCTTGCCTGGCGACAGACACTCCATTCCTGGCGCCTGGGCTCTGGGAGATTTCAGGGGTCCACCTGCTCCTGCTATGGCGTCCCAGCTACTCACTTGGATGGCTGCCTCCATGTTCCTCCCTGCTCTGGTTTCGTCGCCTCCAAACGGGGACTGTTGCTCTCATCTTCTGTGGCAGTTGCCCTGCTTGCTCCCCCTCATGTCTCAGGGTGGTCTTTTCTCCTTCGGGGCTTCCTCGCCATCGCTGGTGCATAAGGCGTTCTTACTGTGCGCTGGCAGGGCTGAGCAGTGAGCATTTCCTGTTGTTTCTAGGGTTTGCTGTCAAAGTGAGGCTGCGGCATTGGTTTGGTCCACGTACTTAGCCTGCAGGTCTGAAGTGGAGCTTTAGGGATGTGGCTGTGGAGCTCTCACTCAACGTGTTTTGTTCAGTGTCTTTTCTTGGTGGTTTCAATAGAAAAGAGGCAGACAGGTTTAGTTGCCAAGATTTCTAGAAGGAGGGTAAATGGTACATGATGGGGAGGGCCCCACAAACAGGAGCAGGCAGGAACCCCAGCTTAGCCACAGAACCAGCACCGAGGCCGGGTTCCCCAGCTCTGGGCCGGCGGTCTGTCTTCTGTAGTGTTCTTTTGAGTTTAGTCTGCTGCCTCTCAGTTCTGGGTCAGTTCAGTTCTTGTTCCTGGTTCATTGAAAGACACATTCTTAGCTAGAAAAAATAACTAGAAACATTTCTTACTGGAGCCAGGGTGAAAATTCTGAGTGTTGAATCAGAAGACCTGGATTGTAGGGTCCTCTCCGCTGCCAACTCCACGTACGACCTTAGGCAAGTCTTCCTTCTCTGGGCTTCCATCTCCTGTGTATAGGGGGAAGTGGATTAGATCAGGGGTACAGGTCCCTAAATAAGCAAAGTGGGGTGCAGTGTCATGAGGGCGGGTGATGGCGGAAAGCAGCCCTGACTCTCCCTGTGTATTGGGAGGAAGGAGAGCAGTGGGAACTGTGTGGACCTGAGAAGCGGATGTCGCGCCTCAAGGGAGTAGCCACTGCTTAGCTCTAGCTAAATGTGACCTTGTCGGACTGTAGTTCTAATGTTACAAGACTTACTTTCTGGTGAGAAAAAAGATAATCTATTTTTTTAGTGTAAAATATCCTAATAGTAAACATTAGTAACAAAGTCAAGATTTTTTAAAATGCTGTAAGAGCCAAACCGTGTCTGCGGGCTGTGATTCACTAGTGTGTGGCGGTTTCTGTGTAGTCTTGGCAGTTTCTCGAGGCTCTAACAGTTCCATGTGTCTCTGTCGTCTGTTCTCAGATGAGCATGAGGGCTCCAACTCCCATCTGGAATTCACTGTGTGTCTTGGGTGGGTGGGGTGTGTGTGTGTGTGTGTGTGTGTGTGTGTGTATGTGTGTTATCTGTCAGCTGATGTGCTCTTTTGCTCTCATGCTCTCTGGTTTTATTTTTGTTTTTGTTGTTCTTGTTCTTGGCCATAGGGTCTTTTTGAATAACACAGACCTCCATATTTCTGCAGTCTTTTATCTACGGACAGGCTGCTGTGACCAGTCACTGAGGAGTTTACATTCTGGACCTTGGAGGCAATGGGATTACTTTTTTTTTTTTTAAGGTTTAACTCACTCCCTGTGTTTCCTTGCCATCTTCAGGAGCAATGAAATGTAATTTCTCAGTGGACAGTTGAGTGAGTAAGACTCGCCACAGTTGCTTAAACAGATTTGTGCCATGTGCCTCTCCTTACAGTCCGGGGTTTATTTAGCTCTGGAACTTTCTAGGGGAATGCCACATTAATGTGGAGCCTGAAATAGAGCACTGTTGAGCCTGGAACTCTTGGGAGAGGAAGTGGGTCAGTTCTCTTGGTAGCAGCGACGGTAGGAGCGATGGGTGAGCGGCGATCGATGAGGGGGCTCCGAAGAGGTTTATCTGGCAGGGTCCAAGCACTTCAGAGCACAGAGACGGGTCCCCCTTGGTGGCCCAAGACCTGAGAAAGGGTTGTCAGGGCCTGCCTGATTCTGAGGGCTTCTGGCTTTGTTGCTTGGGAATGCTTCTTTGCGTTGATGATTTGGTGGTGGTCCTGTTTCTGTGACGCCTGCGCTGATTCAGGCACATCTGCTTGTGTTCCCTGGGACTCTGCAAGGGAATCAGAACTTCAGACCAGGAGCTCCAGCCTGTGATCTGTCCAAAAAATCTTAGAGGTCTGCAAAGTGATGACTGTGCTCTTAGGGCTCTGGTAGAAACCTTTACATTAAAAGAAGGTGAAGAGAGCCTATATTTTCCAGACACAAGGTATGTTTGTTGTAGTTGTTGTTGTTTGCTCTTACTTGGAGTTACAGCTGTTCTGCGTGGTCACGTGAGTATCTACAGATCAGAAGCAGTGAGTGTCAGCCCGACACGTACCCGAGAGGTAAAAGCAGAAGATGGTGATAGAATAAAATGATCGTGGAAGGGTTGGAATCCACTGACCAAACCAATCCTGTTATAATACACAGCAGGAAGGTCAGCTTGAGTGAGGGGGACATGTGTGTCTTGGATGGGTGCTCAGATACTTATTCTTGGAATGAAAGAAAGAACGTGGTTAAATTCACACCGCCATCTGCTGCAGGGTGAGGAATGGAATCCAGGTCTTGTCTCCAGTGTTAACCAACTTCCCTTCCCCAAACAGCCTGGGCCTGTCCTTCACACTGCTTTGCCATAGCTGCTTCCTTCCTTTTCTCCCCACCCAGGGGAAGGATTTATAAACTGTGCTTTCTTTAGAAGTTCTGTGCATGTTGGTTATGGAGTGTGTTGGTTTGAGGGGGAAGAGGCACTCTAAATGGTTCTCTACTTAGACTCTGGTTTCCTGGGTAATTCCCCTAACTCCTGTCCCTTGTCCCTATTCTTAAGATGTTGGGTACTCAGCCTGGTGATGGTGACTGTGTCTGTTTGCTTTAGGGCTAGCCTGGATAAGAAGCTGGCTGCCTCTGTGAACATCCTGCCCAAGGCATCCTCACTGTGAGTTTTGCTATGGCCTCTGGGGGTGCTAGGTCAGGTCCTGGCTGGTGGAAAGAGCACTCAGCTCCTGGGAAATTGTCAAAGAACAACTCAAAGATATTTGTTTAATGTTAATTTGTATTCAGAGGAAGTCACCTAGTGGATTTCTGTCACCTAACAAAAGCTGTGCATGGAGAAGAGAGGGAAAAGACCTATAGTTTAGGAACAGTGAACTTTGTTTGCACATTCTCTGTTTAAATTAGTTAGCTTGCTGTTAGGAAAGAAGCCCGACTGGGCATTCCATCCCTGAGTAATCCTATTAGGGATATCAAAGAAAATAATTCCCACTGCATTTGAATTATCTGAAAAAGTCTGAAGGGTCGGCTTATGTGACAAGCTGTTTCTGTGTTGTCTGCCTTTCATTTCTTTAACACCCGCACCTGAGTTAATTCTGGTCTATTCCATTTCCCTCATCAAAATATGTTCCCAGTACTAGCTCTGCAGGATTTGTCTTGTGCCTTGATGTCTCCCATCAGCCTGTTTCTCATCTCCTTCCTCTCCTTGTTGTTGAGGTTGGGGGCGGTGAGGAGAGAGAAATAATATCTACTCCGAAGGTCAAAACAGAAAAGTGCCCTATAATGGAAGTTCCCTCCATGCCCCTCCCCCAACAGTGTCATCGCCTCAGGGACGCCGCACATCATCTAGAGCTGTAATTCCCAAATTTGGCTGTGTTTTAGATTCTTGAGCTCCATTCTAGATGTATCATTCTCTCCGAGGGTGTATCTGTATCATTCTGTATCATTCTCTCTGAGGGTGGGGCTTAGGTCACTGAATTTTTAGAAAATTGTGTAGGTGATTCACATGAAAGCAGCCTGGGAACCAGTGCTTGGGAACTAGAACAGAATATCAGCCTCACCTTCGCTCTGTATGTCCATCCTTTTTATAATTGACCCCTTCACCATAGCACCTTGGCCTGGGTCATCTTAGCCTCGCCCTGAGTCAGTGTAGATATTTTCAGGCCAAATTTCTTTCCCTTCCCTTGATACTGTTCTTGTACTCTTTTCTGAACATCATTACTGACTTTGTTTTTTAACTTTTGGACCTGTTTCTATATGTTATAAAGCTCACTCGTTCCCTGAAGCCTCCTGTGTTTTTTTTTCCCCCTCCTGTGCTTTTTAAATTATCCATTTGTGGGCACTCCACTTTGAGAGTAAATAATAAATGTAGCATTAGTCCAAAGGATGGGAGTGGCCTAGAAGCCAGAAGTATAGGATGAGCATAGAAAGAGTTGAAGGGGCGCCTGGGTGGCACATTCAGTTAAGTGTCCGACTCTTGGCCTCAGTTCAGGTCGTGATCTCAGGGTTGTGAGATCGAGCCCTGTGTTGGGTTCCATGCTTAGCGTGGAGTGTGCTTGAGACTCTCTCTTATTCAGATAAATAAATAAAAATAAAACTCAAAGGGCTGGAGAAGCCCAGATTGGAGGAGAGATAACATAGGAGTTTCTGCAGGGCTGTGCTGAGGTGGCTCTTCATGTGGAAGTTGGGGAAAATGACTGGGTGGCAGATGTTGGCATGCCATAAAGAAAACCATCTCTCATGTGAAAGCCTGTAAGTTAGAGCTATGGGTTTCTTCAAGAGATGGTGAGCCTCTCACCCCCAGGAACGTTTAGGCAGCTGCTGGGAGCATGCATTAGAATGGTTGGACTAGATGACCTTCGGGGACTTGGCCAATTCCAGACATTTTAATGTGGGTTTGGGAAGATTTTAAAGTTTCCACCTTGGGGGCGCCTGGGTGGCTCAGTTGTTAAGCAGCTGCCTTCGGCTCAGGTCAAGGTCCCAGGGTTCTGGGATCAAGGCCCACCGTGGGCTCCCTACTCAGCGGGAAGCCTGCTTCTCCCTCTCCCACTCCCCTTGCTTGTGTTCCCTCTCTCTCTGTGTCTCTCTCTGTCAAATAAATAAATCTTAAAAAAAAAAAAAAAGTTTCTACCTTGGTAAGTCACCTGATTGGGCCAGATTTGGCATCCTACTGGGCTCATCTTGTGAGCATCATAATTTGTTTTTTTTTTTTTCTCTTCTCCAGGTACTTTTGGAATGGAGAAATCGAAGAAGCTGCTGAGATCCTGTTGGTGAGTGAAGATGGGGGTGTTGGAGCCTTAATAGGGGAAGAGTGAGACCAAGGCCTTTTCTCAGGTTCCAATTAAAATTAGCAAAGATCAACCAGTTGAGGTTCTTGCTCCATATCAGATATCCTAGGCCAATTTGCGAATGCACCCGTGCCTGGTCACCTGAAGGAGTGTTGTTTCCTGAGTGGCCAGATGACTCAGTAGCTATAGGACTGGGGCTAAGGTCCTCCCTAAAGCAGGGATTTTTTTTTTTTTTTTTTTTAACAGCTAATAAAGACAAAGACTTCCAAGGTCCACGTGCTGTCCAGCTATATCAGGTAATTCTGGCATCTCTTCTCAGCCAGGGATGTACCAGGGACTAAGTGAAGGAGCTTGAGAAGCAGGAGACCTAGAGCCTAGTCACCCACCTCCCACATGACCCTGGGCATGTCCTGTCCCTCAGATCCTCCATCTGTAAAATGAGAGGCTAGAATGAATTAGTTGATACTGGTTCTCAAAATTTTGGTCTCAGGATCCTGGTACACATTTAAAAATTATCAAGGACCCAGAGGAGCTTTGTTTACATGGGTTATGTTAAAATTTATTGTATTAGAAATTTAAATTGAGAAATTAAAAAAAAATTTTAGTTCCTTTAAAATAATAGCAATAGGGGCACCTGGGTGGGTCAGTCAGTTAAGCACCCAGCTCTTGATTTCGACTCAGGTCATGATCTCAGGATCCTGGGATTGAGCCCCACATCGGGCTCTGTGCTGGGCATGGAGCCTGCTTAAGATTCTCTCTCTCCCTCTCCCTCTGCCTCTCATTCCCTGTAAAATAAAACAAACACATAAGCTGATATGTGTCCCTAAAATAAGAAAACGTATTATCCTCAGTCACTGGATAGGATTACCCCAACTCCCAAAAGTTTATGTGTGCATGTGTCGTGATTTACTAAGTAAGCTGCCTCATGAGAACTTGACAATGCCTCTTTCACTGGAAAGGAGGTAGGGGATTATCACCCCCATTTTTCAGATGAGGGACTGAGGCCCAAGGCTTTATATATCTTCGGTCTGGGAAGTGAAGAGAACTTACATTGTGTGCTGAGGGCCAGATGAAAGAAATGGAGAGAAAGGAGAGATCCCTATGGGTTTGGATGGTGAAGGAAGATCCCTTGGAGAAGGTCAGTGGTTGAGTTGGGCCTTGAGCGATAGATAGGCTTTTAAGTGATCAACAGAACTTTCTAGGTGGAGAAGAGAATCCAGAGGTGTAGGGGAGGGAGGGTTGTTTGGGGAAGGCGCAGTGATGAGTGTGGGATAGTAATGAAGACAGTAAGTGACATTTAATGAGGGCACGCAAGGCTGGTCAGTATACAGGTGAGGGCGTCCTGTGTGTGCCTCATCGCGCTTAATTCTCGGCAGTCTAATCACGGAGGGACATTTTATCTCTTCTTTTGTAGGTCCTTTGGAGAAATTAAGGGATCTGTCCATAGTTCCAAAGCTATGTGGGGCAGACTTAGAATTTGAACCCATGACCATGAGACTCTAAAGCCACCTGACCCAACTCCTCACTTGTTGACAGGTGGGAAACAGGCTCAGGAGCAGTGGGCCACGGTGCCGGGGCAGGTGTCTGTGGCAGATCGCAGAGCAGCTCCCCTGAGGCTTTCCAGTTGGGTCTAATTGCAAAGGCTGATTCCAGTCCTCATCACTCACAGGCCTCTGCTTTTTTTCCAAAGGTTGGTGCATCCTTTTGAAATCCCAGAAGTCTTCAGTCTTCCCATGGACCAAGGAGACGTCCACTATTTCAAGTGGCTGGAGGAGGGAATGGAGGAGGACTGAGGGCGGCGGGGCTTTTGTGTCTCCTGATGGCTGCCTCTAGCCTGCAGCAGCTGCACTCTGGGGAAGGGGGGCGCCGCTCTCTGCTTCCTAGCGCCTCTGGATTCTGTGTTTTTGTCAGCATGGAAGAACTAAGGGACTTGAGGCTGGAGGTCTGAGCCCCTGAAGCTGGAAGAAGAGGCTGGGTTGGTTGGGACACGCAAGAACCCAGTGGAATTTGTCTCAAGTGCTTCAGGCTTAAAGGTGGCCGACAGGTGGGAAGGCAAGGACAGTTATGTGGGGAGGTCAAGGGGAGGTGGCGGTGAGGGTGAGGTTTGTCGTCTGCTCCTTCAGTCACTGGGCCTACCCTGAGTGTCCAGGATGCATTGACTCTCCTGCTTCTCAGGAGGAATGGGCCTGGTGACCTGTTCACCCGAAGTGTGTGGGATGAATGTTGCCTTCTAGGGAAACTGGCAAGCCCTTTAGCCAAAAGGATGAATTGCTAATGGTAGAAATTCAGGGACAAGCAGGATTATTTCTTGCAACTAAAGATGCTCTTTGTTATTCCTGAGTCCCGAGGGGCTTCATGAGTGTGGGTAGGACTGGGGAATATTAGGTATTAGACACAGCCCCACGGCTTAGAAGCAGGGCTAGACTCCCCCATAGCCTGAATGTGACAGGTATCCAAAGGTTCTTGTACCTTGCTCTTTGGAGACATAGTTTCTGAGCCCACAGTACTAACCTTGTCACATGAGTGTTGAAACTGAGCATCCTAAAGTGGAAAGCCCCCTGGGGACCTGCCAGACCAGTGTTTTCCAGACTTGTTCCCTTGGGCCTTAGGGATTGGTGGAAGGTACCCTGCGTGCTTCCAGGGTGGGGGCAAGGGTATGAGGCTCCCCAGCCGTACCTCAACCTCCTCACCCATACCTCAACTACCTTTCATCGTTTTTATATATTAAGCTTCCTTGTAAGATTTTTGTTTTTTGTTTTTGTTTAAATTTTCTTGGTTAAAAGCTAGTAAACTAGTGGTCTAAACCAGTCTCCCATTTTATAGATTACCAAAGGAATTGGAACTGCACTGAGGTCCAGCAAGGGGGTGGCGTGTTGCGTTAAGGATGGTAAGATCAAGAATGCTCACCCCGTGTCTGGTACTTCTCTGCCTGCTCCTGGGTCTCAGGTGGAAGAGGGCGGAGAAGGCAGGGCCCGTTGGGGTGAGAAGAAAGACTTGAGCTAGGCCTCCTCCATGAATCTGTCAACAAGGTAACCTCGCTCTGGGGAGACGCAGGGGCAGTTTGGATGGGAGTCCACAGACCTCTGTGGAATCCTGGGTCTTCTCAGAGGGAAGGGTATTTATTGCCAGGCTATAGTTCTGACTCGTGCTGTGCTTCTTAAACCTAAGTTCCTCCAAATACAAAATGGAGGCCCTCCCAGGGCCCTTCTGTGAAGCCCTTATTGGGACGTAAGGCTGATGCTATTCCAAAGGTCCAGAGGATCCTTTTTTGATAGCCAGTGCGGATTTTGGAGCTGCCTCAGGAGAAGGACAGAGAATGATAGTGGTGATGTCCATTTTTACAACAGATGTTTCTGATACACGGGAAAATCTTAAACCCTAGGGAAAATGCTTTGGGGGCCACAGAGGGGTTGCCTCTGTTGCTTTCGGGTTAGAGCCCAGATTCTTGGTCTGGCCTTCAAGGCCCTTCATAGCCTTGCCTCACTCCACTTTTTCCATCTTCACCTTCCACTTCTCCTTGCCCACGCTGGCAAGGAGATGGCTCCAATATGCTGTGTGAAGTTATTCCTGTGTTCAGGCCTCCCCTCGACCTGTAGTGCCCTCCTGCATGAATGCCTGGGAAATCTGGCTGCTCCTTGTGAGGCCGGCTCTCCCGCTCTCCGGCCTCCATGTCCCCGTTATACTTGTGTATCATAGTCAGCCTCCTGTTTCTAGATCGTGAGCTGCTCGAGGTCAAGGGCATGTCTCAATCTGTTTGATCTCTTGCACAGGATTTGGCTAGTATTTCCCAAATTGATGTTTCAAGGATTTGAATAAAGCTTTCTCTGTAGCCCACAGTTACTAATTTATGGAATTGGCAAAACCCAGCATTTTTTCTTTGAAATTCCTTAAAGTGGGACTAATTCCAAAGGAGATTTTTCTATTTCTGGCCTTCACGGAGCCATTTTCTGTTCTATGCACAGCAAACTGCTTCTCGGTGAACCTCCTCTGCCTCAGTGTCACAGCTGGCTACAGGAAATGGGAGAGGAGAGGACAAATGTCAGCTCTCTGCCTGGTGCTCTCCTAGGTTCTCCTCATTATTTTATCCTTCTAATTCAGTGTTCTCAGCTGGTAGCTGACTTCTGAGATCAGAGAGCATGACACTTAAAATACTTGGCTGAGCTAGGCTGTGAACCCCCATGTCCAATTCTTGATCTGACGCTCTTACGGTCTCCTTCAGAGAGGTTGGACATATCCCTTTATAGGCCAAACAACTAGAGAGCCTACTGTAGCCAACTCTAAACGAAGGGTTATTGGGTCCAAAAACATCCGTGCAGTAAGTTGGTCTGGCACTTAAAAATATATGGTATTGTTTCCTTCTCCCCACAGATCTGGAGGCTGGTGACAGGATCTAATTCTGTAGATGAGGGAACAGATCTAGGGGAGTTCAGTGATTTTTCCCATCTGCGTGACTCCCAGCTTACTTACCCTAGACCACACTGTCCCCGCAGAGCGCTGCTGTGGGGCTGGGCTTGGCCCTAGACTAGCAGCTTCATACAGGAACGCCTTCCCAGCATTTCTCAGGAAAGGTCTGTTTTGAATCCAGACTCTCCAGAAAAATCACTTGAGAAAATGAGAAAAAAATATTAAAATTATCTGTGAATACTAAAGCTTAAAAGCATAGAGATGTTAACTGGCTTGAAGAAACCATCAGATTAAAAAAAAAGAGCAGGAAACACCAGCATGCAGAGTTGAGGGTGAAAGGAACCAGGTTGGGAGCGCGCAGGGGAGAAATGATTACCACGGAATCAGTCTTGGGTTGTTGCTGTGTCCCAGGTGTGTCTGTCTAGCTGTGTCTGCTGCAAACTGTGAGTTATTTTTGCAGATAAGTTTATGCACATAGTATACTTTAAACAAATTCTGTGAGCTTTGTTTGAAGACACTAGCTTTGGAAGCAAAATAAATTTTAATTGAGCAATTTTGACACATGATTTCGTGTATTCTTAACCTTGCTAGGATATTTGAATATTCTTTGAATACTATCTGATAATGTTCCCTGGCGTTTTCCAGTGTTTAAATATTCCCTACAGGCTACAGTTCTTTGTAAATACTACTGAGCTTAAAACTCCGTGAAAAAAATTTGTTAAAATTTTTTGAGATATGTATAATGGAGAAAATATGATAACTTGTGATTTAGGGAATTTCTGAGAATTCTAATTTCTTGCTCCTAACCTCCGAAGGTAAATGTTTGTTGTAAGTCTGGATCAGTAATCTTGACCACAAAGAACCAGGCACTCTTCACCCCGGGAAGGACCACTGACCGAGGAGGTCTGTATTGCTGTTCACTTTGGAACGTGGACTGGAACTCAGGTCTCCTGAGACCACAGACCAATCATTTTTCATTCCGTTATGGTGATTATAGCCCCAAGAATAATCCCAGCCCCTCACCCAACCCTGGATCCGCTGTGATTTTGTTCTAAGGGCAGTTAAAAGTCCAAAGCAAAAAGCATGACAGAAAAAAATGGGGGCCACAGTTAAGAATTCTAAGTGCAGACATTCTAAGAGCAGGAATACTCAGGGGGATTAACAGGCTACACTTTACCCCTGAACTTACAGAATCCACTTGAACCCGTGGCCTGCATCTCCCTATTGCTGACTTTTCCCTACCCCTTCATACCAGTTTTTCTCTAATTAGACAAGCTTAAGGTCCTAACCCATCACATCTATATGGTTTCCTCTTTCACCTGGGAGCTGACTTCCGGAGGGGTCACAGCTGGCGTTGGAAGGGTGAGGAATGCAAAGGAACCTGCCTAAAGTGCTGTAAGTTAGAACCAGCAGAGACAGGCCTAGAAGTGACTGCAGATTTCTAGGACTGTGCACCTGTGTGCCTGTGAGCAGTAAGTAGTTTTACAGTGACTGTATATGTATTTTCATAAGATCCGTTTCTAAGGCCATTTCCCATCTTTGACTTCTCCGAGGCCCTCAGCTACTGCTCTTTGCCCTCATGGGTCAGGTACTCACAGATTAGAAAAAAGTTCCACGTCCTGTTGGTGGTAAGGGTGAGAGTACGGTGGGGAGAACAGGGGGGGCAGTTGAGGGAGTGGCGGTCGGCCAGATGGGGTCCTGTCATTCCTTCTCTGTTTCCAGGAAACCAAGACCAGAAACCAGATAATTCCTCCTGGTACCCAACAGTGGATAGTTCCTTCACTAGGGGAAGGATAGTTAATTTTCAAAGGGAGCTTTTAAATTATAAACCAGACACATTCATTATAACTTTAATATAACAAATGTTATTAAAAGCAGCAATTCAAAACCATAAATCTTTCCAAAGGTGCACAGGGTTATAAGGTCAGTTGGCAGTAATGCAGCTATTAACTGGTATGAATGAAATGCTGGGATGTGGAGTCAAGGTGGCCTTGCTAGGCCTTATGCTGACTTTCCAAGTGAGGAAGACACCCCCCTCTTCAAGCCCAGAGCCTCTCCGGAGCATGAGTAGAGAAGGTGCAGATGCACTGTGGCAGGCCTTGCTCATCCTGTGCTTTCTCAGAAGCCTAGAAAGCAGGCCTGGGGGGTTGCTGTACCCTCTGAAGCCAGGCAGGAAGCCACAGATCGAATCCCAGATCCCACACCCCTGCCAGACTGGAGGCTGGCTTCTCAGGCCCCTTCCATCTGGCCCCAGTTGGGGGCTTCAGTGGCGGCAGCTGTGGGGCTGAGAGGAGGGAGAATGGGGCCCACCCCCAGCTGGTCCCTGCATGGCTCATGCTAGGGAAGCAGGAGGAAGCGGGTGGGCCATGTGCAGGAGGTGAGGTCCGGTGTGAAAGGCACTTAGGAGCTGAGGTTTGAGGCAAGGGGCACCTGGACGATCTCAGGGACTCCCTGATGCTCACAGGTGGGGAGGGGCTGAGCCTAGCAATGGAAAAACCAATTCCCAAGTCCCCAGGCCCGCTACCCCCACACCACCCCTCTGTTCATCTACCTTCGCCCTGCAGCTGGCAGCCTGCAGAACCCAGCCAAGCTGGAGGCCACGGCAGGGGTTGGCAAGGCTGGTCCCCATCTGGTCCACCCCCTGCCCTCGTGAAGGCACTTCTTTCTACTTTCCAATCATGTGAGTCTGTTTCTAATATCTCTGGAAGCAGCAAAAATGAGGGGTCCCCTCCCCTTCTCACTTTTGGTTTTCCTCCAGATGGGTATGAGTTGTAATGTCAGTTCTAAGAATTCTATTTTTACTCTCACTGACAAAGACTTTCCTTTGAGGGGACTGAATAGATAGCACAAGCCCTTTAAAAATCCCAACTTGTCCCAAAAAGTGATTGTCAATCTCAGGGCACAGCAGGGGCTAGGGAAGAGAGTAGGCGTCCTCTGTGCCTCCCTGCGGGGTCACAGCTGGTTCATGGCTGAAAGAAGGGGGCAGAGGCTGGACTTTCACATTTAGTTGCAGCACACGGCCCCTGAAGAGGGCCAAGGGAGAGCCAAGGGCAGGAACCAGGCTGGCACCAGAGGGGGTGGGAGTGTGTATGTGTATATGGTGTGTGTGTGTGTGTGTGTGCGTTGTGTACTCCTGGAGGGTGAAAGCACACGTGTGATGGGAGCTTCTGTGCGAGTGTGTATGGTCTGGCTTGTGTGGTGGGTCGGGGGGCGGGGAGGCACAGGAGACAGTCTGAAGGTTAGCATGATGTGGCTTCCTTTCCTCCCACTTCCTGTCCCACAGGTTTTCAAGGCCACTTCCATTCCAGCAAGGCCAGGTGCAGCTCCTTGGCAACTATGAGGGGCTGTGGCCAAGGAGAGGACAACTTCTGGGACACGGGAAGCTGACACTGAGAGCCTCTACTCTTAGCCTTAGTAAGTGGGCCCTGGGGTTGGTGCCTTCTGAGGCAGAGACCCAGCCTCTTCACACCTCAGATCCCGAGAGTCCCAGGGTCTCTGCCTCACAGGCTCTCACAGAGGGGCAGTCAGCCCGCTCACCACCCCAGCCAAGGGCAGCAGGGAGTGGCAGGAAAGCGGGAGGGAAAAGCTCTGAGACACGTCCTCTTCTCCACCTTCAGCCATGCTTAAAGGTTCCTGTTCTTATAATGCGATCCCTGGGTCAACTGGCTGCCCATGGGTCCGGTGCGAAGGACATCCGGGAGAGGGACAGCCGTGCATGTGTAAACACACACACCCAAATGGGGTGGGAGTGAGAAGGACACAGACAAAGAGAAAGACTTGGGCCTCAGAAAAAAGGGTCAGAGAGCCAGGGGGACACAGATTCGGAGTTACAGGTAAACAGTTTGAGAGAGTGTGTGGAGACACCGAGTAACAGCCAGTGGGACCTTAGAGACACAGGCAAAGGGGTCATGAGGCTGAGGAGGCCCGGGAGCAGAATGGGCGCGCAGAGCGGCGCAGGCCACGGGCTGGCAGGCAGGCGGGAAGGGCCTCTTGCCAGGCACTTGGAGCTGTTGCGCTTTCCTCCCCGACCCCAGCCTGGAGAGAACGGTCTCTCCGTTGGTTTCCCGGCTGCTGGCATCTCCTGGAGCGAGTCAGTAAGGGGTGGTCCCTTCCCACTCCACCAGGTACTGAACCTTGCCCTCGGGCGTGACCCTCCTGGCCAGCACCTGGTACTTCTCCCCACAGGCTAGCCGCCCGGCCGCGCCAAAGTAGTTGGTGATGGATGACTTGAGGTGGGACAGGGACGAGTCGTCCTCACTGATGCTCTCGAAGGTGTGGCTGTCGATGCCTTCATCCAGCCGCTCGGGGACCGAAGCCGCCTCGGCGCTGCTGTCTGAGGGGCAGCGCCCCCCCAGCTCGGCTGCCCGCCTCTTTGCCCGCAGTGGCAGGTACGCTTTGGCCCCCAGCTTCCTCTTGCGGCTGCCCACCGTCCGTCTAGGTCAGCATGGGGAGAGGGAGACGACGGGAACGGGATGGGATCATCCTGACGAGCCCTCTTCCCGAGCACCCCCGGACACTGGACACCGGGCACTGGGCCAGGCCCCAGGGCGTGGCGGGGGATGGAGTATGTCCCTGGGCCCTCCCCACAGGCCAGAGGAGGCTCGGGAGGAGGAGAAACTGGCTGCAGGGGAGCAGTGAGCCCGGAATTCCGAGGGTGCACCCCCCACTAAAGTATGCCTGCGGAGGCCCTGCTGGCGCCGCTTGGTCCCTTCCCTGGGCGCTCCTGGACTCGTTCGCAGCTAGGAGTCCAGTGGTGTGGGCGGATGGGAGCGACACACTAACGGACCTTGTCCCCAGAGCCTGGACTGGAGAAAGGCGGGCGTGTGTGTGCAACACATACACAGGGACAGAAAGAGCTGGTGGAGAGACAGACACACATAAAAGAGGTGCGTGTCCACAGGTGCTTCAGAACAGAAAGTGGGCCCGGAAGAGCTCAGAGAACCAAAGAAACAGGAGGAACCAAATACAAATAGAGAGGTGGCGCCTCGAGATGCCCGCGGGTGCACGGACGCCACGATGCCAGTGTCCTAGCACGCAGGTGCAGGAGCCTCCCGCGCCGCTAAGGACCGGCTCCTACCAAACACACTGTAGCCCTGCCCAGGTCCCCAGGCGTTTTTGTCCCCTCTCCCAGACCCCCACCCTGCATGGTGCCATGTCCCCTGCCATCAGGCTTCTAAATCCATGGCTCTTTTCCTTAGTAACAGAGAAGACAGACCCCAGAGGTTTACAGCCAAGAAGCAGGACACCATACAGAGACCTGCAAGCCGTGGCACACAGAGGCCAAGGACCCTAGCATGGAAACTTCCCAGTGACAAGTGTCACATCCCCTGCAGCCGAGGCAGAGCATCCCGAGTGGCCATATGCAGCCCCGTCTGAACCCCAGGACTCAAAACCAGGTGGTTCCAGACCCAGACTCACGAGCAGAGAGGGCCAGGTCCTCACGCTAGAGGAGGTATGGGGACGGGGCGGTGGGGACTGGGGAGAAGGACGGAGGCCGAGTCCAACCCGCAGGAACCTCACCTGGAGTCATAGGAGAGGCTGGTGGAGGCCGAGCCGGAGGTGCTGGCGGCATCAGTGGAGTCCACATCTGAGAAGAAGGTCTGGCCTGAGCTGGCACTGAGAGGGAGGAGAGGGTGAGCTGCCCCCCGCCGTGCGTCTGCCTGTCCATCTTCTACCCTGCCAGCCGTCCAAGTCCAAGGAGTGATGGGACACTAGAGAAAGCCTTCCCTCGGCACCATCCCCGGCGGTGATGGGAGCCCTGATGAGCCTGGCCCCGACACCTGGCTACTCCACAGACCCAAAGAGCCTCCATTTCCAGCCTCTGTTCCCATCTACCAGCCAGGCAGATGCAGGTGAGGAAGTTCGGAGAGGCCGGAGGACTGTGCTGAAGGTGCACAGTTAGTAACCGCTGGGAGGGGGCTGGAGCCCAGGCCTGTGTGGCCGAAGCCCTCCTCCTCCAACAGGAAGCACCACATGCCTTTTCATCCTTTCGGAACTGAAACAGGGGACTGTGCAGTCCCTCCCCTGAGGTGCACTAAGCACGAGGGGCTGTGGGAATACACAGGAGCATCCGCACATCTGGGTAGTGTCTGGGAGGGCTCCCTGGAGGAACGGGAATGTGGGGTAACCTAAGCAATTCTGGTATCTGAGGGCCGGGAGGAGCAGAAGAGGGGCTGGAAAGGACGGGAGGGCCCAGGCCACATGGCCTGGCCTTCGATCCTGCTCTGGGGGAGCCTGTCCCTGGGAGTCCTGGAGCCTTCCCACAGGAGGAGGGTGTGCTGAGACCGGGCAAATGCGGGAAGAGTGGCAGGCAGCCCAGGCGGGCGGCCTAACTCCGTTTGGACCCTTTTAACTGGAATGACCCTTGAGGGAGCTTCCATTCCTTGAAAGGCTCTCTGCTTTGCACCTTCCAGAGCCTTCTTTCATTGCTGGGGGAGGGAGGTCTCACTGCTTGCTTCTACTTCCACGCTTCGGAGTAGCCCTCTGCCGGGTCCCTCGCAGTTACCTTTTTTTTTTTTTAAGATTTTATTTATTTATTTGACAGAGAGCTAGAGAAAGAGCGCAAGTAAGCAGAGCGGCAGGCAGAGGGAGGGGGAGAAGCAGGCTCTCTGCTGAGCAGGGAGCTAGATGCGGGGCTCAACCCCAGGACCCTGGAATCATGACCTGAGCTGAAGGCAGCTGCTTAACCCACTGAGCCACCCAGGTGCCCCACGCGGTTACCTTTTTAAGCTCTGAATTTCATCCAGCGAGAAGTCGAATATGCTGGCCAGGTGGTGGTTGGTGCTCCAGGCTGAGGTAAAGTCGCTCTGTGGACACAGGATGGATGGGGATGAGGGTCAGTGAGCATCAGAGCCGCCTCCCACAGCACCCTCTCTCCGCTGAGGGCCACACAGGCTCTCTGAGAACTGGGCCTCCCCAGGGTAAGACTTGCCACCCACTCTTTCGTCCTAGGCTGACCAGGGAACTGGACCATCCCCGTCCTGCCCCCAACTCTGTCTCTAGCTGACTGCACGACCTTCCCATCTCTGGGCCTCAGTCGTCTGAACTGCCCAAGGCGGACAGAAGAGCTGCCATGCTTCCCGGCTCAAGGGGCTGGGACACACAGCAGAGTGAGAGGCTGCCTACGAGTGCCTTGCACACCATCAGGTTGGGGGACATGTGAGGACCGTTAGCGTCCCTGCCCACGCGGAGGGCTGCGGTGCCAATGCCTGGCCACTAAGGAAGGAGTGCTCTGGGCACCTGTCCCAGGCTGGCCTCGGCCAGTGGCTGACGTGGGACCTCAGGAGAGTTGCTGGCCCTTCCTGGTCCACAGTGACCCCACGGGACTGTGGGCGCGAGGACATTTCCTCCCCTGCCCCGCCCCCCTTGGCTTCTGGGGAGAACTTGGGAAGATAAGGGAGTGGTCTTGCAGTGCCTGGCCTTTGCAGGGATCTGGCTTCTCCTTTAAGGGATGTGGCAGAGTACCCCCGGGCCTGGGGAGCTCAGTTCCCTGCACAGGATTCCCTGATATGGGCTGACCCTGTGTGTGAATGTGGAGAGCAAGAAAACAAGAAACTAACACTGGGAATAGCATCTTCCAGCAAAAACTTTGATCTTTTTCTTCTATAAACTCGCCTTTTCTGCTGCTGGAATTCGTGAGGCAACAAACTGTGGAGACAGAAAGGGGAGAGGGGGGCCGGGTCAGAGCCTGAAGGCCCAGAGGGAGGAGGGACAGGACTGGGGACACAGCAGTGCAGGTGGGGAAAGGCACTCTTTCCGGACAGTGGGTGTGGGAGGATGTGGGGGGCGGGTATGGTGAGGAGAAAAGAGAGGAGGCTGCTCTGTCCCCGATGCCCAGGACAAGGGGGCTCAGCTCGGCCAGGAGAGCCAGGGACCCTTTACACACTCTCACTTCCCCTTCCCTCTCTGCCTAAGCCCTAACCCAGCAAGACTGGGCCCCATGACCTGGCTTGCCCTCCAAGCAAGACAACAGGGGCCACGGCAGAGGGAGCCCAGGGTGTGGGACCGAGGCCCAGCTCGGTTGCTAACTGGCCCTCTCTGGTGCCTCCAGTAGGGCCTATCCGGGTGGAGATCTTCCCTGCTGGAGTCTTCCCTGCCCGCTTGGATGCCACCGTCCTCTCTGGGCCCACCGCACAGCCCATTGGCTGGGGCTGGAGCTGGGAGGAGCAGAGACCCCGAGCTCAGTCCCCAGGCACTGACCCAGGCTTGCTCTTTCCTCTCTTACGCAGCTCAGAGGCGCCGCCGCTCTCAGTGGGCACCAGGCCCTTGTCCGGCAGCAGCTTCCCTGGGGGGTTGGGGGGGACACGGATGCGCAGACGGAAGATGCACTTCTTCTTCTTGATCTCCTTGCCGCAGAGGAACCTGGGGGGTGGGCCGGGGAAGGAGAAAGCTCTGGAGTCTGTCGGTCCATCGTCTTCCTGGTCAGGAGAGTCAAGCATTAAAATAACCCGCTCTGCCTCCCCGGGCCTAGAGCTATAATCCAGGGTTGTCCATGGAGAAGCTGATTCCTCAAGGCCCATGGGACCGGGGGTCCCAGATGGTGGCTGGGAATGTGGCTGAGGGTTCCTCCCTGTCCTGCCTCTTGCACATGTATGGTTCCTGCTGCTCTTCTCCCTTTTCTTCTCCCATGCCTCAACCAGCCCTGAGGTCACCTCCTACAGGAGGGTCTCCTCCAGCCCCCAGCGGAACTGCTATGGCCGAGACACTGGATTCTACGCCATTCTGTTTTCTGGTCTCCCCAAGGAACTGAAAACACCTCCAGGTGCTTCCCTCCTTCCAACACTGGCTGAGCTACCGTGAGCTGCAGAGGTGACTCAGACAGTCCTACCCTCAGGAGACTGTCCACAGGGAGGGCAGGAGACCCCACTCTTTAAGACTAGCTCTGTGTCTGGGCCCCAAACCACGAGAAGGTGGAAGATAGAGTGGATGACTGCGTCTAGAGATGTCTGGAGGGGTCTCACAGAAGCAGGGACCATGTGCTATTCCTCACTGCGTCCTCGGCACCTACACAGGGCTGGCCCAGAGTAACACTGCAACAAACAGCCATCTGGGGAACAAACGAGTGAAAGGGATGGAAGAGCGCTCTAGTCAGCAGAAGGGTCGGAGCCAAGGCTCTGAGTGAGAGAGTGGTGGGTTCAGAATGGCTGACACCCAGAATAAATACGGCAAAAGATCAGCGGCAGAAGGCGTGAGCAGGGTCTGCTCAGGAGAGGCCTTGAATGCCGCACTCAGGATCCTGGGCACGCCTTGCAGTGGCAACAAGGAATGTGTCAGCTGTGTGCTCTGAGAAGGTCTCAGCAGTCCAGAGGGAAGACACGGCTGAGGATGAGGTAGGAGGCTGCAGCCCAGCTGGGAGATGATGAACTAATCCTTCCGTGCCTGGCTCAGAACCACAGATGGCTGGAGCAGGAGGGGCCCTCAAAGATCAGGGGTGCACCCTCCATGGAGCCAAGCCAGGACCCAAACACATCATGCCGCTGGAGGGGTCAGGGAGGCATCATAAAGGAGGTGGGGTGCTCCCCGAATCTTGAAAAATGGGTAGGACTCATCTAGTCAAAGAGAAGGGGAGGGAGACCCAGGCTGGAGCAGTCTGAGCAAAGGCCACGAGGCAGGGAGCTGCTTTACACCCAATCCCACTTTCTGGGGGCCCCACGCACTCCCTCCCTTCCCTGCACGCACCGGCTTTTGTAACTGTTCAGCGCATTGAGGAGATGTGGTCCTCGGTCCGTCACGGGGGTGCTGGTGAGCTGAGGAGGAGCAGCCAGCAGGAGAATCAGACCCAGCACAGGACCCTTGTCCCTTCCCTCCCCTGATCTCTGAGTGAGGATCCTAACTTCTTCTAGGATTCTAAATCTTTTCACCTCTCTGAGCTCACTTCTCCATCTGGAAATGCGGAGAGTCAACTCGTGTCCTAGATGGATCAAGAGGTTTAATGGGTCACCCGGGGGGTGGGGTGCTCAGTCAGTTAAACATCTGCTTTCAGCTCAGGACATGATCCCAGGGCCCTAGGATCCAACCCAACGTCGGGCTCCCTGCTCGGTGGGAGAGTCTGCTTCTCCTTCACTCTCTAACCCTCCCCCCTTGCTCTCTCTCTCTTGCACATGCACACTCTAATAAATAAGTAAAATCTTAAAAAAATAAAGGTTTAAGAATGTCCATGCTCTTGAACCCATCATGACACACCATGGGCTCTATCATAGAAATGGAACATAAAATACAAACAAAGCTTTAAGTACAAAAACCTTCCCTGCTGCATCAGTCCTATGCCCGGGAAGTATGCAAAGTGGGGAAGAGACTACTTGCCCAACCAGAAGGAACACAGTGAGTAAACCATGGTGGAAACCAATGAGGCCATTAAAAATGTTGACAAAAACTCTTTCAGAATATGGAAAAGTATGATGTAATGTAAACTGAAAAAAATGCTTTAAAATTTTATCTACTATATAATGTAAGCCAAGGAAAAGCAGACATAGAAGAAAGGACGGGAGACGCCGGTAGCAGTTGTTTTTGTGCAGTGTGATGGGGGAGTATGGGTGGCTTTTTTTTTTTTTTTTAAGTGGGCTCCACACTCACCACAGAGCTCAACACGGGACCCAAACTCAAGTCCCTGAGACCAAGACCTGAGCTGAGATCAAGAGTCAGACACTTAACCGTCTCAGCCACCAGGTGCCCCTGGATGATTTTTTTTTTTTTTTTTTTAAGTCTATTCCCTTGGGTGGCTCAGTGGGTTAAAGCCTCTGCCTTCCACTCAGGTCATGATCTCAGGGTCTTGGGATCGAGCCCCGCATCCGGCTCTCTGCTCAGCAGGAAGCCTCTTTCCCTCTCTCTCTCTCTGCCTGGCTCTCTGCCTACTTGTGATCTCTGTCAAATAAATAACTAAAATCTTTAAAGTCTATTTCCTTATACTTTTTAGCACTTAACAGTTTTTCTACCAGGAACATGTATGTTCTTTTTATAAATCAGAAAAGAGTTATTAAAAATATTAGCTCTACCTATTTTTTTAAGGCTTTACAATATGTATCTTTTTAAAGATTTATTTATCTGTTTTAGAGAGAGAAAAGGTGTGTGCACACACACACGGGGTGAGGGAAGGGCGGGGGAGAATGTGAAGCAGACTCCCTGCCAAGCACAGAGGCTGATGTGGGGCTCGGTCCCATGACCCCGAGATCATGACCTGAGACAAAACCAAGGATTAGCTGCTCAACTGACTGTGCCACCCAGGTGCCCCAACAATATCTATGTCTTATAAATTATCAGATACTATAAATGAAGATGTCATTATATGAAAAGCTTCTGCAAAGCATAAAAGTCATCTTTTTTTTTTTTTTTTTTTTTTTTGTAAATTCCTGTCTTATCAAAGAGAGATTTGGAGCACTCAGTAGAGAAGATACCTCACTCTGGATTGGTGGAAAGGACTCTAAGGTGGTTGTTAGGGAAAAAGGGGCATGGCCCACCATGGGAGAGCTTGGTTCCAGTCCTGGCTCAGCTCCA
This sequence comes from Lutra lutra, assembly GCF_902655055.1. Lineage (NCBI taxonomy): Eukaryota > Metazoa > Chordata > Mammalia > Carnivora > Mustelidae > Lutra > Lutra lutra. The sequence continues at coordinate 82,006,452 of NC_062290.1, forward strand.
AAGTGGCGCTGGCCACCAGCAAGTCAGTCTCCACCTCTGATGTCCTGAAAGCCTCTGGTTTGTTACTTTGCTCCCTGGGTCCCAGGCCCCAGGCCCCGCGGGACGACTTCTGCTATGCAGAGTGAGACCAGCAGGGGGCAGGCCCACTTCACTTTCCATCGTAACTAGGTACCTGGAGGAGATCAAACACCTCCGTAGAGATCCCCGCCCCAGCCAGATCCACCCCTAGCTCCCTGCTGCTGAGTCAGTGAGACCCCAACCCACCCGCTGGCAAAGCCTGGGCCAGGAAGCCCCTTGCAGGGCACGGGCTCAGAGGCTTGGACTCAGGGACATAGCAGCTAAGAGGCTCTGGATCTTTGTCCCAGCCCACAGCCCTCACAGACAGGCAGAGCTGCTGAAGAGCGAGCCCTCAGCTCCCCAGATCCCTGTCTTGTCCTGGGCAAACGGCTCCCGTCTTGGGAGCTTGGGAAGCCCACTGGGGAGCGGCCTCCCGCCACTCTGCCGTCCCACAGTCCTGCGTACCTTGCCGAGCTGCAGGAGCTCCCAGTGGTGGTTGACAAAGGCCAGAATCTCCTCAAAGTCAAAGTACTTCTTCTTGCTCTGCACCCCCAGGTTGTAGAGGGCCAGGTGAACCACATCCACCCTGGGCAAGGGGACGAGTAGGTGGGGCTGGGGTGAGGTGGCAGCCTGCCCAGCCAGGGCTGGGACCTCCTGTGTCTGGGCTGAAGGGCGGGGGCAAGGCTGGGAGCTGGTGGCTGGAAATGGAATTGTTCTCGGAGGGAGGTGGGAGCGGAGCAGCTGGGAGGGGATGTGGGTGGGCCAGGTCAAGCCCCACCCTCTCACCATCGAAGGGGCAGCCGCTCGATGTACTCCGGGCCCTGGTTACACACGGAGCAGAAGAACAGGTAGAACCTGGGGGCGGGCAGAGAAGGGCCTGTGGTGGGAGGGGCTGACACCCTACCCTAGCCCAGACCCTCGCCCTGCACACCCCTCCTGCCTTCCCACAGTCAGCGCTGTCCTTGTCCCAAGGGCTAGTGGCCCTATAGCGGATGGGGGTTAGGATGGGACAGGACAAAGACCAAGAGATACTTCCCCATCCCTCCTTCAACCATGTCATTATCCTGAAGTGCGGCTGAATTCGCAGCGAGCTGGGCTAGGCTGAGCTGGAGCGGGGACCATCTTCCCCTCTGAGACATGCATGCACACAATCACAAACACAACACACTAACCAAGACACACAATATTGGGCAACACACAGAAGCCTTCTGTTAGCTTAGCCCCATTTATCAGAAGCCAGATCAATCATCCACCTCCCAGTTGCCCCTTGAGTAGCCAAGGTAGGGGTGGGGGCGGGGCTGCCTCTCTCCTTCTTCCCCAGACGCTGCAGGAGACTGGGGCTTAGGGAAGGTGAGACTTTGTCTAAGGTTCCCCCACAAATCGGTGGCATCTGGGGCTGCAGCCTGGTACGTTCCTCTGCTGAGAAGGCGTCCTTCGCCCCAAGCTGCCTCTCCTAGACAGGAGCCCACTATCCGAGAACCCCCCAAGCTGGAAGAGCCGCTGCCCCCTGCTCCTCTCCCGCCCATTCCCCCCATGACCCCCCACCCCAGGCTGAGCCGGGCCAGTCGAACACCTACCGGTCTCCGAACATCATGGGCTCATTGAGGCACTGGGTGCAGGCCTCGTGGAACCACTGCCGGCACCGGTGACACTGCAGCATCCGCAGGTACCATCTGGAGAGCCAGAGGACCCAGGGTCAGCCAGGCCCGCACTCCCAGCCAGCCAGCAGCCTCAGCTGCCTGGCCCTGCACCAATGCGCGCTCCGCCCGGGGCAAAAGGAAGAGAACTCACAGTTACTGAGCATGGATGGAGCCTGCACCGGGGCGGTCCGGGCATGCGTTCCATCGGTTCATCGTGCCCTCTGGTAAAAGACGGGCCACTGCCCTAATTTTACGGGGGACTCTGAGCTTAAATGGCTTGCTCAGGTCACTCAGGACGCGAGTGGGGTATGGTGACTCAAATCCTGGCTCCCTCCCTTCAAAACCTGCGCTCCTCATGCCACACCAGAGCCCCATCTCTGGACTGCACTGCCCAGGCCACTTCTCAAACACCACCGAAATGGAAAGGTCTGCCCGGGAGATGTCGTCGGAGCCTGATAGCCCCTGTAAGCTCCAAGGGCAGCACCCTGTCTGGCTTTTCTTACTCAGTCCTCTGTCTACCCTATGATGGCCATCCAATGACTACTCACTGAGCGGGAAGGAAGGGCAAAGTGGCACTTCCTTAATGACAACTGATGCTTTGTTTGCAGCTTGCCAGGTGAGGTCCCTGGACTGCACACGCCTGGGGTCTGGGTTAAACTCTGAAGATCCCTTGGTCCCCTCGAGACCTGCTCAGTGTTTTAGGGAACCCCTGGGAGATGCATTTTTAACAATCACCCTGAGCGGCTCTGCCCGGTAAGCACTGAGAGCCACTGTCTCAATTCTGTAAAGGTCTCGTTAAGCATTTCTCCCTTTTATCCCAAAGACCTTCCCACACGCAGGGAAGTTGATGACACCAAGGTTGTTAACCCCACTTGAGAGATGAAGCACTTCAAGTGATTTGCCCTAATTACCCAGCAAGGTTGGATAAGCTCAGCCTCTAGGACCCCTACTACTTGTCAACAGAGCTTGAGGATAAGATTCAGGACTTCGATGCATCCTGTGGGCTGTGTCCTGAGGGCACAGCCCCCATCTCTCCCTTCTGTGGTTCCTGCCACAATGTCTGGCGCAGTCAGTCCAAGGAGCGGGCTCAGTTACCCATGGCTACATGGACCCAGCCCGGTCAGGAAGAATCAAAGACTCCTGCCCTACAGTAGGGACAAGAATCCCCTCCACAGCCCGACACATGACCCCCAACCCCTGCTTGCACACTTCCAAAGGAAAAATACCTTAATATCTCACCAGGAGCCTGTCTCATTGACTCTGACAATGGAAAGGTTTATCCTCAATTCCGTGCCCCAGCAGTAACAGCTCACATGTATTAAGGGCTGACCAAGTGCAAGGCACCGGGTGAGACTTTCTGTGAATTATCTAATCGCTACTCTGCTCACAATCCCATGTAACGGGAACACTACGATGAGAACTGGGCCCAGGGGCTGCACACAGCTCCAAGGGGCTGGGGAAGATCCCGACACTCTCTTCAATACCTCCTACCCTTTCCGGGAGACGCCCTCTGAGAGTGCAGGCCGGGCCACCTCGAGCCCCGCCTCCGGGCCCCACCCGGCGGCCTTAGCTCCGCCCCCACCGCGCAGCCCCGCCCCTCTGGGAGGCCCCGCCCCTCATCCCGCCCCCTCGGGGGAAGACCCCGCCCCCGCAGCCTTACTCTCCCGGCCCGCCGCAGTAACAGTAACACTGCTGCTGGTTGGTACGGTGGGGCGAGTCCCATTCGAGCTCCTCCGGCTGGTAGGACAGCACCATCTTCACGGCTTGCAGCGTCCTGGCGATGGCGCCCTTCTTCAGCGCGCCGCCTTTCTGCAGGGAGATAAGGGTCTGACTCAGCCGTGGGGGTCCCGGCAGGGGGCTGGTGGCTGGGGGGGTGGCGGTGCGGGGTGGCCACACGAGTCTGCACGCTGCGGCTAGCAGGGGACATGCTGACCCTGCGGACCCGCAGGTATTCCAGCGTAGTGAGAAACGCAAGAAGTTTTTCCTCATCGATCCCAAATCTATCTATCCTCTCTCCATCCCGAGGCTCTCCTAGTAACAGCATTTTAGGTAACAATAATAACCAATATGTATTGAGGGGGATACTCACATGGGTGTTGTCTTTTGATAGCAAACACCATTTATTGGCGGCTTCCTACCCCTGGCACCAAACCCAGATCCATTTTACCAACTGTTGAGGCTCAGGGGGGTTAAAGAACCTGGCCAGGGACATATGACTTGCTGGTCAGCAGCGGCAGCACTGTCTGCTCCAAAGCCCAGGCTCTGTGACCTAGAGCCCAGGGCGTGTAGGCTTCCTGGTGAAGTGGGGAAAGGCAGGGAGTGCAAGGAAGGAGGGCTCACCCGCACAGCCAGTGCGAAGATGCAGCGTCGGCAGAACCAAGGTGTGAGCAGGGGTCGGTCCGCACTGCCCGCTCTAGGGATGTGGCACTGCTGATGGTACCCTACAGCAGAGGGGGGGTGGTGAGTGCCCGCAGGGAAGCAGCAGCCCCCAGGCCAATCAACCCAAAGGCCTGGGGATGGCGCTGGGAAGGGCGCAGCAAGTCCAAGCAGCTGGGTGCCTGCCAGCTGCCAGGCGATCTTCACCAAGGCAGGCAAGCCGGTGTCCAAGCAGGCAACTCAAAGATAGCCTGGGCCCCGGTGGGGAAGACACCACAGTCTGCCTTCAGCCTCTGTGTCCCATCTCTCCACCCATTCTCTCTACTGGGTTAGGGGGAGCTCCAACCTGCACATCTTGTCTTACTTTCCAGAAGCCCCAGCTATCCCCAAGGGTCACCTCCCCAGGCCCTCATTCCCAGGATCAGCTCCCTGTCACTCTGGAGCTCCAAAAGAAACAGGAAGCCTGCTGAGATCCCAACAGTGAGGCATGTCCATTTGGCCAGCAGGGGGTGGGGAACCTCAGGTCAGGGCCTCCTCTGTGCCCTGCTCACCACACTCACCCAGGCCACACTTCCCACAGATGAGGATCTCATTGAGTGGCCCTGATGTCTTCCCCAGACAGATGTTGCACTTGGGCTCCTCCCCCGGAACGCCAGCTGAAAGGGAGAGAGAGAAGCCCTCCTGGGTCAGGTCTGGCTCAAGGGAATTAGAAGAGTTTAAAAATTTACCATCTAGGTACTAAGCCTCTACTCAATGTGGGACCTGGCACTGGGCCCGTGGGCCCACTCACTGAATCGCCCCAACCATGCGGAGCAGCCTGGTATCATTAGCCTATTCTAAAGACCGGGAAATTGAGGCTCAGAGTGGTTAAGTCCCAGAAGTTAAGTAGGAGAGGAGGGATTCGAACCCATGACTGTTTGACATCAATTCCTTTGTTCTTTCTGACCATATCATGCTTCCTCTTCTGCCTAATTTAGTTTTTTATGTAAACAATAATAGATTATAATGAAACTCCATGTTCTTAACAATTAAGAACTCATAGCCAATCTTGTTTTGACTATATTCCCATCTATTTCTTCCTCTTGTATTATTTTGAATCAATTCCCAGATACCTAACCATTTTCTGAAAATATTTCAGTACGTAATTCTGGAAGATCAGGATACTCTTTAAAAAAAATGCAACATAACTACAGTGCCTTTATTGTACCTAAAAATTAAAAACAATTTAGTATCAACCAACAAATTCAATTAGTGTTCATATTTCCAACTGTTTCTTAAATTAAAATGTCATAACAATTTTAAGTATGTTCAACTGCTTTCTATGTGCAAGTTCTTTCTCATCTCTTTTTTTTTTCTTTACTTTTGGTTACTGTTGAAGAATATGTGTGTTTCTGTGTGAAAGGTGTGATGTATATTAATACATTCTGATACATGTTTCTGTCTTGTCCCCCTGGCAGACTCAAAGTTTTATAAGGGCAGAAATGGTACCTGCTCGTCACTAAGTCCCCAGGACCTTCTACTTTGTGTAGCACATAATGTGTACAAGACACGTTTGTTGACTACATGGTCTCTTGCCTCTTATTCCTGAATGTGCCACTGCGGGGTGCGTTGAACCCGCACGGGCTCAGGGAAGTGAGCTGCTGATGTAAACCAATAAAGTAGTAAGCTTGATTAAGTAATCAATAACTCTGGCTTACTCAGCCTTTTGCTCTCATCTTGGGTGATGCTAGAGGGATACTGTCCTGCCTGTGGGACACAGTTATCTGGCTGGGGAAGCTGTTCCCCAAGTGAGCACTGTTAGCCTGTCCAGGGTTCCCAGCACCGGTGTCTTTCTTCCCCTGCTGGCTCCCTATGCCTTCCGATGGGAAGGTAGCTCAAGAGAAGAGCTCCCCATGGCTTTAGACCTTTGTAGAAGAAACAGAGTGACAGGGGCTTGGAGAAGAGTCTCCACGTCAGCATCAGCCACGACACCTTGGAGACAGGGGTGGTTTGGAACCTCTACGACCCGGCTGGGTTCTGTGGCCTCTACTTGGCAGGCTCCTTGAAGTCCTTTCTTACAGTAACAAATTCTTTCAGAAGTGCCACCCCGGAACTCATCAGTGCTAAGCTAAGTGCTACACTTGGGTTCTCACATCACCAGCCTGTGAGGCCACTAATGTCATCACCTCCTTTCTTCAGGGGAAGAAACTGAGGCTCAGAGAAGTGGCGTCACTCGCCCAAGGACATGTAGCTAGCGAGCGGCAGAGCTGAAACTTGGTCTGAGGTCTCCTGAGCCTACACGTGGAGCTCCGTGTTGGAAGTTTAGGAGTGTTGGGACTCCTGAGTGGCGTCTGTCATGTCTGTGGTAAGGAAGAATGATGGCCAGATGGGAAAATGTCAGCTCTCTGCGTACAGGGATGGCACCCGACCCAGCTCCCTTTCGAAGGCGGTCCAGCTCTGTCCAAGCATGTCTGTCTCCACAATGCCTGGTCCGTCTCTGCTTTCTTGGCTTCCCACCAGGACTAGGACTGCCTCCACTAGTTTTCTTCACATGTGGACAGTGCTCACATCTAGAGGTGCCAGTTTTGATTGCCTGGGCCCCTCGCCCAAGTTCCTAGCCCCAGCCTGACCCTCAGCTTTGTGCAGTTGGGGATGATGTGCCATCCCAGCTCTCCCAGCACCTCCCCTGAGCCACCTTCTCCACCTGCCTGCCTCCCTCGTGACGTGGGAGTGATCAAGGGCATGATGGATGTCAGAAGTGCCTTTCCATGTAAACACACAACTAGCCATCCTATCTGCTCAGGTGGGCTTGTTGGGGCATAGGGGTCCATGAACAAGGCCAGACACAAGCAGTACGAGAGAGAAGGAGAGAAGGAAAAAAAAAAAAAATCAAACGGGAGGAGGAGAGAGGGCCAGGGATGGGGCCAGGGAGCCCGAGCTCTTAGGAGTACTCACCATGCTGTATGTCCTTCCACAGGACCCAGTATTTGGAATTATCTTCAAAAGTCACAAGGCAGCTCTGCTTAGAACTGCTGACCTGGGGCATGAACAGGGAGGGACAATGTGAAAAAGTGGCTAGGGAAAAGCCACTGGGACACGGTCTTCCATTCCCATTTTTGTCCCCACAGGATAGGGGGATTACACCTGTTCCTTGTGCCCCAGAAAGCAGAGCTAGGCTGGAAGGGGAGGGAGGACAGCAGTTCCAGAGGTAACTCGCGCCAGTACCCGGGGCCAGAGTCAGGGTCTGGGGGACCGCAACCTGGTGGGAATGCAGATGGCAGCACAGGCTAGGTGGTCCTCTGAGATCCCTTCCAACCTGATGTTGTTTTGTTCTCTAGGCACACAGAGCTCTATTCTAAAGACCTGGTTGGATGACACTGGCCCTAAAGATGGCACCTGCAAAAGCAGGTTTTGGGTCCTTCCAGGATCATCTTTTGAGCAGGAGGGGCATGAAGGGAGGCCTAGACCAGAGGCTACACCTGGAAACTGGGACCAGGGAGGAGAGGTTTACCCTCTTGATCTTCCCAAGGTAATACAGCCCATCGGTCCAGCGGCACAGCACATACTGGCCCTCTGTCAGCTTGGACATCAGGTCTTTGAAGTTGTTCTTCGCTTTTGCAAGGGCCCCCTTGTTGGGGAGGTGGGTGGTAGCACCATAGGAGTCCCGAGTCCCTGGGTCCAGAGAGCGATTCTCCATCAGCTTCCCCTGACACTGGAAGAGAAAGAGAAGAGGATTTTTATTCCTCGCTCTCCTGCTTCAGCAGTCCATCCGGGGAGGGAAGGAGACTACCATTTACACAACTTATGGTACTACGTGCCAGGCACTTCTATCATCTCATGGGATCCTCGTGACTGGAGTTGTGAGGGAGACTTTATTATTCCCATTCTACGGACAGAGAAACTGAGGTTTGGCAAGGGAAAGTGGCCAGTGGGGCAGAGGCCACGCCAGGCTCATAATCAGGTGGGCCGATTCTTTTTTTTTTTTTTTTTAAGATTTTATTTATTTATTTATTCGACAGACAGAGATCACAAGCAGGCAGAGAGGCAGGCAGAGAGAGTGGGGGGAAGTAGGCTCCCTGCCGAGCAGAGCAGAGAGCCTGATGCGGGGCTCGATCCCAGGACCCTGAGATCAGGACCTGAGCCAAAGGCAGAGGCTTTAACCCACTGAGCCACCCAGGCGCCCCAAGTGGGCTGATTCTAAACCCTGCCTCTCTTCCCACCCATACCATGCTGCCTTCTAAAGATAAAGAATCTCTCAACCAACCATAGAGCAGTCTCCATGTCCAGGCGGCCTGAACTCCCAGGCTTAGGAGCCTGAAGATTTATCCCTTAAGCAAACATGTTCTCTGAGTGGAGGGCCTTTTCCAGGGGAGCATTGAGAAGACTTTGCTGCTTACCAACCCCCCACCCCACCCCAGCCCAACCCCTGCCCTGAGATCTGGCCAGAGGAAGCTCACCTAGGAAGGAAAACTCCTAGGTGGCTTGTGACCGGGTATAGATGGTCCACCTGTGTCTTCATAATCCCCTGTTCTGCTCTCAATTATGCGGTGATTTAATGGAAACCAGTCCTGGGACATTTAAACTCACTCTGTTTCTACTCAGATGCAAATGTGCTGCTAGCAGGTAAGGCAACACAAGCCACCCTCCTAGCACCTGTCTCTCCCACCATCCTGTAGAACACACTTCTGCCCCACTGCTCTCTTCTTCCTGCTAATGGGACCACTAATGGGGACCCCCAAACCCCTAAGCGCCTTTAGACTTTCCCAACCAGTGAGTTGCCACAGTTGGCCAACTTCAAGCCCAGTGGATTTCTGGCATCTGGCCCCTCTTTTCCATGTCCCTGTCCTGGTCTGAGTTCAGGCCTCTCTTTTGCTTGGGCCATTCACTCATCCCATAATTATTTCCCAAGCCTTGTGCTCACTTACGCAGGGTGCTGGGATGGGGAATGAGACCACCAGCACGCACTGCACGTCACTCCCTGCTTTCCTGTCTTCCCACCAGACACTTCCACACGGCCACCAATTCTTACTTCTCCCTTCCAGAAACCTTCTGTGGCTCCCCAGTGTCTTCACAGGCTTTGGCCCCCTCCTCCCCTCTCTGGGTTCACCTGGCTCTATGCCCCTCCACACACTCTCCGCTGAGCCCAGAGGAACACAGCCTTGCTCTGTTCCCTGCACCCCCTTCCCTGGTCCCCTCCTTCTCCCCGCTGTGGCAGGGGGCACCTGGTGTTTGTAGACAGGGAGAGAGTCCTGTGTGTTTTGCTGTGTCAGTGCGTGTAGACTCCTGTGAGATTGTGTTTCACGATGTCTGCGGCCGTGTGTCAGTGGGTATATGAAATTAAATACATGTGTGTGCCTGTCAGGGGCCCTGGGGCAGGCGGGGCACTGCTGAGGTCTAGGCTCCCCAGACGACACTGTGGCCACGTTCCCCTCCACCCCACATCCCCATTCTGCCCTTTTCTGGACGGCAGAGCAGTGCAGGCATTGGGCGAGGTAATTGCACCGAATCCCAGCCTTCTCCCTGCCACCTGGCTCCCGGGCGCTGCGAAGTCCCCGCCCGCCGGGCCTGGGCCCGGGGCCCCGCAGGTTCACAAACTGACACTTCCTCCCCCGCTGCACCGTTGGGAGCCGGCCCGGTCGCCGCGCCCCCACTGGCCGGGCGGGGGCCCCCGGGTGGCGGCCCCCTCCCCGCGCCTCCATCCTCCCGGAGCGGGCCCCCGCGGGCTGTGATTGGTTGATTCAAACCCATCTGCAAAGAAATGCCTGTTTGCGGGTTCCCGTCGGCGTCCAGTTCAAATCCGCGGCACCCGGAGCGCGGGGCCGGGCGGGGGCAGGAAGCGAGGATGATTCATGCGCCGGGGCCTCTCCCAGGGCGGCCGTTGGCTTTTTTAAAAAGGGTGTTCGGGGGCGGGGGGGGACTTGCAGAGGTACCCCCCTCGGGTTCAAGCGCTCCTCTCTTCGGTTGCTCCGACGCCAAGCCTCCCTGTCCCAGTCCTGCAGCAGCCTGACTTCAGACGTGAGCAAAATCCCAAATGCCTCTGTCGGTCTCCACCCCCGCCGCCACCACCACCCCCCGCCCCCGAACGGGAAAAGTCAAGATTTGGGGCCAGGGAGCAGCGACCTGTCACCCACGCCCCCCGCCCCCAAAGGCTCGGGGACCCGGGCGGAGCTCCCCCGCCCCGCAGACACCGCTTACCCCCGTTCCAGCCCCAGGCATGCAGTTTCCCGGGACCCCAAACTCCCCGCCCCCCACCCCCCACCGCTGCCTCCCGAGGCGCTCGGTTCGCCCAAGTCCGGGGAGACTTCGCAAAGAGCGACGTGTGCCGGGAGCAAAGCTTCTGGCGGGGAGTCCCCGCTGAACTTACCGCGAGTCTGCGTGTCGGCCGGTCCCACTTGGAGTCTGGCCACCAGGCGCAACGGCGGAGGCGGCTGCGCGCGGCCCGCGGCTGCCCGGCCGAGTGTCCGCCCGTGGGGCCGGGGTCGGGGTCTCGGCGGGGGCGGGGCGGGGCGGGGGCGCCGCGGGGAGGAGGGGGGGAGGCGGGGGAGGGAGGGGCCGGGGCGCTCAGGAAGGGGCCCCCAGGGCGCGGGGCGCCATCTTTTTCGCGTTTTCCCGCGAATTATTGACGTCCCGCTTATGTAATTAGCGGGGGCCGCGGCGGCCTCGCCATTGGAGCCTGCGGCCGCGGGGCCCCGCAGCACCGCCCGCCTGCCCGCTCGCGCTCGCGCCCGCCCCCCGCGCGTCCCCGCTCCCCCGCCCCCCGCGCGCGCATCCCCGCCGTCCCGCGCGCCGGGCGCAGGCACGCGGCGCGACAGCACGGGGAAGCGGAGCCCGCCGCGACCCGGCCACGCCGCGGGCACACGCGGAAGCACTGCCGCGCGCCCCCGGAGGAAACCCTGCAGGCTGTGCGGGGGGCGCAGACCTCCCGCGGGCCCGGACGCGCTGCGGGGAGGTGCGGACACGCACTGACTGCCCGCGGAGCCGCGGCCCCGGGGAGGCCGGACGGGGCTCCCACACGTGAACGCACGGCTGCCCGCGCCCGCCGTGTGGACGGTCGGCACCGCGACACAGCCCCCGCCGAACGTGGAAAGGTCCACGGCGCACCCGGCGAGGACCCAAGGTCCTAACGCGTGCTACACACAACACACAATAGAGACACTTAACAGGGTGCAGGCATAGAGACACACAAGGAGAGACACAGTGCGCACGGCATAGACACACAACAGCATACGCGTAATGTAGAGGAGCAGCAGGCATAGACCCAAAACACAGTAACAACACAGACACGGGAGAGAAAGTACCCCAATGACATATCGCACACAAACACAACGCAAAGATACAATTGCAAATACATACCACAGACACAAACACAACGTATAAATAGTTCACACTGTGAAAGACAACATGCAGCGTCCTAGAAATAGACAGAGGCAATGGACATGGCTCCAGTCAGATAGTGTCCTGGCCCAGGGCATAAAGGGCAGACTTGTGCCTATCCAGACTCACTCTCTGTGGGGGGTGGGGTGGAGAACACTTGCAAAGAACCCCCCACCCTATCCTTCAGCCTCCTCTGACCTGCTACCATCCCGTTCTGCAGATACCCCTGGGAGGCTGGGCCAGTGTGTGCATAATGGGTGTGGTCAGTGGACATCCCCATCCCAGCCTTCCTTGCTCACTCTCAGGTTGCCCACTGTTGGCCCTTTGCCTCCCAGCCTGGGTGGATGATCTCTCCGGCTGGCTGGCTTTGCCTTTAGGGTGCGATGGACAGAGCTGATGGGGGGAAGAGGCTACCTTTGGGTCTGAAGGGCCAGTTCCACGGATTACTGGCTGTAGGACCCTGAGTTTCCTTATCTGAAGAGAGTTGCTGTGAAGATTAGAGTTTATATTTGTACAGCCCCTGGTACCCAGTGGGTGTGCTGTGATTATTGTAGTTTCAAGAAATTATATATTCATTGAGGGCACCCTTGCGGGGGGACTAGAGTGGGAGCTAGGAAACCCACAGTGTCAAGGGAAATCGGGTGTGGGCACATGCCGACAACAACACACACATACACATATGAGGGGCGTGGTGCAGTGATCTAGATGGTGGAATTGGGAGAGTCCTGGTTTCGAGTCCGGCTCTGCCTTGGGGCCCCTATGGGATCTTGGGTAAGCTGGTCCCCTTTTAGGCCACATTTCCTCATCTGGTCAAAGGACTTATGAACACTACCCCATCTCACAGGTGGTTGCATTGATGAGGTTAAAATCAGATTATGAATGAAGATTAAAATAGCATAATGAAAGAGCAGATGCTTCTGTAGAGGAAAAGGGGGTATGCAAAGTGCGGAGTTGTTAAAGCACTACACCAGAAGGGTAGAAAGCATCACCAGTGATTGATCAGAGGCAGCTCTGACTTTGAATTGAGAAGAGGGTATAAATATCTTGGGAAAGGCAGCGTGTAGGTAGAATCTGGAAATAGGGAGGTGAGCCTTCCAGGTGGGGAAAATGGTATGTGCAGGAAGCCTGGGACAGAGCAGGCTGTGTTGATGGGGCTGGAGTTCAGGAGTGGAGGGAAGCAGTGGAAGGGGAGCTTGGAAGAGAAGGTGGAGTGGACTTTGGGGCTGTGCTCAATTCTCAGCCCACAGACCAACCAAGGCCACTGGGCAAGGTGACAGGCTAAGCTGTACGTCTTCTAGAGAGAACTGTGGAAAGTGCCATGATCTGAATTTGCTTTGGGATCTGGCAGGAGTGGCTTGAAAGTGGGGACAAATAAGACAAAGACAACCCAATTGCTAAAAATAAAAATAAATGGTTAAGGATAGCAATGGGCAGTTCACAAAAGAGGAAATCTAAATGGCCAAAAATATGAAAAGAAGTTTGGCCCCACTGGTCACGTGAGACATGCAAATGAAGAGAGCTGTTGAGCTGTGCTACCTCATTTCATACCCACCAGACAGGCAGAGTGAGAGGTCTGTCAACATGGGGTGAGCTGGGGGGGTTGCTGAGCACATGGCACGGTTGGAATCCCCATACACTACTGATGAGCATGTAAGGGGCTCCAGCTACACTGGACAAGTGTTGACAAACTTTAATGAAGTCCAGGTTGCCTATGCCTACCATGCAGTGACTCCACTCTACTCACTCTGCCTATAATGCTGAGAACTTAGACCTTAATTCATTGTCCATCCTCAGATGTCCAGATAAATCATGATCTGTTCATACATGGATGATAGATGGGGTATAAAAATAAACCAAGACTATAAGCTTCAACACAGATGTTTCCTAGAAGGAAAAAAAGAAAAAAGTCCAGCATCAAATTGTGGAATAGGTATAGTGTCCTATAAAAAAGTATTTCAAAATACTCAAAACTGTCATACATATATATAATATATTTAGGGACACAGGTACAAAAAATGTTAAAATGTGTATGAGAAATCAAAGACACTGAATTAATCTTAGCGGTTACCTCTGGAAAGGAGGGTTGGGAATGAGATCAGAAAGAGACACACAGAGAATTTAATTCTAACTATGGTGGTTTATTTCTTAGGAAACTAAAAATATCTGAAGCAAAGGCAGCCAACATTTGACAGAACTGGGTGGCCCGTCCATAGCTGTTCTCGGCAGACCTTCTCCTTCTCAAGCTCAAAACATTTTCTCTGTTTTTTGTATGTCACATATGTGGGGCCATCACGGTTACCGTGTCCTAACATGTCTGTCACAGAGGCCTGCAAGAGATTGGGACCCCGGCAGGGCAGCCTCCAGACCTATTTCCTAGGGCGAATATGGAGGCCAGGTGATGTGATGTGTCCAGGGTCACACGCAGTAGGGAGGGAGGAGTGGTCCCCTTCTCCGCAACTGTGTCTCTACACCTGCCTGTCCCAGGAGACGACGAAAGGCCAAAGGACCTCCAGGGGAGGTCACCTTCCCTGCTGTATTCACCCTTCTCCATGCACTGCACTGTTCTAGTTTTTCCTGTTAAGGATGACTTGGAAAATAGGGAACAGCACAGGAAGAAGATAAAAGTCACTTGTGATTTTCTCCGTCTTTTCAGCTTTATAGAGGTGTACGTAGTTCCTACACCATAAATTCACCTGCTTTCAAAGTACAGCACTAACTTATTCTGAGAGAGCATAACTTTGTTCCAGAAATATTTTTCAAGTGCTCTGCAAAGAAGAACTTCTTTTCACAAATATGGATAATTATTGTTGCCATACAATTTTGACAAACAGCTATGGTAAAGCTACTTTTACCCTTGAAGCCAGGTGGCCAGCTAGTTGTGTCTGTGTTTCGCTGCCCAGATTTGGGGGTTAGTTAATAACGTCCCTTGGCACAGAGGTGTCAAGTGTTTTCAAATTATAGTAGAAAGCATGATTGTTAACACCATTTAAAAAACAAAAAATAACAATGACAACGACACGTGACAAGGTCAGACTCTGACCTGTTGAAGTACTTATGGTCTTGGTTAGCTACCTAGCCATAAACACCTTTACCTGTGGCTTCTGTGGGGAAATGAGAGAAGGCAAGGTTCTGCCCCCTCTTTGAGCCCAGGAGGGGAGAAAAAAGACCTTGCTGAGACACAGGTGATCCTAACAGCCCTCCCCACAGGCGTGCTTCGGGACCATCAGTGGGTCCCTTCCCTCCTCTGAAATGTAGTCTCCCTATCTGTTAAGTGGGCTCTATTCACAATTCAACATTCGTTGAATTCCACACTTAGGGCAATGTGCGGTGGGCGTCTGGACCAGAGCTGGCCGGTGGGATTGGAGAGACAGACCCATCAACATTAAGAAAGCGGTCAAGGCAAGGATTGGTGGCCTTGAGCAAATACCAGAGATCTCTAAGGCTCCTGTGACAACACTGTCACTCTATGAACGGCACAGAAGTTTGGTTTCTCCCTCTCTGTGTGTCCTCAAATAAGTCACTTCCTAATCTGGGCTTCCGACTTCCTCACCGGTTAAAGTATAATGTTTGGGATGAGTAGTTCCTAGTCTTTCTCCACAAAGGCTCTTGTATAAAGATTAGACCACCAAACGCTGCTTTTATCATAGGATAGTCGTTCTGTCTTCTCTTTTGTGTGAAATAGGTCCACATATTACATTCAAACAGAACTTTGATAGATATGATACAAATAACATGATTGTAAAATATAGAATTGATAGACAGACAGACAGACAGGATTCAAGCCCAAAGCAAGAGCACTGGCTATTTAGAACATCTATGCCATCTATGCTTTCAGAGGGGATTACAGATAACTTTCAAGCCACTCTGCCTCCTTTGCTTTATGGTGGGATATTCATGGCGATCCCCAAGGGAGTGGAGCATATGCCACATGCCAGGCACAGCCCTGGGTTTCACATGAGCTATCATGACTCCATTTCACCCATGAGGAAACAGTAAACTTGGCAGAGGTGAGCCACAAACCCAGGTAGTCTGGCTCCAGAGCCTTTAACCCCCACGCCCTTTGTCCCCTATGAACATTGCTACTGGGTCTGTCACAGGGGCTTATGCCATTTAAGACACTCTAAATACCTCATACAATATTTCATCTTATGATAATACTTTATAGATGAATAGTGCTTTGTAGTTTACCCAGGGGACCCTCACATCTCTCACTCCATCCTCAAGGCCGCTATACAAGAAGAGCAAGGTGGCATTATGATTCTCCCATGTTGCAGTGATGAATCTGAGGTTGAGGTGAAGTGATGTGCCCTCAGCCACGTAACTAAGATAAGCTAGATAGCAGCCTCAGGGAGCAGGGAGTCACGACAGCTGGAGAAGACCTTCCAAGTCAGGTCGTCCAACTCCTCATCTGGGGAAACTTGTCTCTTGAGAGCAGGTAAGGCTTGCTCAAGGTCATCAAGAAAAGATTTGTTCAAGGTCAAGCAATCAATCAGCAGATGAGCCATGCCGTGATCAAGCCTTCTGCCTCCTTGCCCAGAGATTTATGTCACATTGTTTTTGTCAGATGTCCAGCAGTCCTTGAGTTTCTCTATTGCCAGAACTTGTTTAAAAACCCTTGTGGTAAGAATGTTCTGTGCTGTGTGACATTCTCATGAATGTCAGAGGGAGTCTGTGCCTGGGTGGGGGGAACATCGATGAGACTTTTCAGCCCAGAGAGCCTGGATTCCGCCACCAGAATTCTACAGCTATTTCAAGATAACCCTCAGTCTTTTGCTGCCCTCAGAAGAAACGCTCAAGTCTGATCTCTGTCTTTGGTCTGTCCTGCTCCCTGATCTTTGGGCCTGGAGGAGGGCAGTAGTTCCAACAAGGTTAGCTAGGACCCCTCAGCTCTGTGTCTTACAGCAGCTTCTTCCAAGATTACAATTCAAAGTCCCATAGGCCTCCCGCCACGGAGGAGAAGAGACATCTGGGGCCAGATGTGGAGGCAGCCTACCCTGGGTAGGAGGCTGTGAGTTCAAGAGCTCCCAGATGTGGCTCTCACCTGTGAGGCTTGGACAGGCCCAGGGTAGGTGGGGGTGGTTAGAAGAGAAGATGAGAGGGGGTCCAGAGCGGTGGGGAAGGAGGAGCTTATGGGACTTAGCCGGAGGCACCCCTCTGGCCTGGCCCTTCTGGGGTGGTTAATTTTATGCACCCATTTGGCTGGGCCCGAGCTCGCAGGTGTTTGATCCAACACTGATTTAGGTGTGGCTGAGAAGGTATGCGGTCGATGTGGTTACCATCTGCAGTAAGTGGATTTGAGTGAACATTACCCCTGGTAGCGTGGGTGGGCCTTATCTGATCAGTTAGAGCCCTTAAGAGCAAAACCTGGGGTTTCCTGGGGAAGAAGAAATGCTTCTTTAGGACTGTGGCACCAGCTTCTGCCTGTTGCCAGCCTTCCAACCTGGCCTGTGGACTTTAGACTTGGCAGTCCCACAACCCTGAGAAAATCTCTCTAAATTAATGAACGAACGAACGAATGAATGACATTATATACATATATATATATATACATATATATATATGACTACAGATTACTGATCAGCCCCTGACGATATGTAGGTCTCTCCCCAATTCCTTACCCCTTGGCACTCTGTCCATCTGTCTGTATCCCCCAGCCCATCCCTCCTTCTGCAGACCATACCCCCAGGGTTTACTTCAGCCTGCTTCTCCACACTCGTGACTGAGAAGGGGCCAGAAGGACCCAGACAAGAATGGGGTTCTAGAAGATCAAGCTTGGTGGCCCCTGGAAGAGGGAGAAGCCTGGAACCGTGTGGTGAGACCGAACAGGGGACTATTTCTGGCTGATCAGGACACAGGCAGGAGCCTGGATAACCGGGTCTGTTAGCTAGGATATGTCTTTGGTATTGGCAACAGAGGCTGTGTCAACATTTTCAGAGCACCTCCGTTCAAAAATGGTTTTCCTGGTAAGGATCTCCTGGGTCAGTGCCCACAGCACCATGAAAGGTGGCTATTTCCAGCTAGCTCAGTGAATGGGAGGAGGACCTGTGACCTCGTATCAGTCGGGATTCTTGGTTACAGGTCACCAGGACTGTCTCTGGCCATCTTCAGTGAGGAGGGACTTGTGGGAAGACAGTGAGGGCTCACAGAACCAACAAGAGGCTGGAGAACAGGCTTGAACAAAGGGCAGAGCCAAGGGAGCCATGGGAATCCCAGCCAATGGAATCCTGCAGGTATAGTATGACCCAGGGGCTTCTACTGAGAGTGAATTTTGCAAGGGTCCCCTCACCACTCACTCAAGAGTCAGCTTAAGGAACAAGGATCTGACCGGCTGATGCTGTATTTCACACATGCCTATCCAGGCAGGGGATGATGCTGGCAAAGAATTTGGCTTCATTATGCTTTCATAGGAATGGTGGACATGGGGAATGAGTGCTAGGTTTTGTTTTTTTTTTTTTCCTTCTTTACAATGGAGAATCCCCCCCCACACCCCAAAGGGAACCCGGGTTCTAGGTGGGGTGGACACTGGACAGATTACAAGTAACAGCTAAACCTTTGGAGCTATTTTCTTACTTAAGCCAGTAACGGTTAGATGGTGTTGCTTGAAAATCAACAAGGTAGAGTTGGTAGAACTTAGATGTGAACTTGGATGACCGAAGAGCACATTATACCACTGATCAGCATCACGATGCTGGGCAAGTTATCTAACCTCCAAGAGGGTCAATTACCTCCTCCGAAAAGTGGAGAGAATAATAGCAGGAACAGCTCACAAAGTTGCATGTGTAAACATTTTGTAAAATATTTTGAGTCCTAGAGGGCTGTGGGGATGGAGCAATCATGCCTGAGGCATCTTTTCATCTTGGTGCCCAGTTCACAGCTTGGCACCTAGTAAATGCCCAGTAAGTGTTTGTTGAGTGAATGGATAAACAAGCCATCAAGTGATTTTATCCACATCCTAACCTGACCAGCGGCTTTGCAGGAAAAAAAAAAAAAGCAGATGTAATTGGACTCTGATGTGGGTTTCATGAGCTGAGGCTTCACAAATGAGAATATATATATCTATATATATCTATATATATCTATATATCTATATAGATATATGTAGGTGTATATATATGGAAATATGCATATGTATATTAAATACACACACGTATATTTTAAATAATCCCTTTGACATTTTCATTTTAATGGTGAAACCTGGCTACTTGATTCAGGGAGAGTTTATGGGAAGAAAGCTTCTAACTGGCTGTGGGGCAGCCCATAAAAACATACTGAAAACTGACCAGTTAGAAATGAGGGGCTGTTATGGGGAAAGAGATCAGTGACACCATAAACCCTGTGAGGCCCACAGCATTTCAATAATTAGCTCTCTGGGCAAGAGGATGCATTCTTCATTCCTTCCTGGTTCCCAGTCAAAGGATGGGGCCCAGAATCTCTTAAAGAGAAACCACAATTTTCAAATAACAGACGAACACATCTTTAACACAGGCAGGCTGTGTGATTCAAAGACTTTCCAAGGGTGTGGGGGAGGGAAGGGTTTTCAAGAGCTTTAACTGCAGTGGCTGTCATCAAAATGCCCCCACCTTTCCCTCCCTGTGAACTTTCCAAATTCTACCCATCCCCCGCAACTCAAGTTTGACCTCTTCCAGGAAGCCCTCCTTGGTAACTCAAGCTCATCATGGGTTTTTTTCTGGCTCTATGACTCCTTGCCTTAAAACCCTCCAGAGGTGCCTCTTAGCTTCAGGGTCAAGTTCAATGGCCTTGTGATTTGGCCTTCCACGCAACCGCCCCCCCATTCTGTGGACTCTTATGCTCCCCACCCCCAACCTTGATCCTGCTGTCCTGCTGAGCTAGACAATCTTCAGCTCCACCTCCGCCCCCTCCATTCGGGCCTCAGAGTCTTGGACTGTACTCTTGCTTTGGCTGGGATTTTCCTTCCCCTTCTTTATGCGGCTGGATGGTATTTACTCCCCAGACTTAGCCCAGGCCTCTCCTGCAGAGGATGGGGGACATGGTTTGAGCCTCCCAGGCTGGGTTAGGTGCTCCCATGTGGCTTCCCCCAGAGCACTCACCGCACTTGCTGTGACTCCCTTTCCAGGAGCTTTGCTCGCCTCCGTGTCAATACAATCCAGACTGATCTGGCTCAGAGAAGGTGCTCAGTTTTGTGTCCTGCTCCTCCCTCCTTGGAGCCTGCTGGGATCACCTCTGGAGCTTTAAAATGCAGACACCTGTGTTCTCATTCTCACGGATTCTAACTGGTCTGGCTTGAGGGGTGGCCTAGGCATGCGATTGGTGCGCACGGGTTGAAAATGTCCCCAGATGGTTCTAATGTGCAGCCAAGGTGGAACGGCTCTGTGATTTATAGTACTTGACTCGGGATTTCCCCAGCAACTCAGAGGAGTTGCACTCTGGGCACCTCTGGCCGGGATAACCTTGAACTCCCAGCCCCACCATGTTTGCCGCAAGTTGTATTGAAAGAAGCACTATTCCTCCTCTTACCTGGATCAGTGGAGCTGAGCTGCTCTGCGCCCCACCCCGCGCCGCCCCCCCCCCCCCCCAGCCTGCCAGGCTGATGACGAGGGAGCACCTGCTTCACAGTACCTGGGAGAAAGATGACTGTCTGAGCCCCACCCCAAATCGAAGGAGCCCATCGAGGACCTGCAGTGGGAAGAAGTTACCAGGGATCCTGAGGCCACACCTGTGTGCCACCGCTCCACGGCTCAGGGCTGTAAGCTTCCCAGGGCTTGCAAAGCCAGGCAAGGAAGTGAAAAACATACAGGGCCTTGAGGGAACCATGCGGGGGTGGGGGTGGGGGGATTGGGAAACTACTCAGCCCCAGCCAGTTCTTGTCCTTTGGAAATGTGGGCCCCATGTTGTCAAATCCACCCCCCCTTTCTTAATAAAAAAAATATGGATTTTTCTGTGAACTCTTAACTATTTAAACTTGACAACTAATTCAATACAACTTTTTAAAGTTTTTATTTAAATTCGAGTCAGTTAACACACATATTAGTTTCAGGTGCACACTACAGTGATTCCACACTTCCATACAACACACGGTGCTCACATAAGTACCCCTAATCCCCATCACCTGTCCCCTCCCCTGCCGGCTACCTCCCCTCTCGTAATCATCAGTTCGTTCTTTATAGTTAGTTAAGAGTCTACTTCTTGGTTTCTCTCTCTTTTTCTCCCTTTGCTTGTTTATTTGTTTTCTAAATTCTATCTAGGAGTGAAACCATATGGCATTTGTCTTTCTCTGGGTGATTTGTTTCGCTTAGCATAATATTCTCCAGCTCCATCCCTGTCATTGCAAAAGGCAGGATTTCATTCCTTTTGACGGCTGAGTAATCTTCCATTGTGTATCCGTAGCCCTGCTTCTTTTCCGTTCATCAGGGGACACTTGGGCTGTTTCCATAATTTGGCTCTTGTGGATAATCCTGCTCTAAACATTGGGATGCTGTGTGTCCCTTTGTAATTCAATCAATTTAAATACATCTTCTCAGGCCAAACAAAGCTCCCCCTGAGGCCTGCATTCAGCTAGTGGACTGACAGTTTGCCCTAAATGTTTCCTATAAACTCTGTGTACAGATTAAGCCGGGGAGGCATGCTTGCCCTGTGTTGTCACCCTCTCCCCTCTGCACAGCAGTTGTGGGACTTGGGCCAGCATTGAGAAGCATCTAGGAAAGAGCCTCTGAGACCAGCACCGAAGCACACAGTTGGGGGCAGTGTTCCTTACATTCGACGGCACGCCCTTGCTTCTCACCAGCTCAGCAGAAGGCCTCTCTGGCCCTGGGGTCTAAGAGAGTCACATTTCTCCTCTGCAACGGGTTCATGATCCCTGAACTGCTTGGGCTCGGGTTTTGGTGGCTGAGAAAGCTCAGGGGACGATCTGGGGCCTGTCTCTGTAACATGGCCTTGAGGTCCTGCCCTTTGGGTGCCTGCTTCACTCCTGGGTTCTTCTGACCATCTCAGCTTTGGTTTTCTAGTTGTCACTCGTCACGTGACCACACCTGCACCGTTTAGTTTCTGTTTTCTGGAATAAGGCATGCTATAATTACGTAAGCCCATACAAAGTAGTAAGTGCTCAGGAAAAAAAAAAAAAGACTTGTTAAATAAGTGACTACTTGAATGATTCATCTTGAGTCGCACCCAGAGCCCTGCCCAGAGCAGGTGTTCAGGAAATGAGAGCAGGATGATGGGGTGGAAAGCGACAGTTTAGAGAGGGGGAGACAATAGGCCTGTCATTTCCTAGCCCCCGGGACCTTCGCCGAATTATTTAACCTCTCTTAGCTTCCATTTCCGCACCTGTAAAATGGGGATAATCTCAGCACTCAGCTCACCAGAGCTGTTGGAGGACTGAATGAGATCCTGCATGTAAAGAGCCTGGTACACAACAGGTGCTTAAGAAATGCCCTTGTCTATGACGTCACTATTTAAGAGCCTAATTAAGAAGGTGCAGCATGAGTGAGAACACTCTCGCTCTGCTCAAGCTGGCTTGAGTCTGATGAAGAAGTCACATGTACCTGCTGGGGAATAAAATGGAAATGAGTTCTGGGAAGCCCTGCATTTCCTCAGCTCTGCGTCCCAGGTCTCTGCTTACCTGGTCCAGGGAGCCCTGGTTCCGGTGCCGGCAGCAGGTGGCTTCCTGTCCCAGTCTAGAGCCTGCTGCTTCCCCAACACTCTCTTTCCAGCAGGCTCTGCTGCTGAAGACTCTGTCCTGCTCCTTTCATCACTCAGCTACGCAGCCCTAGTCCTGAACACCCCCCTTTCTGGAAGCTTCTCACTGTTTCCCCCAAGCTTTCCAGCTCCGTCCCTGCCTCCCAACTGGCCAGCCCGTCTCCTGGTCATCACGTAGGAGCAAATTCACCATGAACCATCATTTGCTCTCATCGCTTGGTGGCTGCACTCCCCCTGTAGGAGGTTTGTGTCCTGTGGTGTTCAGGGCGAGCGCTTATAAAGGATTGAAGGTAGCACCTGGGGGACATTCCTCTGAGGTTGGGACATCAGGTGGACAGTCAGGAGTGTAACCCTGTACTATCGTTAAGAGTAAAGCAATTCTTCATAGATCCTTGCCTATGAGGAATGTGAAGTCTGCCTAGATGCTGAAAATTGATCTAGAGGGGGGCACTCTCGTTGGCATGTAGGGCAGAGGTTCCCGGAGTGTGGTCCGCTACAGAATGCATCACCATCAGCTGGGAATGTGGGATAAATGCAAATTATCCAACCGCACCCCAGAACTACTGAATCACAAAATCTGGGTGTGGGCCCAGGGCCCTGTTCTGAGAAGCCCTTGGGGTGATCTGGAGGCACAGTTTGTAGACCAGTGGGGTAGCAGGAAGGGCAAATCCTGGGTTCTAGCTCTGAGCCTATCACCTCACCTGTGAAGAGGGCTGGTGCCTTCTCCTGTGGGCATCTGCAGGGAAATGGGAGGAGTGTGGGAATCGTGCCTGACACAGTGCTGGTGCTGAGCGGCCCCCTCCACTTGTACCTGCTGCTGTTCTGGGATGGCTGGGAACCAGCCACAGACCCTAAGGCTAGGGCTCCAATCTGGGAAACCGGATTAGAAAGTTGGTTGGGCCCTAAATGCCAGCATTAGGAGTTTCTATTTGAAATGTTTCTGTTAGTTTTCTACAACAGAGCAACAGGATCCTTGTGATTCCAGAAGCCCTGGGGCCACCTGGCTTGTTCCCTGTAGGCTGGTGCCACGTTGCAGTCTCAGGCCCAGCTTCCCCCCTCTCCTGCCCTTAGCAGGGGCAATGGAGATCTGCTACCACGCTCCCTCCCGCCGCACCCCCTCCTCCCCGTGGGCGGGGATCCCTTATCAGACTTCCAGGCCAGGAGAAGCTCCCCATGCCTGGGGAGGGCCTGGCAAGGGCCTGGAACAGGCTCCATCGGGAGCAGAACCCCGTGCTTGGAATGCAGGCGCTGCTCAATGCATTCCTTATGGCCACTGGTGCTGGGCGGTGCCGGCTGGACCCGAGGGGACCGGAGGAGGGGCCCACTCGGGCAGGCAGCCCTGCGCTTCCCGGTGAGGCCCATGCCTGGCCCTCCCTGTGGAAGACCAATTTATTTGTGCTCATTTGTTGTCTGTCTCCCTAACTGCTCTGTGGGCAGAGACATTGACCACTGATTACTGAGACTAGCCCAGTGCCAGGAACATAGTAGATGGGATGAATAAACACTTAATAAACAATGTATTGGGTGAAGGCTTTAGAAATTCTCCCCGCTTAAATAAACAGTCCCCAGAGTGCTCATTTCCCTCCTACTGATCACACCTGGGAACCTTTCTCGTGTCAGAACCTTATATGTGTGATCCCAGCCCCCTCATTCTCCCACCGGTCAGGGACTTGGTTATTCAGCTCCACACTCCAAGGCAGCTGGGCTCAGAGCTGGTGATGGGACTTTGGACAAGGACCTCGCAGGGCCTGAAACCAGGTCAGAGGATTCCAGGTCCAATGCTCTTTCTGTCTGCGCCCCAGAGAGAGACAGGCCCTGCTGAAACCTTTACCCTGGCCTCCTGGGTCTTTCCTCGCTTGGATTCCAGAGTTACTGAAACTCATCAAGGAACTGACTCCTTAAGAAAACAAAGCATAGAAACTTCCAGCAAGCTTTTCAAAAACATCTTTTTTTTTTTTCTTCCAGCTTCATTGATGTACAGTTGACACATGAAATTATTGGAGGCTTTTGAGCTTTCAAATTGAAGGGAGCATGATTGCCTTAAAGAGGAGCCTGTGATTTTCATGCTGTGTTTATGTTACGGCTGTAAGAGCATGATGGCTTGATTAACAGGCTCTTTGGGTAGAAGCCTTCCAGCGAAAATTAGGAATCCAAAAGGATGTCTGCTACTACTATTATTTGACGTTGTTTTGCAAATGCAAGCCACCACAGATGATATGGAGCAAGAAGGTGATGAGAGAAAGACACCACCGTTTCTTTTTTTATTTTTTTATTTATCTTATTATTTTTAAAATTTTTTAAGACACCACCGTTTCTTGAGGACTCTGAAACTGGAGTTTACATCAAATACTTTATCTGATTCTCATGGCCCCACCACAGGCTAGGTAATTGTTTTATGTATTAGTATTATTTTTGTTTTTTACTTTTAAAGGAATGAAAATTCATAGATCATAAGTTACCTGTTTGTGTTTATCCACCGAACGGTCCTCTTGGCTTCCAAGTGTTCTTGCTGTTGGAAAGGAGACAAAATGATGCTGGGTTCAGGAGGATCTGTTTATCACTCTTGAAATCCAAGAGAATTCACTGAAAAAGCTACTAGGATTAAGAAGAGATTCAGTTAAGGAACTGGATATGGAAGGTGGTGAGAGCCCTATATATCTGTACTGCTTACAGAGCCGCAAAACCAACTAGAAAATATAATTCTAAAAGATCTCCGCTATGAAATACCTATGATGGAAATGAACAAGAAATCCGACAAACCTATAGGAAGAAAACTACAAATCCTTATTGAGAAACACAAATATCAACGAAAGGAGGTCCCTTCATATGGATAGTCTGGGGTGGGAAAACGATATTGTACAGACGTCAACTTTTCTCAAGTGACATTGTAAGTTTAGTGAGATTCCCACAGGAAATCTTTGAAATATTCAATCACATTTATTGTATCTGGAAGAATAAGAAAATCAAAGTGTGTTGAAATATCAGAGTAATTTTTTAAAAAGAATAATTAAACGGGTGACAGGAAATATCACCTGTTATGGCACATTTTAGAACATACTATAAAGCTATAAAAATAAAAATAGAGTGGTAAGACTGTAAGAAATGGCAAAAGGACCGGAAAAACACAATGAGCCCAGAAACAGTCTTTATCATCTACAGGCTTCAGTGTATGATAATACAAATGGCAACCCAGATCACTAGGTCAAGAAGGGATGGTTCAGGGGCACCTGGGTGGCTCAGTGGGTTAAAGCCTCTGCCTTTGGCTCAGGTCATGATCCCAGGGTCCTGGGATCGAGCCCCGCATCAGGCTCTCTGCTCAGCGGGGAGCCTGCTTCCCCCTCTCCCTCTGCCTGCCTCTCTGCCTACTTGTGATCTCTGTCTGTCAAATAAGTAAATAAAATCTTAAAAAAAAAGAAGGGATGGTTCAAGGGGAAGGCTAGGACAATTAGTCATCCATCTAAAAACTTTAAGTGAGAGCCTTTGCCTCTAGCTGCATATAAAATAAATTTCTGATGGAGGAAACAGTCCATAAAAATTAAAAGAAAATCTAAGTGATGACTTTTCCACTTTGGTTTTTACATTTTACCCTTTGATTTTAGAGTAATTTAGGACTCAGGTGAAGTTGTGAAAAGAGTCCAGAATATTTGTGTCCCCCATCACCTACCTGTCCCCAATGACAACTTCCTATATAACAGTGCATTTTCAAAACCAGGAAATTGAAACTAGTACAATACTATTAACAAACTACACAACTTACTTGGATGAGGACATATTGAACAATAAGAAATACAGCTCCATTTAAAAAATTAAGATATTTTGGGGCGCCTGGGTGGCTCAGTGGGTTAAGCCGCTGCCTTCGGCTCAGGTCATGATCCCAGGTCCTGGGTTCGAGCCCCACATCAGGCTTTCTGCTGAGCAGGGAGCCTGCTTCCTCCTCTCTCTGCCTGCCTCTCTGCTTACTTGTGATTTCTCTCTGTCAAATAAATAAATAAAATCTTTAAAAAAAAATAAAAAATAAATTTAAAAAATTAAGATATTTTGGGGAATCTGGCTGGGTCAGTTGGTGGACCATGCAATTCTTGATCATGGGGTCATGAATTCAAGCCCCACATTGGTCATAGAGCTACTTAAAAAAAATGAAGATCTTTCATATATGAAAAGATCATAAAAATAGAAAGGCAAGAAACAAATTGAGAAAAATCTTGCCACAAGTATGGCAGAGGGATAGTTAATTACCATACCTTGTGATGATTGCTTGCAAATTAATAAGAAAAATACTGATGTTTACCTAGAAATTTGGACAAAGGGCATGTGTAGACAATCCACGTAGAACAAAATGTAGATGCTTAATAACCACACGAAATAGGTTTATCTTCCCTAGATACCAAAGGAAAGATGTGCTAACATCTTTAAATGCCATTTCTCATGTAGCAAATTAGCACATATCTTAAAAATACAATCACACTTAGGTGAGATATATACTCTGATACACTGCTTGGGAAATGTAAACTGTGTCTGTAATTTCTGGAAAACAAATTTCTTTTTTTTTTTTTAAAGATTTTATTTGTTTATTTGACAGAGAGAGATCACACGTAGAGAGGCAGGCAGAGAGAGAGAGAGGGAAGCAGGCTCCCCGCTGAGCAGAGAGCCCGACGCGGGACTCAATCCCAGGACCCTGAGATCATGACCTGAGCCGAAGGCAGCGGCTTAACCCACTGAGCCACCCAGGCGCCCTGGAAAACAAATTTCAATGTGTGCTGAGAGCCCTAATAGTGATTATATCCGTTGATATTTTGTAGCCCTTCCGAGCATCTCTCCCCTGGCAGTGATCAGAGGCATCACTAAAGACTAAAGCACAAGACAGTTCATCAAAGTGGGGTGAAGGGGCGCCTGGGTGGCTCAGTGGGTTAAAGCCTCTGCCTTCAGCTCAGGTCATGATCCCAGGGTCCTGGGATTGAGCCCTGCATCGAGCCCTGCATCGGGCTCTCTGCTAAGCGGGGAGCCTGCTTCCCCCTCTCCCTCTGCCTGCCTCTCTGCCTACTTGTGATCTCTGTCTGTCAAATAAATAAATAAAATCTTAAAAAAAAAAAGTGGGGTGAAGCTGAACTAGCCAGCAGTAAGAGGGTGGTAAAATGACTTCTGTCCCCTCCATATAATGGAATACAACATTGCCACAAATAAACATTTTACATAGATTTTTTTTTAATGATACAGAAAACTGTTCACAAGAAAGGCAAGATAAAGAATGATATAGGGGCGCCTGGGTGGCTCAGTGGGTTAAGCTGCTGCCTTCGGCTCAGGTCATGATCCCAGGTCCTGGGTTCAAGCCCCGCATGGGGCTTTCTGCTCAGCAGGGAGCCTGCTTCCTCCTCTCTCTCTGCCTGTCTCTCTGCCTACTTGTGATTTCTCTCTGTCAAATAAATAAATTAAAAAAAAGAATGATATATACATACATCAATATTAAAGTTTGTATGCGCGCGTGTGTGTGTGTGTGTGTGTGTGTGTAATTTCTGTACTGATACCCATATCTGTGTCTGGAAGGAAATATAGGACCATGTTAATTGCAGTGATCTCTGAGCAGTGGGATGCTTTTCTCTATTTCCCTTGTCCCTTTTTAAAAATAATGAGCACCTATCATTTTTATATTATTATTTTCAGTGGCTTTATTGGAGTATAATTTACTTACCACAAAATACACCCTGCCTTTATATTATTTTACATGATTATATATTTAACAAATGTGTACTTAGAAAATAGAACATTATTTAAAACGAAAAACAAATCTGGACTGCGTCATTTAGGATTCTACCAAAGAAACAGAAAAAAATACACCAGTATGTATGTGTATATATGCATATTTTATGTATATGTATAAAGACCTTTGAATTTCACACTTTAAATGGGTGAACTGTATGGTATATGATTTATATCTTAATTATATCTTTTTTTAAATTAAAAAAAATTTTTAAGTAGACCCCACGTTGAGCACCGAGACCAGTGCGGGGCTTGAACTCATGACCCCGATATCAAGACCTGAACTGAAATCAAGAGTCAGACAGTTAACGGACTGAGACACTAGGTGCCCCTGAATTATATCTTAAAACCAAAAAATTCCTAGCTCTGCCCCCCACAAGGCGTGTGACATAGAAAAGGGATCCCACCTGTGTCTGCCTCAGTTTCCTTAAGTTTAACAGTGATTGTGACCGCCGGGACCTCGTGAGCTTGCCGTGCATCCGTGAGGGGGATTATGTAACTGTTCAGCAGGGTCTGACACACATGGAGCCCTTGGTGAACAGCAGCAACTTGGAACCTTCCCTGAGGTTCTGAGACATCAGTGGTCCTCCAAGCACTAGTGTGCGGTGGAGTGGAGGAGACCGGGCGCAGGAAGGCCAAGCTGGAGCCTGCTAAGGGATGGGGCAGGGACCGGAAATCAGGTAGTCCTGAGGCCAGGGGTCGTTCTGAACCATAAGGTGATTCAGGCTTCCATCGTTTCACGTTTATGCTTGTGTGGATTTTTTTTTTTTATTATTACTCTGACCCAGTTTGCCTGCACAGCTAAGCTTCCCCCACTTACCCCCTCCTTCCAAACTGCTTCTGTCCTTTTCTCTTGGTTAGAATACTTTGCAAGGTTTAAAATATCCCCCGAAGAAAGGCTGCGCAAGACCTGGCAAGCGCCCCACACTCGGTAGGCAGGGTCAGGCCTTGGGCAGCTCAGGCCCCTCCTCGCTCGTAGAGACCCCTTAGCCTTGGCCTCGTCATAGGAAACGTGCAGATAATGTTTCCTTGCCATGGGATGTCAAAAGCTTTGGTTACAAGCCCTGAAAGGCCCCAAACCGTGGAGTCGCGTTCTCCCTAGACCCCTGTTGGCAGGGAGATGGCGGTCGTGGGGCTGGCCCGCACCCAGCAAGCATGAGAGCCAGCTGTGTGGAGGCAGCAAGTATAGCGGCTAAAAATAGAAGTCACGTCCAGCCTGTCGTCCAGCCTGTCAGGGGGCTGGCCCAGAAGCAGGGCTCACCCCGGGCAGAGGGGAGTGGGGGAGGAGGGTGCAGGGGGTCTCACCTTGCTGTGCCATTTCCACAACGTTATGCTGATCCAGTCACCGGCCTGAAGGGTTTGGACCTGGCACAGACTGATCTGGGCCTTGTGTGACCGTACGGGTGTGATTTTTTACTTCTCAGAGCTTGGGTTTCCTTGTCCATCACACGGGGAGGATAACCACCATGCTTCCTCATAGGGTTTCCATGAGGTCCTGGAGGGCTGCCTGCACCCAGGTACTCCATGGCTGTTGGGGACCCTTGTTTCTGCTATAACTCGACCGGGATGCCACAGTGCCCAAAGCCAGTGATTTCATCATCCCTGACACCCTCGCCACAATACTGGGGCATTAGAATTTTCACCCACGTGGCAGAAGTGGAAACTGAGGCTTGGCCAGTCTCTGCTCTCGAGCTCAGCAGGGAAGCAGGGGTCAGGAGGGGACAGCATGTCCTGTGTGCTCTGCTGAGGTTCAGCTGCTGAAGGCTGAGGATGGTTCACTGTCCCCAGGCCCAGGCTGTGGGCATGGTGTCCTGTCCTCCAGGTTCCGGACCTGTTGTCTGTTCCAGACCCACAAAGAGAATCCTTTCCTGGGATCTCCCCAAGCACTGCTGGGCACTGGATGCTGGACAGAGGAGAGTTTAGGCCTTTGGTGGGGGCTCAGCCCTCAGGATGAACGCAACCTCATGTGGGTCGCCCCCCATGCCTGTGCCTCACTTTTCCCATCTGAGTGTGAATCACATCAAAAATGCAAATCCCTGTCCCACCACTTATCTGAAATGGCCTTGAGTGAGTTACTTTCCTTTGCTTAGTTGCTGTGCCTTTGCCTACAAAAAGAGGCACAATGTAGTAGCGGGATGTTCATGAAAACAGGAGAGCATAAAGCTGTAATTAGTATGATTTTCATTGCATTTTAGGAAGTCTGTGCGTGTGGGAGCCCCCGGATGGCTCAATCAGTTTTAAGCAGCCAGCCCTTGATCTTGGCTCAGGTCATGATCTCAGGTCGTGGGATGGAGCCCCGTGTTGGGCTCTGTGCTGGGCATGGACCCTGCTAAGGGTTCTCTCTTGGCCTGTCCTTCTGCACATCTCTGCTCAAGCGCTCAAAAAAAAAAAAAAAAAAAAAAAAAAAAAAAAAGTTTGTTTGTACACACTGTTTCAAAAAGACAAAGAAAATTTACTAAGACCCCTACTCCCTCTGGACACGGCTCATGGGTGACTTATTCCCTCCCGTGTAGTACCTTTGTACTTTCTTTTCCCTAATCTTCTAGTGAGTGTCTCTCACAGTAAGCAATCAGCAATGCGAGGCGTAAAAGCAGCCGTGGGAGCAGCTCAGGGTTGTCAGAGAATCACAGCCCCGGCCGAGTGGGGACGTGCTGGGTGCTGGCCGTGCTCGCCCTCCTCTCCCAGGGGCGAGGGGCTGGCCCTGTTAGCCGCGGAGGGACCCGCAGCCTCCCGAGGCCTCCGTGAGGCCCGGAGCTCATCGCAGCAGCAGACTTCAGCCAAAATGAAGCTTGAAGGGGAAGGAAAATAACAAGCCACGGAAGACCGGACTCCTGACTCCAGCTGCCTCCCCTGCTCCCACCTGACCTCGGGCTGTGCACCTGGCTTCCTCCGCCGCAGCTTCCCGGTGTTTCCAATGGGGCTCCCACGCCCCTCACAGGGGAGTAGTGAGGGTCCCGTTAAACTGTGGCCTCCGTCTGGTACCCCCCCTCCCGCCCCCAAGGAACTCTGCGAGGTCAGGCGCTCAAGGCACTAAACTCAGGGCTTTGCTGAGGACGCATGTTGGAACTCACCATCTGGTCCTGCTGTGAATGGCGCAAAGGACCACCTGCAGGTGATCTGAGCCCCTCCCTCCTTCCCCACGTCCCCTATTTTCAGGCAGCTGGGACACCCCCCCATGCCTTCTGCATGCAGCCCATGCTCTGCTTTCCCTCCCCACCATGCTTCTGCCTCACCCACCCCACCCCCCACCCGCAGCGGAGACTGCTCCTCGCCTTAGTGACTTTCCTCTCCCCGCCACAGGGATCCTCTGGATCTCAAAATATTTTAAGGCGGAGTTTAAATGTCACCTCTTCAGTGAAGCCCTCCCTCCCTGCTTCACCCAGTGGATCTGGGACCCAGTGCTCTCTCTGAGCGACTCTTCCGTATCAGTCTCAATGATCTACTTATGGACCTGCTTCCCGCACTGGACTGAGAGGCTCCTGAGGGGTGCACATCTTACCTGTCCTCCCCAGTGTCCAGCCAGTGGAGGACAGATGGGTCTCAGGAAGCCTTTGTTGAAACAGTGGCTGCGACCCACACTGTTAGAAGCAACCACATGTGTCTTCCCCTCAGAAACAAGTGCGCAAAGGCACAAGTAATGGTTTAGTAGCAGCCTGTCCTCAATCCCATTAGCTCTGCACTCAACGAGCAGGGATGGAGATGTATTTGCTGGGACACCGGTGCTGAGGCAGAAGGTACCAGAACTTGCTGGGCCGGACCTTTACTTGTTACCCCCACTCGTCAAGGGAAAGCAGGTCTGTCTCCATTGCGGACTGGCCATCAGCAACCCGGGCGAGAAGCCCTCACACTTCCGGAGCCTGTCACGTGTGGCAAGGTACCACGGCACATACAAAGCACTAGTATGTTCCCTTGTTGTATTCGGGCCTTGTGAAAAGCCTGTGAGCTGGCCGGGGCCGGGGAGGGGCTGCCCCCCATGTTCAAATAAAGAGGCTCCAGCACAATGGGATACCAGGTTTGGGCCCAGGCTGGATCTGGGTCTTCTGATATGTTATGGGGTGTTACACTAGGGAGAACAGGCAGGGCTGCTGACCCATTTTACAGATATGAACCCTGAAGGTGCGAGGAGTGAAGTCTACTGCAGCCTTGTGAGCAGAGGGCAAGTAAGCTGTAGGAAGGCTGGTGAGCAGAGGAGCGAGGCCCAGAGCCAGAGCCCTGGGCGGCCACACGAAGGCTCAGAGTCTCTGTGAGGTGGGAGGGAGGGTCCCTGCAGGGACTGGCTGGGTGAGGCCTGCGCGGTGGGAAGACAAGTGTGGGCCGGGCCAGGCCAGGCGGGCAGCAATGCTGGGGCTCCTGGCAGACGTTTCGGTGTGGCAGCCCCTTTGAGGTTGTCAGGACCCAGCAGGGGAGGCAGGCTGAGGAGGCTCCACCAGCACAGAGAAGAGGAGCCCGAGGCCCGGAGAGGGTGCTCCTGCCGGCCGAGGGGTGTCCTCTGTGAGACTGACAGCACCGCCCAGGACTCGACAGTGGGCTTTTCAGATCCGGCGCTGCTCAAACCAACTCTCACAACCAGGCACTGCATGAAAACTTCAACAGAAATCAAAACAATCTCTTTCTTTGGTTTTATACTTATTTAAAAGGACAACCTCCGCTCAGTGCCTCAGAGGCCCCAAACAGTCAACTGAAAGAAATACCCAGTTAATTAGGTGACATGTGATTCAGGAAAGCGCTGAAGGCGGGGCCTCTGAGGGAGGGAGAGCAGAGGGTTTCTGACCCCCTCCATCTCCCCCTCCCTTCTGGCTGCTCCCGGGAGCTGAGGGACCTGATTTCACCTACAAGAGGCGAAGGGGGGGTCCTGCCAGCGGAGGCACAGGCCAGGGGCCCACACAGGGGAGCATGCTGGGGAGCGGAACTGCCAGATTCGGGGTGGCAGGTGTGGGGTGGGCCAGCTTGGCCACGTGGGGGCAGGGAAGGGGGTGGAGGAACCTGGAGGCCACGAGGCTCCTGAATGTTTCTAGCTCCCCTGCGGCCCTAGGCCCCTCCTATACCAGGAGGCCCAGACCTGGAGACTTTCTGGGCAGGAAGGAACCTCAAGGTCTTCGAACCCAGGTCCCAACCTGATGCTGCCTCACCCTCCCCACTCCAGCACAGGGACCTTGCCGTCCAGAGAGCTGCTTTGCTCGGAGAGCTTCTCTCCTCCTCCCCATGCTCACCATCCCTGCCCCAGCCCCGGGCCCTCTTCCCTCCCAGTCGCGGTCACAGGCTGCTTCAACATGCAGGGCTGGAGGGGCTCCCAGGCTTCAAGCATCACTGTGGTCGGTGCAGAAGACAACAATCTACCGCCTCCTTCCGGACCTTTGTGGCCCAGCCCAGGGCCCCGCCACCACCAAAGCTGAAGGCGAGCCACGGTCCATCTGTCGGTCCTGCTCAGATCATGCCGGCCCAGCCCAGCATGGTGCCTGGGATCTTGGGCGCCACGGACAGGCCCTCAGTCAGCTTACAAACCCTGCAGCGTACTCTGGTGCTCCCTCGGGGGTCGGGGATGGCTGGCACGGCCCTTCCTGCCCTAAGTACTTGTCTCCACGATGCACTTGAGGAACATGGTGTCGTCCTTCACGTAGGCATGCTTGGGTGACTGCAGCCTGTTGAGGGGGAAGAAGAGTGGGCAGCCGCTGGCCACGTTGGTCTCACTCTGGGGCCGCTGGAAGGACGCGGAGCTCAGGTCGGGCCGGAAGGCATCGATGGCATGCTCGCGGTTGTTCTGGTCCAGCAGCATGAAGGTGACCTGTGTGGCCGGGGGCAGGGGATGGTCAGGCTCTGGGCAGCAGCAATGAGGGACCCCCATACAGCCCCTCTGACCCCAGCTTAGGCTGATCAGGAGCCAAAGAAACAATATAATGCCTGCGTTTGGCGTGTGGCAAGGCCCCCGGGGATGGAAGTCTTCCAGGGATAACCTGTGAGTAGGAATCAGATTTTCTATCCACCAGGAAAGGGGGAATTCAGAGCTACGCTCCATTCTGGTTGGCTGCTGGGGACTGAAGGTGGGACCAGGCACTGGCAAGGAGGCCAGACTCCATAACCTACGATGCCCCTTCCGGCTCTGGAACGTCTGACCCATCAGCTACAGCTAGGATCTCCCAGGATAAGGTAGAGGGACAAGAAGAGGAAGGCCTTCTCCGGGGGGGGCAGGGTGGGGGGTCTGTCAACCTGTGTCCTAAAACATGCATGCGTACCCCGAGACGCCAAGGCTCTCAAAGCGACACAGACCCCCTTCTCTGCCGCACGTCCCTGAAACACCCATGGCGACCACGCTGGTTCTCAGGCTGGGCTGCACTTTTGCAGGTCCTGGGAAGGTTTCAAGAACCCTGATGCTCAGGCCTCACCACACACTGGAAACCCAGCCGTTGGGTATGTTAAAACCCTCCCTGGCAGGTCTGGGAACCCCTGACCCTAGTGACTCATATCCAGACCACTGTGGCATCCCCACCCTGTCCCACCTGCTGGCCCTTATCTCCCTCCATCCTAGCAGAGGCCTGTGTTTTTGGCCCCACCCCATCCTTCCCCTCCCCAACTTGCTGGTTCAGGGGTGGGGAGGGCCTCCCCGCTACTGTCATCCTAAATATTTTAAATAGATTTTGTTTATTCGAGCAGTGTTTGGTGCCCAGTCCAAGTGAATGGGAACTCTAGAGACTGCCCACCCGCCTTCTGCTCCCACACAGCCTCTCCTCCCCTGGCCGGCGCCCCCCAGCCCAGTGGTACATTTGCTACTAGCAATGAACAGGTCAGAGTCACCTGAAGTCCACAGTTCACCTCTGGGTCTTATGCTCCGTACCCAGAATTCTAGCACACGGAAGAGCTTCACTGCCTGAAAAATATGCCGCTCTCTGCCTCCCCCCAGCCCCTGGCAACTACTGATCTCTCCGGTCTCCACGGTAGTGCCGTTCCCAGACCGTCCCAGAGCTGGGATCACGCGGTCTGTGCATGCCCTTCCGGACTGGTTCCTTTCACGAAGGGAGAGGCCTCTCCGGGTCCTCTGGGTCTCTGCATGGCCTGACGGCTCCTGTGTTCTTAGCACTGACGAGATTCTGTCTCCATGCCTGCAAATCATGCCTCCACGCACCCAGTGAAGGGGAGTCTGGCTCCTTCCACGTTCTGGCAATTATCAGCGAAGCTGCTGTAAGCACTGGTGGGCAGGTTCTTGAGAACCAAAGTTTTCAGCTGATCTGGGTAAAGGCCAAGGAGGGTGGCTTTGAGGTCAGAGGGGGAGAGTATGTTTCGTTTTGTCAGAAATTGCCAAACCGTCTCGTGTTTTGGCCGGCCGTGACTGGGAGTTTTGGCTGTTCCACAGCCTCACCAGCCTCTTGTGTTGTCAGGGTTCTGGCCATTCTCACAGAGTTGTTGTGGCATCGGCCTCCTTCCCCTTCTCTGAAAACGCTGTCAGTTCAGGCTGGCCCACAGCACCTCCTCCAGGCAGTTTTCCTTATTCACCCCATCATGTGAATTTCACTGCTACACGCCTTCCCGGGGGCACTGCTCCAGGCCTGTTAGCCCCTGGACTCATGATGCCCATCGGTACTAGATACGGACTCAGGATCTTGTTTTGTAAAAGGTGAAACCGAGAATGCAGAGAAGACCAGGACCCGGGCTTGCCCCTCCCCTGCCCAGCCCGTACCTTGTTCCGGAAAGGCCAGGGCAGCAGAGCATCGTACTCCCCTCTCATGATCACGATGAAGAGCGACAGGTGGGTCCTCTTCCCTGTCCCGTCCCCATTCAGGTAGAGGCGCAGACACAGCTTGTAGCCGTACTTGGCCGTGTAGAAAGCTGAAATGTGGAAGGCAGAGTTAACACTGACGGAGCTGGACGGTGTCGCCTGCGCAGACCAGGGAACCGGGACCTATGGTTAGGCAAGCCCAAAGTCAGTGGCTCAAAACTAAGAAATCTGGGGCTGGAGCGCAGCTCTCTTCTCAAGAGAGCAGCAAGGAGGCCCAGCCAGGGTCTTGGAGATCATCCAGCCAAGGGGCTCTCAACCAGTCGTCCAAATCACAGAATGCTGGGCCCAGAGTTTGACGCACGAGAGGCCCGAGAACAGGCATCTCTAACGGGGCGGTGATGCTGCTGGCCCTGCCCCACACCTGTAACCCACCTGCATTTCTCTGTGGGGAAACCAAGCCCAGTGAGGGGAAGTGGCTGGGGCCGGGCTCAATGTGCTGAGGGCAGAGCCAGAATTAGGACTCTGGCCTCACAACGCTGACTTCTTTCTACTGCCCTAGGCCAAGCGGCCCAACCACTGCAAGCTGGGGGAGCCTGGGACAGCTCCCACGCCCACCAGCTGCCTTGGTGAAGGCCCCCAGGGGATGAATCACATACCGCCCCCCCCCACCCCCCCCCCCCGCTGATTACTCAGAGTGGCCTGCGGGCAACTGAAAGGGCCATGCCAGTGTGGGTGCCAGTGGCTGTCACCACAAGGGCCCCTCTGGAAAGGGCCGGGGGGGCCAGGCTGGGGGAGCAGGCAGGAAGAGGGGGAGGAAGGACGGGTTGACAGTCTGACTCATCTGTCCCCTTACATTTTGGTGGAACAGGAAGTCAGAGACACTGCTGCTTTTTTTCCCTCTTTGGAAAGAAGGGCGGGGTGGGGAGGGCACTGTGGGGGAGGCAAGGCCACCCCAGGAAGGGGGCTGCTCCCAAGGGCAGGGGCCTGGCAGCGGGAGGCAGCCCTGCTCCGCGGCTTGGGGCAAAGGCCGGGGCCTGCCTGGATCCCAGCCCTGCTGGTGGAGGGTGTGTCAGAGGGGCTGAGGGACAGGACGGGTGTGAAGCCCAAGCCCGGGGAAACGTGCCGGGCTCTGAAAATCGTCATCCACAGAAATCCTCCTAACTTACTTAGATGCGTACATGTGAGACAAGAGGAAAAGCACGCAGGTTTGAGAATTTTATGAATAGATACATACATCATTACATCAGTGGAGACCAATGAACTAAGAGACACATGGACTGGGGTGCCTGGGTGGCTCAGTCAGTTAGGTGTCTGCCTTTGGCTGAGGTCATGATCCCGGGGTCCTGGGATCAAGACCCGCAATGGGCTCCCTACTTGGTGGGGAGACTCACTCTCTCTCTCCCTCTGCCCCGGCTTGTGTGCTCTTTCTTTCTCTTTCTCTCTCAAATACATCAATCAAATCTTTTAAAAAACCCAAGAAACAAGAGAAAAATCCGAGTAACTACTCCTTTCACGACAGGGTGCCAGGCCCCCGGGGCCCCAGAGACGAACCACACAGATTTTCCCGGCGCTCACTCACACACCACTCACGACCCACAAGTGTGTGTGTCACTTCATTCTCCTCTGGCCTTACTGCAGACCCTGGTGCTCTGAGGGCGGGGGTCCTACGGGGAGTGCCCACGGGGGGCATCCTCTGTGACCCTCTCATTTCCATCAGGACACTCCCTCTGCCACATCGAGATCGGCAGAAGTAGACAACAATCGTATTCCTATTTGCAGAATATGACTGATGTCAGGGAGGCAGAAGGCCTGCCCAATTCAAGCCGCCCATGCTCCATGGGGCTGAGCGGGGAGCCTGTCACCTCCACGACCCCGGCATGGTAGGTGGCCGGGATGTCACAGAGCTGGCCGCTGTCCCTGCGGGTTTCCTGGGCCCAGCGAAGCCTGCCTCCCCGTGCCGGGCTGCGCCCCTGGGGTGCTGGTACCTGGGGAGAAGAGGCTGACGGTCCTGCCACAGGCTGACTCGTGGCAGCGCCTGGTGACATTGGTGATCTTCCAGAGGAAGGTGCCATCGAAGGAGGCCTCCTCCATGAGGCGGAGGCCCTGCTCCAGCTTGCCCAGGGCCTGGTCTTTCTGAGCTAGCGTCTGCTGCAACTCCAGCACCTGTGGGGAAGCCCATTCAGTGGGGGACACCAGAGCACAGCTTGGGGACGGGGTGGGGTTACGGAGGTTATGGAGGTGACAGAGTCAGCTCTGTCCCCAATATGCCTTCCTGACCACGCCTCCCTCGGGCACATGGATCTGCCTGTGTCTGTGCCGTCCCTCCCACCTGGACCTCTATGGCCTCTCTCCTCCCCTGGGCAACTCCTCTTCATCCATCAGGAACCGGGCTCATGGAGCCCTCTTCTGGGAAGCCTCCCACTACTGCCCCAGCTCCGCTGGTCTCTCAGCGGTGTTCTGCAGGGCACTTCCTGAAGTTTCTTAAGATACGGCTTTCTGCCCTTCCTACCAGAGAGGCAGTTCCCCCTAACAGAGCCTGCGCCCATGCTCATTTCCTCTCTGTCTTCAGGCCTTGCACGATGCACGTGGGACCAGAGTCAGGAAGGTTCTTGACACACTGAAGGCATGGCTGCTGGCCTTGGGGAGCCCTCCTCGCTGGGGCAAGCATTACACACGTAACTGGTACACTCCCCACTGACATTTGAAAAAACACAGACTTATTCTTGGGTGTGCTTAGGTCGGGAGGGCAGGCATAGCAGTGAGCGTCCTTAGAGGAAACTGAATCCCTGATTTTCCTGATGGGAAAGCTGAAGTTCTGAAAGGGGAAGTGACTTGCCCAGACCCACATAGCAAGTTAACGGTGGAGCTGGAACTAAAATCCAAGCCCAGCACAACATGAGACAGTGACAGAATATTGCTGGACAGAGGAAAAAAAAAAGAAAAGAAAAGAAAGCAATATTAACATGATGACTGGCTATATTAGGAAAAGTATAAGCTCCAGAACAAGGGAGGACATTGTCCTGCTCAACCAAGAACTGTCAGGTAGATGGATTTTCTGGAGTTGGTCTGGGACCATCACTCTGAGCGTGTGGAATCCTTCAGAGACTGAGCCATAGCCCATGAGGACAGCATGAAGACAGCTGCTCTGAGGAAGGGGTGAAGGCACTGGGGGTGTTGAGC
This sequence comes from Lutra lutra, assembly GCF_902655055.1. Taxonomy (NCBI): domain Eukaryota; kingdom Metazoa; phylum Chordata; class Mammalia; order Carnivora; family Mustelidae; genus Lutra; species Lutra lutra. The sequence continues at coordinate 82,045,194 of NC_062290.1, forward strand.
TTCAAGAAGGAAATATGCAGGGACTGCTTCTCTCTGAAGGGCTTCCACAAGGACTGGAAGGCAGTAGTTTTCAGTAGGCCCTGAAATGCAGGGCCAGGAACAATGCCGGGAAGACATAGAGAGGCTGATTTTAGTTCAGTGTAAGGAAGCACCTTCTCATTGTGAAAAACGTCCCCCGGTGGAACGCAATGCTTGGGAAGAGAGGACCCTATCACACGCAAAGTTCAAGCAAAGCAAATGAAGCACACCGGGCCGGGGAGCTTGACCTTGGCTGTCACCTGGGATTCAGTGCTCTTCCTCGAGGGTCTTGGAACACGGACAGATACCATTTGGAGGGGGGCAAGGGGGAGGCGTCCACTCAGCAGGGAGAATGTTCAGAAGGAAGGCTGCCGGTCCACTGCTCTAGAGACAAGACGAGGCCCAGGGTCCCCCGGAGCCCACCTTGAAGGGAGCTTGCCTCCCACGCTCACCCGCTCTTCCAAGCTCAGGATGTGCTCGCGGTCGAGCTGGCTCTGGTGGATGGAGGTGGCCAAAGCCAGGTGGGAGGCCTCCACCTCCTTGTTGAGGACGGCGACGATGTTCTCGAACACACGCAGCTTCCCCTCCAGCTCAGCCAGGAGCTTCTCCTTCATGAAGTGCTTCAGGGCCTGCTCGTCCTGGCTCTCGGCGTGGGGCGCCCGGTAGCAGTCCACTTCCAGGTCCCCCGCCACCTCCACGGCTGCCTGCAGCTGGAGGTCTGACAGATTCTGCTCCAGGGCCATGGGCCCGGACCCCAGGCCCACGTCCTGCTGGGCCTTCCACTGCTTCAGGAACCCCAACAGCAGGTTCAGGTGGGCGGTCTGGGAGGTGACTTCATGCTCCTGCAGGAGCTTTGGGCTCCCCTACCAAGAGAGCAGAGCTGGTCAGTGAAAACGGAGGAGGTTGAGGAGAACTAGGGAGTGGGGGAGAGTTCAGCTACCCAAAGGCTGCCAAGGAAAGTCAGGTCCATTTACCCAGCAAAGGGGAAGATGCTTTGTGTGTCACAAGAGGGGTCTGGACCAGCACCGTGGCATCAGACATGCCCAGGGTGAGCCGTGTGTGTCGCAGTCTCTGGAGCAATTCTGCCCTGCCCGTGAGAGCAGTGTTTATTCAGGACCACGGAGAGGGGCGGGGGGAGGGCGCGTATTTTAGTGGTCAGGTGAGACATTCAGAAGAACTTTCCTAAGTATGGAGATGATTTATAGTGGGATTTGTTGCTCTGAAGAGCCATTAATGTAAGGGACATCCAGAGCTCTGGGACTGCAGTGGCCCCCTCTCCTTTCTCACACCCAGATGCTTACCTTGTAGGAGCAGCCAACACTAGCAAAGGGGCACCCAGCTTCAGCCTCAGCCGCCTCAGGGTGATCCTAGAAACAATAATCGTCACCAGATGTTACGGGGGTCCCCAGTGGCCACCACTGGGGCTCTCTGCCAAACATGAGGTTCTACTGGGGCAGGAGCTGGGCTGGCCCACGTGACTTAGCACACGCTGTTCCTTCTCCGCCTGGCTGACTCCTTTCCACCTTTCGAGCCATCAGCCCTTCTGGGACACCTTCTTTAACACAGACCTCTGCTGTGATCCTGGGCTGCTGTCTCTTCTGTCAGGATATGTCCCACCTGGCTTTCCAACCATCATTCACTCTTTGGTTGCCCCCACTGGGCTGGGGGATCTTTGAGGGTCACAGCTGTGTTCCCAGGATGGGGCAGTGTTTATTACAGAGGAGACACTTGGGACATGCTGGCGGCATGACGGGGCACCTCTCACCGCCTGAAGCCCAGGGGGGCTCTCCTCACAATTCCCATCTGCTTCCCTCCTCAGCCATCCACCCGTGACTGACCGAGGCACGTCTGCTCTGCACTGCTGTCCCTTCCAGAAAAAGGACAGCCTGAGGGCAGCAACGCAGACGTGACTCAGTATTCAACAGCAACTAGACAATACCGTTAACCTGTTTATAGGTCTGAGGAGCTCACAAAATGCTTTCATGATCACACTATTTCCCGGGCCCCCAATGACACCGCGAGGATGGCAGAAGAGGTTTTTTTTTTGTTCCCATTTTACCGATGAAGAAGCAAGGCTGACAAAGGGGAAGAAATGTGCCCAAGAAGGAAGAGCGAGGGAGCTGGCCACAGGGCACTCACAGTCCCACATCAGAGCACTGTCTCTTACCAAGGATAAGCCCATGGGAGATCGGTAGAAAATTTTTTCCAAAACGCATTATTTAGAAGGGGCTTGTATCCGGAATATATAAAGAACTCTTACAATTCAACAAATAAGACAAGCCACCTAATAAAATGGCCAAAACAATGAACAGATACTTCCCAAAAGGCATTATTTAAATGACAAATAAGCCCATGAAAAGATACTCAACATCACTAGTCATCCCAGAAATGCAAATTACAACGAAATACCACAGGGAAATACACTACTGACTCAGGAGATGGGCAAAAATGCAAAAACGAATGATAACATCAAGTTTTGATGGAGGATGTAGAGGAACTTGAGAACACAAAATGGAACAGACACTTTGGAAAAATCAATGCAAGTGTATCATAAAGTTAAATCATACTTAAAAAGCAACTTTCTTACAAACCATGCCCATATGGTGAGCATACCACCCACACATTCTGTCCCTAGAAATCGACCCGAGAGAACCTGAAACGCACATGTGTGTGTGTATGTGACGTTCACGGTAGCTTTATTCGTAACAGCCCCAAACTGGAAGCAATCCAGATATCCACCAAGCGGTGAATGGAAATGCAGAGTGTGCTCTGTCCGTGCTGTGCAACGCTCCCTGGCCATCAGATGGAGGAAAATATGAATAAATGCGGTAACACGGAGGAACGTCAAAAGCATTACTGCTAAATCAAAGAAGTCAAGCTTTACAAGAAGTCAAAGACTACACGCTAGGACTCTGTTCTTACGAGATACTAGAAAAGAAATTTGAGTGACAGAAAGGAGATCTGTGGCTGCCTGGGGCTGCCGCTGGGGAGAGATGGCCTAGCCCGGGGCACAAGGAGGTTTTTTCCAGCACGGAAACATTCACCCCCTATGCTGTAGCAGTCCCAGAACTGTACACATTTCCTGGCATCCATCCAACCGTACGCTTAAAGAGCAGTGGATTTTATTGCTATGCAATAAAATCTTGATTTTTCAAGGGCTTTTTTTTTTTTTAAATGCTCTCATGGGGGCAAAAAGAAGGCAGATTTGGATGCAAGGGGAGGGTAGAGAGGTATTTCGGGCTGATCAAGTATAAAGCCACCCTAGTTATTATTTTTTAAAAGTAAAATAAGCAAGAGCTGTGGGTTTAATGAGTACCGCTGGTTTGGGGCACAGAGCAGAGCTCAGCAAACGGCTGCCCTCCCCTTCACCCCCTGCCCTGGGCTTCCAGCACAACTTGTTCCTGACAAGGAATAGAACACAGATGTTTCACTGGGGCGGGGGCAGAGGGCGGCCTTGGCAGAGACCGTGCTGGCTTTGGGGAGCAGCCGTGATGCAGCCTCTCCTAGCAGGTGGGAGAACAGAGAGGACCAATGGCCAGCTGAGGCTTGGCTGTGGACCTGGTTCCTGGGTGAACGGACCAGGGTAAGTTCCTGGGCTCTAAGCCTGAAGGGAATCCCAGCGGGGGAAGGCGGTGCAAGTGAGAAAACTGAGGGCGGAATTGGAGAGATCCCCGCAGGTGGAGGGGCCCATGTTCTTTTGGCTGCAGAGCCCTGCTGGTGTCCCGAAAGCCCACTGCAGCCTGGAAAGCCCAGTCTGGATGTATTACGATGCGTGGATGGGGGTGTGGGCCACGGCCGGCCTCCAGTGGCTGACGGACGATGGGCAGGGTGACTCGGGAGGACCTCAGAGGTCAAAGTAGCCAGCCCTGGAGTCAGCCTGGAGGAGTGCAAAGCCCATTTCAGTCACTTCACACGCTAGCTGTTTGGTCCTAGGAGACTTGTTAACCTCTCCCCACCTCAGTTTCCTTATCTGCAAAATGGGGATAATAGGACCCCCCCCCCCCCGCCATGAAGTTGCAGGGATCACGTAGGACAATATTCTTAAGTGCTGGCATTACTTACTGCTACTGTAACAAAATACCACAAACTTAACAGCTTCGAACAATACCATTTTATTATCTCACAGGTCAGGAAGGCAAAGCCTTCACGTCAAGATGTCCATGGGATCGTGTTCCTTCTGGAGGCTCTAGGGAAGACTCTGTTTCCTTGCTTTCTCCAGGTGGAGGTCACCTGCATCCCTTAGCTCACGGCCCCTTCCTCCATCTGCACAGCCTGCAAGACAGCATCTTCCAATCTCTCCGGCTCTGACTTTCTTGCCTCCCTCTTATGAGGAGCTTTGTGATGACCCTGGACCCCCCTAGATAATCCAGGATCATCTCTCCATCTCAATTTAATCCTTGAATTAATCACCTCTGCAAAGTCCCTTCTGTCATTGTTATGGGCAGAGTTGTATCCCCCAGCTCATCTGTTGGGAACCACCGCCCCAAGAATAGGACGACATTTGGAGATTTGGAGACAGGGTCTTTACAGAGGTGGTGGAGTTAAAACGGGCAGCAGCACGGCCCTCCTCCGATAGGACTGGTGTCCTATCGAACAAGAGAACACCAATGGAGGACAATACGATGATACCAAAGAAAGCAGCATCTCCTTTCTCCGGGAGAAAGGCCTTGGACAAAACCCACCCTTGCCTGTGGCTTCTTGCCTCCAGAACTGTGAGAAGACATTTCTCTTATTCCGCTACCCAGTCTGAGGTATTTTATGATGGCAGCCGGAGAAGACGAATCCAGCCATGGAAGGTAACATAGTCACAGGTTCTGGGGACTGGGAGGTGGACAGCTTTGGGGAACACCATTCTGCCTACCACAGCACTCAATGTTAGCCACAAGCAGTAGCTATAGGAGTATATTATTCGTATTTTTATTCCATGGATTAAACAGTGCCCTTGGGATATCTTTTTTTTTTTTCTCCCATGACTCTCATATATATGCTTCTCATTTAATTTTCCCCACTTGAACTTTTTCTTTTTTTAAGAATTATTTATCTGTGAGAGAGGGAGAGGTTGAGCAGGGAGAGAGGCAGGAGGAGAGGAAAAGGGAGAGAATCTTCAAGCACACACCCCACTGAGCATACAGCCTGATGCAGGGCTTGATCCTAGGACCCTGATATCATGCCCAGAGCCAAAATCAAGTGTTAGGCGCTTAACTGACTGAGCCACCTAGGTGCCCCTCTCACATCTTGAACTCTTAATAACTAATCCTATAAAACCCTATTTTGCCACTGGATTTCCTTGGGGAGGTGAGGAACATCTTAAACCTATTTGTATTTAAACTGGGCCAAAGCATTCTTGTGTGTTTTTCATAAGATCCCTGCAGTGACCTCTGAAGGCAGGCAGGCTGGGATCAGCTTCCTCCCAGTACAGATGGAGAACTGAGGAGGGGCCAGGCTGTGGTCCCAGGAAGCGTAAGCGCCGAGGACTCACCTGGACCTGGGTCTGCCGGTCAAGTTACGAGACCTTACAAGGGTCTGCCACTTTCTCAGCAGCTGGGCGAGCTCGGCCCCGGCAGATCTCACAGCGCCGTAAGGAGGAGCTCAGAGGCTCTGCTTCTCGTGAAAGTGGGAATGCGAAGCTCAGGGATGGCCAGCAGCTTGCAGGGAGTGATGCCAGTTCAGGGCAAAGGCAAAGTAGCGGCCGGGGACCTACAGTCCATGACCGGGGTCCTTCCTCCCAACCGGGGAGTCCTTGCCTTACCCGAAGGGTTGGGATGGAAGGGTCGGGAGAGGGAATCAGGCAGGGCCGCAGAGGAAGAATGGGGCATCTGTCCTGGGCCCAGCCTGGTCTGTCTGGTGCCGTAAGTGACCCCTGTGAGTGGCCTCAGGGCTTGCAAACTGCTAAAAATAAAATCCACAGTGGAATTTTCTCCGAGGAGGAAACAGAAACAGAAAACAAAATCCCAGCCCTGAGGGAACACTTGTCCTTCTGTGTCTGAGAAGTCTGGGGGTGTGTGCTATGCTGGCCAGGCCCTTTGTGATGGGGTCAGCAGGGGGTCCCATCAAGAGGTCCCCCACCCTCCATTAGGGGACCTGTGCACTTTGGAGAATGTGAGCACAAAGAGATTGACCCCACTGCCCCCACTGCCACCCTGAACATGGAGGCTGGCTCGGGTCCTGCTCGGGGATCACTGGGGCTGAGGGAGAGGTCCTTCACCATGACAAGGGGGATCTAGTCAGTCTGTGTCTGCCTGCCAGCTCCTGCCCTCTTCTGTGCCATTGCCTGTTTCTCTCTGGCAACTCCTGCTCAACTCAGTGGCCACCTCCCCCAGGAAGCACTGCCTCAGTGTCCTAGGTGAAAGTACTCTTGCCCATTCCCGTTTTTCCGTAGCACCTGGTGAACTCCAGATCTCAGGGCTGACGGTGTTACTTAAACCTGCATACAACACTTGGGGTGACCCACCAAGAGAAGGTGCCACTGGCTGAGGAGGCAGGGTCTGGAAGCTGGGTCTGCCTCCCCGTCATGGTAGGACGTGGATCCAGGCACACCCTCTTACTAAGCCTCAATATATTACCTAAAGTCTAGGCAAAACAGGGATATGACCGCCACCCACGACCCAGGATGTCACAGGATCGACACACTTCAAGGGACGCCAATAAAGGGGAGAAACAGTTACCCCGAATGCACAGAGACCGGGACAGACTCAAGAGGGACACGGTCAGTGTCCTCCCACAGATGCGGGCCTGCTTCGGGAAGGCTGACCGACTTGCCTCTCGTGGCCCCAAGAGAAACAGACTCCGGCTCAGTACAAAGAGGAACACAGAGCAAGCATCAGAGTCCCCTTTGGTCAAAGAACTTGTCTCACGGGATCACAAGCCTGTGGCTTATTGCTTGCTTCTGGCCTCCTCGAGTGATCTCTGAGGCAAAAGAGTGAAGGAAACAATCCCCCTCGCAGGGTCGCAGGCACACAGAATTGAATGTTATTTTCCAGGCACCAGTTGTTCCTTATTCCGCTGTCACTTCTAGAGGAAGGTCATTCCAGGCGAGAACCTGGCCTCTAACTAGGTCAGCAGTGATCCTTTAATATCTGGGTCTTAGAGTAGCTCCCAAGTCCACGGCTGTGAGCGTTTGAGAGAGATAGCCATCTAATGAACTCAGAGGCCGAGGACAGGCTGATAAGCAGATGGCATGGGAAAAGGCCACAAGGCTGGATGCCTCTGGGGTTGACTGGGCCGGCCTCTGACCACCCCGCACCCCCATTCCCCAGGTTGTTCTGCATGCACAACTTCAGAATGACCACATATGCAAAGGATTGACTTCTAATCAGCTGCTCTCCTTTGCTCAAAAGTCCCCCGAAGTTCCCACTGGGGTCAGGAGCCAGAGGAGTCTCTGGTCTTTCCGGTCTGCGGCTCTGAGCGGGTGTGAGACCACTGGCTCACACCGCACCCCCACCCCCGCCCCGGCTTTTCCCTGGGCACAGGGCAGGGCGGGGGGGGGGGGGAGCGTGAAGATCACACCAGGTGGGGAAGCCGGGGCGAGAGGCCTGCTGCCGCCTTTGCCCCCCTAGAGGCAGCACCCACTTCCACCCTGAAGGCTGTCAGAGCACCTGTGATTCTACCATTGGAATCACTTCATTTGATTTCGGGCAACAAGTTTCCCACTGCGCTCTGCAGGGCTCCAGGAGCTGCCAGAGCCCCTCAGGGGCGGGGACAGCAGAAAAGGAGGGGGTGCCAGGCTCCCCCTTAATCCGAGCACCTGTACTCTCATCGGATTTCACGTTCACCAAGATGAAAAATTAAAACCACTGGATTACGAGATGGAAAAGAGCTCTTCCCTCTATTACCTGAGATTTGTACAAAGAAAGTGCATTAATTTTGTTAAGAGGAAAAAATAAGACAAATTGGAAACAATCTTCCTGGAGCACTCGAGCAGGCAGGAGCCTCAGAAGGCAGGCGGCCTCCCCTTTGCAGGTGGAGCACGGCGGCCCATACCGAGAGCTGCGTACGGTCGGCTGGCTCTCACCTTAGCTCCCTGAGATGTGCAGACCGGGGGAGGCCTGGGAAGCCATTCCACGGGTCAGTTTGACCAGTTAGCTCATAACCATGCGGCCAAGTGCAGAGTTCTGGGAAAATGCACGGGGTCCTTACTGTTATTCCCTTGAGGGCCCACCGGGGAGGGGCTGCTGAGAAGAGGATGGGAGAGCCCTCAAGGCCAGCTCTGCTGGGGGCAGGAAATTCCTCCAGCTCTCTGAAGGCAGGGGGGGGGCGCAGAACAGAGAAAAGAGAAGGTGTGAAGACTTGTCCGCCTCTGGCTTCCTTGCAGCCAGCCACGGACAGGTCAGCCGGACATCACAGGTCCTGGACTGGCCTTGTAGGACCACCTGGGCTTCTTCATTTCACAGGTGGAGAAACAGGCACGAGCACGATCTTGGCCTCGTACAGAACGTACAATGCCGTCCCTGGACACCAGGCTCCTGGGCGCTGGGCTGTGGTTTCAGGGCAAGGAGGGAGCTCGGGCTGAAAGCAGTCCCCGAGAGGGAGGATGGCCAAATGGTGAGATCAGGTCACTAGGGAGTTTTGTGCTGAGACCCCCCAGTGGGCGCCGGGGGCCCGAGGTGTAAGGGGCTGCAATCGAGTGGCCGTTCTTACAGCTCTGGGCCAATACGAGTGTTTTTGTGGTTTGTTTTTTTTTTTAATTGTTGGATGAACATGAAGATGGCCATTTTTTTTTTATTTTACCAAGTAAAGATGTTATCAAAAATCCTATCATTGACTACCACCATCATTTCATTTGTACAAAGACATGTATAGGGAGGATATAACCCCAGAACAAAGGCTGATTCTACGAATGAAAAGGTTTCAGTTTTTTAAAAACTCACTACAATATCCTTACTTTTATCACTTTGTCACATCCTGGCAGGAACGGACCAGGTGTGGTTGGCCTGTGGGAGCCTCTGCCCTGGACAGACAGACCTGTGAGGGTTCTTCCAACTCGGAAGGGCTAGAGTTCTAGACTGTGTCGCGTGAGGATGTCTCTTTGGCCCCTCACACTGCCAAAGCCGTTTCTTATTCCTAGAAGCACAGCTTGGCCGAGCTCCAGAGGTGAGCTGAGAAGGATTTCTCCCTCTCTGAGGGCACACGGAGCAGAAAGACTGTCTAGATTCGCCGTGAAGGGCCAGAGAGCAAACACTGGGAGCCGCATCTTCTGCTGCAACTACTGACCTCCGCCGTCGCAGGGCCAAAGCAGCCATACACCGTACTTCAGTGAGTGTTTGGGGCTGTGTGCCAATAAAACTTTATTTGTAGACACAGAAGTTTGAATATAATAAAAATTTTCATGTGTCACAAAATGCCACTCTTCCGACTTTCTCAAACCATTTAAAATATAAAAACCATTCTTAGCTTGTGGGTCAGACACAACCAGGTGGCAAGCTGGCTTTGGCCCGCAGGCCATGGCTTATAGACCCGGGGTCTAGACTGGTGTTCTCACCCTGAATCTGCTGCACATCAGCGAGGTGCCTTTGACAAGTCACTCTGCCATGGTGAACAGCGGGCTCCTCAGTGCTTACAAACTGAATTTAATCCCAACCCTGGACGACGGCCAGCTGGTGTCTGCCTGGGACTTTGTGGGCAGCTGCCTAATGGCTTCAACCTCAACAAGAGGAGAAATTGGTCAAATCCCCTTTCCTGGCTGTGCCACGTACCTTCTCCTGAGACTGAAGGCTTCCCAGGCTTACAGACTGGGGGCCGTCCCCTCTGCATTTTGGACAGATCCGGTCCTCGCTGGTCCTGGGGACACATGAACAAAGCCTGCTGAGTGAAGCACTCATGACTTCCTGGGGCCACCTTCCATCCTGATGGCTCTAAAAGCCTGGGCCTTGCTTGGGGTGGCAGCTGATGTCAGTAAGCCGGCTCTCCCCCATCCCAGACCCACCACTCCCGAATCTTGGAAGTACTGGGTGTCCCCGATGTCTCCCGGGAGTTTGTTGTGAGCCTAGTTGGCAGCCAACTGACCTGGGGTGACCGGAGGCTGTCGTCACCCATATTTACCCCACTGAGGGGTCTATTTCTGTCTCACTGCAGAAACATCAATTATGCTGGATTATAAGGAACTGCCCCAGTTTCTGCTGGGAGAATGATGTAGCAATGTACTGCCTCACTTTTCTAAAATCTGAAAGATTCTGAATTTCAAAATACATCTGACCCAAGGCTCTCAGATAAGGGATTGCCCATATGTGGCCAAATGTGCTCTTCTTGGCTTTGGGTCTCTGATTTTCAGGAATGACAGATGACCATAGTCAATCCAAAGAAGGGGGCTCAGAGAACCAACCCAGCTTCTTAACCAGGAGTGGGTGTCAGACCCTGAGCAGAGTGACACACGCCCCTATGTGCTTTCAGAAAGTTCCCAAGTGTTGCCCACCCACGGGGAGAGCCATTGGCTCCTATCTACAGGCCCATCCTACCCAGGAGGAAAACAAGGCCCTGAGGACACAAGGACATGTGTGTTGGCCAAGAGCACAATGAGTCAGGAGCCGGGCGGAGCTCTTTTGGCCTCAGGCCTGGGTCCCTCCAACACCCAGAGAGCTCCATCCCCTGCTCTGGCACGTTTTAGAGGAATGGGGAGGAAAGCCAAGAGACCCATGGCAAGAGCCTGAGATGAACCCAGAAACATTAGCTCAATGGTACAAGCAGTCAAGCTTTGCTCCTCGCCCCGCCAACTCCCCACCTGGCTTGTCCACAGCCACATCCTCTCCCCTCCTCGGAGCAGCCCCTGTCAGAGCCTTTGAAATTCACAAGTCTGCCTGATTCAGTTTTCCCACCTTCTGATGCTGTAAAACCCCAAACAAAGGTCACACTGGGGGCACATGGCAGACACTAGGAGCATATCTGCCAGGAATCTGACCTGGGGCAGGCGGACTTAATCTCTCTATTGAGCCTCCTTGTCCCCATCTGTAAAATAGGCGAATAACAGTATCCACCTTCCCAGGCTCCTCCGAAGATCCAAGGAAACAGCGCTTAGCCTACAGTAGGTGCGTAATAGTTGCTTAAGATGGGATGCTGATGATCATATTAATGTCACACCTGAGATATTCATATTGTACATATAAACATATATATTTTTACATATTCTATACAAAATGTATGATTATATATATTCTATACACATATAAAATGCGTACTCTACATAAACACGTATTTATATAGAGACATGCAATTTAATATACTATATGGATAAATCTAGCTGTGTGTCCCCTTTGAAAGGGTTGCCAGTGAACGGTACAAGGTGATGCGTGCTATCGTGGAAGCAGATGGACTTTACAGCAGCATTTACCAAGGGAGCATCTACTCATTCTTCTAAAAACTTTTCCACATACTGTTGGTTGGGCCTTGTACCAACCCCGGGAGGTAGCAACCAGCTCTGGAGGGCTCTTACAGACAAAAAAGCTGAGGCTTCAGGGTGCTAGACACACAGCACCAGGCCCCCCAGTCAGCCAGCGGCCCCAGTGAGGGCAGAGGATCTCTCCCTCCCTCCACCCCAGCCGGCCTCTGCTGTGGGAGCGAACACCTTCCCGTGGCTACTGCTCCCGCCATCACTGGGAGGGCCGGAGCCAGGGACGACAAGGAAAGGGTGTGAAACAGGCCCAGTGAGGTGAAGTCACCTGCCGAAAGCCACCAGCTCCTCTCACCCTTGCCTCCCATCGGGGGCCCCTCCCTGACACCTTTTCCCCACCCAGCCCTGCTCCTCCAAGCCCTCACCTCAGGTTCCCAGAGAGACAGGCGGCACAGCAGGGGGCCCTGGGCTCTGGTGGGTCCTGGCAGGCGGTGGGGGGGCACCCAAAGGGAAACTCGTTCTCATCTGGGGCCGGGCGGGGGCTGCTGGCTGGGCCAGAGGCCATCCTGGGGTACCAGGTTGGCCAGGGGCTCCCGGTCTATGCGACTGTGGGGAGGAGACCAGCTGTGGAAGCTGTGGAAGCTGCTGAGGGGAGAGGTGAGTTCTGTCTGGCGAGCAGGAGTCTGATGACTTTATCTCTTCGTAGGCTTGTGTGGTTCAACGTCACAGCTGAGTCACAGCAGGGATGGGGCAGGAATTACCCTTTGTGGTGCAAAAAATCCCCTGGATGGTGACAGAAGGCTTTAGGAGTGTCCAGTCATTCTTTAAAGTGAGAGAGAAAAAGAAAACAAGTCAGAGAGAAAAAAGAAGTGGGCCCCAGATTTTCAGGAACTGCCATCAGAGTTTCCCTGTCTGAGCACCTTGGGCAGCTGCTGGCTTCCTCCTCCTCCTCCTCCCTGGGGACATCTGCAGAAAGTCACAGCTGGGGGCTCCTCTGTGTTCCCTGGGACCTTGAGAGAGCCTAGAATTCTCGGTGGGGGTGCTCGATGCCCTGGTGGAAATCCCCAGGGTTCTGGACGCAGGTCCAAAAACACAAGTTCCAGGCGCTTTAGCTGTGTCCTGGCCAGAGCGTCTCCGAGGTGAAAGTCACTTCCTCACAGTGGGTCTTGATAAAACCATCTGTTTAAAAAAAAAAAAAAAAAAAAAGACTTGTAACAGGCAGTCTCCAAGCCCCTTTGGGCTCTAAGATTCTGGGACCCTGATGGCCAAGGCAACCCGAGGCAGCTGGGAGGCTTCTGATGTCCCAACCTTGCCCATGGCGTTCCTCATCAGTCATGGTGATGACACCGGGCCCTCCCCGCTCCTTTGAAGCAAAGCCTCGGGACCATGAACTGCTCAGGCCCTCCCCCCATTTCCCCACTCAGGAAATTATAGGTGGCCACATACTTGGGTCAGGCGCCACCACTTCCCCAGCCCTGAGAACAAAGCTCTCAATAAATACTAGGTCACAGGGAGCTGGCCTCATGGCCCAGTGGGAGGGAGATCCACGGCTGTGTGGGAACTATGGCTTCTGGCAATGTCTACTGTGGGCCGGGCAACATTTTCCTTCCTGTTCCTCAAAGTGACCTGCTGGGGATTTAATAGCAGGAATTTAACACACAGGCACAGAGAAACAAGACGCCTTGTCCAAAGTCACAAGCCCCTGGTTGGGAAATGGCATGGGCACAAGGTCTGAGAACTCTAAGATCTGTGTTTTCTACCCATAGAAGAGAGATGAAAGCAAGGCGACCTGGTGGGGCTTACAGAGCCGGGACTGGACGTCAGAGCATGCAGCCTGTTTTCTCATCTACCAAATCCAAGAGATGATTCCCTCCACCTCTTCCCATCCTGCTGAATTTTTGCAAACTTTCATGGTGGTTTCAAATCCTGGGCTTTGAAGTCTGACAGTCTGAGTTGGGATCCTGTCTTCCACGTACTAGCTGTAGGTCCCTGGACATGGTCTTTAACTTCTCTGAACCTCAGTCTTTGCATCTGTAAAGTGGGGGAGAATAATAAGGTCTACTTTACCTGACTGTTGTGGTGACCAAGTGAGGGGGTGGGCGGAAGCCTCACATGGTACACGGCCCAAGCCAAGTGCTTGGAAGGCTCTGACATTGTATCCCAATAACGGCCACAGCCCTTCCAGCTCCTCAAGATCAAAGAAAAGAATTAAAATGGTAAATTATGCTTCCAAAGTGTTTCCACATCCATCAGCTTCACTTGAGCCTTGTAAGTAGGCAAGGCAGGCCAGATGTCCTCTGCCCCTAGAAAAATTCAACTGCCCCCATTCCCTGGAGTGATACTCGGGCAGCTGGCAAAGAGGACATAGCCCCCTACTGCTGCAGGTATAAACTGGGATGCCCACCCCCACCTGGGCCAGCTGTGGCCTGGGCCTCTCAGCAGATGACCTTGAGGCCTACTTCAGAGGAGGCCTATCAGAAAGGCACTCCCTTAACCACATACCCCAAACCTGTAAACCTCCCTGCATTCCTTCTTCCCCTTCCTGTGGCATAGACTGACACCTATCTCCACAACCAGGTTCTGGGTCCCTTTCTCCCTGGTCTCCTTTCTTTTTCCTCTGTCCTCAATGCCTCCCTCTCTACCAGATCTTCCCTATCAGCATCAAGATGTCCCCAAGCTGTTCCAATAATAAAAGGGAGAAATACCAGGTGCAGCACTTTAGTGCTGTGTTAAGTACTTCTAACCACCTCACCTGATCATATGACCCCTTTGAGGCAGGGACTGTCTTCATCATCCCATTTTACAAACCAGTTAAGTGACTTGCCCAGGGGCCCAGAGATGGTGCGTGGGGATTCCTGAACTCAGAACCTGTGCTCTAACCACACATTCCACCGTTTCCCCAAAGTCCTCTCCCGCATCTACACTCTCTCCACACTTAAACAGAACTTGTAGGAAAGACTGTCTATGCAGAGAATTCCTCCCTTGAGTCTCTGAAACCATCTCCCCAAGGTTCTCAATGTTGGGGTCACCGGTGCGCATGGGCTGTCCCAGTTTCTATCTAACAGCCCTCTGGCCAGCACCTGACACCATTCTTGGCTCCTCCTTTCAAATCCCCTTCCTTCCCCCGGCTTCTGCACCCACTCCCTGTATCCACCCCCCACTTCTCTGGCTGCTCTTCATCTTCTCCTCCACCCCTTTTCTCTTCTACTCTGAACCTCCATTGGTCCCATCTCCCTGACTCCACCGCAGGGATCCGCAAGGTTGGAGTCTGTCAGTGCCGTGTCCCCCCACCAGCCTTCCACTTGACCTCTGGGGTGCACTTGGACCAGACTCCTGGGAGTCTCGGTGGTCCGCCCCCAGAATGGGGTTGGGCGCCCAGCTTTGCGATCCCGACGCGTCCCCAACCTGAGCACAGCCCCCTGTCTCCGCCACCCCCCCGCCCCGCCCCGGTTGCCCCGCTCAAAGATGCTGGGTTGCTTCTCTGTGCCCGCCCGCCCCGCCCCCCCCCCCAAGCCCCGTTCGTGCATCCCCCGCCCCGGGACAAGTGACTGTCCCCTCGCTACTGCCACAGCTCCAGGTGCGTGCCCCGTGCTGAGGGCGTAGCAGCGCGGGCGACTAGTCAAGGATGGGCGAACCCCTGGGCTGCCCCGGCTGCCCGCAGGAAGCGCTGCGGTAGGGAGTCCGGGGGCGGGCTCTGCAGCGGTGGAGTCCTCGTCACGGGCCGCGTGGGGAGGCCTGCACTGGGGGAGCCCCCGCCCGAGCGAGCGGGAGCTGGGGCGTCCCGGGCCGGGGAGCGTGGGGGCGGGGGCCACAGAGTCTCGGGCTGAGCCGGGGCAAGGTGCAGCGCCACCAACCTCCGCGCCGCCGCCGCCGCCGCCTCCCCGAGGCCCGCCGGGAGCTTCCGGTGGGGCGCCGGGGACGTGGCCCGGGAGGCGGAAGCCGGGGAGGGCGGGGGCGGGTCCTCGCAGCCTCCTCCCGCTCCCGGGGCCGCCCCGGGGGCGGGGCGAGCGCTTCCCTGGCCCGCCCCCCCCGTGGGGAAACTGAGGCCGGGGGCCGCGTCTGCAGCGTGGGTACTGACGCGCTGCCCTTGTCCTTCTCTCCCGCCGTGGCCCCGGCGCCGAGGCAGAACTCAGGAAAGCGTTTGCAGAGTAAACGAAAACAGACCTGGGACTTGAACCCCCACCCCGTCTCCCGCTTGCCTGAAATGCTGCGTGGGGATGGGGTGAGCAGTAGCAAAAGCCCTGCTCCTGGCTCTCTTGGATTCCTGCAAAGCGCCCGGCGCAGTGCGGGGCTCGCGCAAGCTTCCTGGTTTGGGGCGGTCGGTGCAAAGCGGTTCCAGAGGCGCTCTGTCTTTACCGAACTAGCTGGAACCCTGTCTGATTTCTTCTATACACACACACGCACGCACGCACGCACGCACGCACGCACTTGTTCTTTATAAACTTGTGTATATCAGTAAACAGTTAGGGAACTTAGTGCTGGGGTGGAGTTTTTGTTTAAAAGATACAAACAACCTTTATTTTTTTTGTCAGTTTGTCAAAGACTCCCGCATCAGACCTCTAAAATCTGCAGGACCGGTAGCTGAGGGAGGAGTGAGGCTGTTCTCTTTGTTGATTTGGTTTTGTTTCAGTTACTCAGAGGCATCCATTACGTTCTCTTTATGTACCAGGGGCGCTCTCTCTCTCTCTCTCACTTTTTTTTTTTTTGGTCTTGATACCCAACCGGAGTTGGGAACTGTGTTTTAGTTCTCTGGTTTTGTTTTGTTTCTTTCTTTCTTTCTTTTAAGATTTTATTTATTTGTCAGAGAGAGAGAGAGAGAGAGAGAGACTGCCTGGCAGCGCCAGGCAGAGGGAGAAGCGGACTCCCCACAGAGCAAGTCGCATGTGGGGCTGGATCCTGGGACCCTGGGATCAGGTCTGGGATCATGACCTGATCCGAAGGCAGGCACTTAACTGACTGAGCCACCCAGGCATCCCTGGGGGTGGGGGTGGGGGTGGGGGTGGGGGTGGGTGGGGGGGGGTGGGGGTGTGTGTGTGTGTGTGTGTGTGTGTGTGTGTGTGTGTTTTGAGAGGTAGTTAAGCCTCCTATCCATCCGGAGCAGAGCTTCTGCTGGCTTCTGAGGGAGCAGCTGGTGCTGCAGGACAAAGAGCCCTGCTGGTGAAAGGAGAGCCTTCGGGTCCTATTTGGAGGAGAGACACCTGCTTGCAAACAAGCAGAGGCTCTCCAGGGCCTCCCACAGAGGCCATCTGTGGGAAGCTGACCAGCGGTGGTCTCTGTAGGGTCTTTCCATTCTAAGAGAAAAGGATTGAGTTTTGAGTCTCTGATTTAAAAATTCACTGATGTTTGGTCCAGTCCATGAAGGATGTGGGACCCGTAAAAGCCATTCTCTGGTCCCACCTCTGTCCCAACCACCCTGTCCTCTCTACCCCCAAAATAGAGCAATGTAAGCGAACAAGCAACCTGACCTCACACTCCTCATGTGTCACTTCCTGTTTTCAAATTAATGAGCTCATTTGGTGGAAATTTACCAAGGGAAATAGTTTAATTTTGGAAAGTACCAAAAACTTATCTGTAGTCATTTGGCTTATTTTGGGGGGCTCTTGAAATCGAGGGGGCATCACCAGAGGATCTCCGAGTGCTCAGGGAATGGCATGGCTGAAGAAATTAAAACCCAAGCGTCAGGAGGCTGAACCTGACTCAGAGAGGAAATGAGACCTTTCGGAGACCACTCATCTCTACCTAGGAGAGAAAATTTTTCTTTCTAAAAATAAGTTTAAAAAGAAATGTAGTCCATCTGGCTACGCCGTAAGATCTGGTGGTCTGAGTGTGAGGCCGTGACTGAGGAACCAGAAAGCAAATCAGGGAAGTGGGGAACATCTGAGCCTCGGCGGCCCCTTTCACATCCCTGTCTGCTGTGTTGGTCCTAGGAGGCACCAAAAGGCTCCATTCTCCAGTTTCAGCCACCTGTCCTTCAGCCACCAGGGTCTTGAAGCTGAAGCTGCCTGCCTAGCCTACCTGCCTTTGCGATCCCATCACATCCCCGATCTGGCTTCTGGAGACTAGAAAACTGGCAAAAACTGACAAAGCTCTGACAGTTTGGTGCTGGGAGGAAGAGGAGCTGTATCTTCGTCCCTCTGCCCCCCACCTGGAAATCTGTGTGATATATTGGAGCATCTATTTATATATCGGAATGAGCACTGGATTAGGAGTCAGACTTGTGTTCTGTTCGTTTTTTCCTTGCCTCTAAACCCGGAGGAGTTGGATGATGACTAAACAAATGCTTAGATAATGGCTCAAAAAATAACAGTTCACAGATTTTTTTGATAGAGGCAAATGACCTTACAGCTCATAGAATGTGTTGGGTTTTTCAAACTTTGTATTAGCTATAGGACTGTGTCTTTGAATACTTTCAGTATGGAACCCAAATATACAAACCCGCTAGAGGCAGAGATGCTCTGTTAAGCAGAGCAGGTGGCCCAGAACCTTTGCCCTGGGCTTCTGTCTTCCCCATCCTGACCTCTGGGACCCAGGGACATGGTTTAAAAATCATGGGCCTAATGAGTTGTGTTCAGGTTCTGAATGTGGAAACAGGGATTCTCTCTGGGTCTGACATGCCTCTGCTGTTCCAGTCCGTTCAGCCTGTACACTGACAAGTGTGCCTTTGCCTGTGCTATGGTTCTGGCTGCTGGTGAGCCAGGGCGTGAGAGGAGAGAGACATTAGCCTGGCCCGGGTCATTTGCCTTCTGGGAGAAGGCAGGATCAGACTCCAGCCTAAGGAAGTCTCTGGAGGATTGGGGGTCTGTGGTCACAGCAAAGATGAGAAGAAGAGTGGGACAGATGCCCTTGGACCCTTTGCACACCATCACTTCCACGTCACAAAATCCAGGCCTCGGGTTCAGGTAGGTGAAGTGGGGCCACCTGGCGCTTCATTCCGGCTCAGAATGCCGGCCCCTCTCCGGCCCCTTAACTCCTGACATTTCCTCAGCAAGAGGCAAGTTGATGTCTTCTTCAGTGAGAGGAGAGGAGCTTAGTCACTGGCTCCATTTGGTGGGGGGAAGAGGAGAAGGAAATCAGAGTCTGTCCTGGGGGAGGCAGGGGGCGGGGGAGGGGTAAAAAGGGCGGGTCCCAGTCGCTGCAGACATTTTTATTGATTTTGCTTGAACACTTACACCGGGCTAGGCCGTAAGCCAGGCCCCGCACTGCACCTGTGAGTGGAGCAGACACGGCTTCTGGCCCGGTCACCGCTACCTCCTAGATGTGCACGAACCAGCTGCCGATACTGTCAGCGGATGACAGCCCGTTTGGGCATGGTCCTATTTGTCATCAATGTTAGGTCCGTTATTAAACGAAACGAGACTGAGACAAAGTGAAAGTTATTTAAAGCTTTATTTTATGATAAGTATTAGAAGTTAGACTGATCGGTCAGGGGAACGAGACTGAGACAAGGTGAAAGTTATGCAAAGCTCTATTTTATGCCAAGCTTTAGAAGAAGTCAGACTGACCAGCCAGGGCCGTCTCCGAAGAGAGCGACCCCTCCCCATCTTACAGACTACCTTTTATAGAGCAGAAGTCTGGCCGCACATAGGTGGCCAATGAGATTGTAGTCATGTTAGGTCATACGCAGGTAGCCTATTGAATTACAATTTACCCTATAGTAGCTGTTTGACCCAACCTATTACTCTGGTCAGAATTGGTGCTCAAGGTTGGCGCCCAAACGGCGGGGTTTACATTCTTTGGTGGTTAGGGAAGAAGTATGTGTGTTTCTTACTGATTGGATGTTTCCACCTGGCCCGACTCGTCCTTGTATTCTGGGCTCTGTTATCAAGAACTGGCCGACCTGGCCTTGTATTCTGGGCTCTGTTATTAGGAACTAGCTGCCCATATTTTACTGGTTTTCCAGACTTGCTTCTAAGTAAGTTTCTCTGGGGGGAAAGGGGCAGGGTCAGTTTAAGTTTTACTGCACAAACAACAAAATGGCTTTTAACCAAGATGGAGTCGCTCTGGCTAAATAGGTCCTTACAATCAATGCTTAAAATGCGGAGCCCAGAATGGGCTACACCCCCTCTCCTTACAAACACTGAGTGTTCCCAGTTTTGCCCTCAAATGCCTTCTTTTCATTGCCAGCAACATGCTTTGTCTGTCACAGCTCGTGTCCAGTAAAAACAGGTGGTGGGGCGTCTGGGTGGCTCTGTCGGTCTGACTCTGGATTTCTGCTTGGGTCTTGATCTGGGGGTCCTGGGATCGAGGCCCCTGTCAGGCTCTGTGCTCAGTGGGGAGTCTGCCTGAGGATCCTCTCTCCCTCTCCCACTCCCCCTGCTTGCATTCTCTCTCTTAAATAAATAAGTCTTAAGAAAAAAAAAAAAAAAGGCCAGTGAACAGCTTTCCTGTTAGCATTATCTTAATCTCTTCTGATAACTGTCGATTTCTGAGCCAAGAAATTTAATGAAATGGATGACTACAGGTTAGCAGTCACCTAGGAGAGAAGGAGACCAAATTATACTGGGTTCTTCAATCCAGATTCAGTACTTCTGCAGTGCACAAGGGATATCAATGACAAAACAAAGATACGCACCAAATGATCCTGTGAAAACGAGAGCCCGTAGCATGCCCCCTTTCCCTGGCTGTGATGCTTAAAAACATCCCATGTTTCTTGGTTCTTCATGTACTTATAATAACTGGCAATTTACAAAATGTGCCTGTTTATAAGTTTTTTTTTTTCTTTCTGCCCCACTAGAATATATGAGTAACAGGGAATATAGGAAATTAAATTAATTAAGTCCATTAAGGTAGAGCTGTATTTGATTTCTTCATTATTGTTTCCCCTGGCTTAGTCCCTAGGAGACATCCAATAAACATTTGTTCAATGGGAGACTAACAGGCAAGACACTAGCCATAAACAGTTTTAGTTAAGGGGAATATCATAGATGATGATTTTACCATCATCAAAAAAATATTTAAGTATCTTTGACTTGGCCTTTTTTTGAGGTATTGTGAAGAGAGAGATGGCATTCTAACAAAAGTTCGAAGAGAAATCTGGGGTTGTTTGTTGAAGGGAGTTTCTGTGTTGGGTGACTTTCACTTTCTCAACAGATCTCCAGATTTTAAGGTGAGGGACAGAGTGCTTCTGATGTTCTTTGAACCGTAGGCATCAGAGGTGTCCCTGGGTTTTTCCAGTGATTTGCAGGACTGGCCACTTTGAAACCACGATGGGAGTTTCCATTTATGATAAAAGTGCCCATGACACTCATGAGAATAGTGATGTGTTTGAGGCAAAGAGCTTGGCTGATGGACACTTCGATAAGGACAAGCCCCCAAGATGCCAATAAGGAGGAAGGCAAACATCTTTGGATTAAATACTAGACCACCTACTCCTTCTCTTTGCTATCTCTTGTCATCTGTGCACCCTGCTCTAACAGATTGGTTTTATATGTATGAAATTCCTTCTTTTGTGGATACTGGCAACAAAGACCCTCCTAAAGGTGGATACCCCAGGTCTCCAAGATGGTTTTCTGGGCTACAGAATTACCGCTCTTGCTTTACACACACTTGTGTGAGATTGGGTTTCTCGGACCTTTAGTCGGTGAAGAACAAGAATAACTCAATGTTTGAGCTCAACAGGAGTCAACATCAGGCTGAGGAGGGACATGGCCTGGTGGTCTTCATCCCTTCTGTCCTGAGGACTCAGTCTGAGAGAAAAATCAGGGCACGAGGAGAGTTTTGCTTAGGAATCAGAACTGTGAGGCAAGTCCCTCCTCTCCTCAGGCCTCCTTTTTCCCATCTGTGAAGTGGGAGAACTAGCTCAGAGGAATCCTTCATGGCAAGTCCTGGTGCTACAGAAGGGGAAACTCTCCCACCTCTCTGGGGGCTGCTCTCCCCACCTGGACCAGGAACCCCTGTGATGGAGGTTCTGCGAGATGCCTTGTCTTTGGGGACTCCAGACTTTTTTTTTTTTTTTTTCTTTTAAGAGAAAGCAATGTGAAAAACCTCCTCTGATGAATTTCTTTCAGAGCTCAAGCCAGATGGATTCCCAGCACAAGCCAAGACTTGGAAACAAGAATGTGGGGCAGAGAATGAGAGGCTGGGGCTACAGCATGTCCTCTCTCAAAAAAAATGCCAAAGCTGGGGGCTGGGCAGGGCTGTGCATGTGGGGTCGGTATTCTCTCATCTCTTCTGACCTTCTTATCTTACAGAAGGGAAAAGGGGACCAGAGAGGGGGACAAGCTTGCACGGTAAGTCACGGG
This sequence comes from Lutra lutra, assembly GCF_902655055.1. NCBI lineage: Eukaryota > Metazoa > Chordata > Mammalia > Carnivora > Mustelidae > Lutra > Lutra lutra. The sequence goes on from NC_062290.1 coordinate 82,066,773, forward strand.
TCTTCCTCTGTGTTCTGGTGTTTTTAGGTCCGAAGATTTCTTGGTAATACCTTGTCCTTTGTTGTTTCTGCATTCATTTCTCTGTGGGCGTCTCTCCATAAGACTGAGTTTTAGCAGGGCATATTCAACTGGGTGGCCCCCTTTTGTCCAGACTGCATGTTGGACATGCAGTGGGGGCCCAGTAAATACCTATTATGAGGGACTGATTTGTCATCTTAAGAGGATCCAGGGATAGTAGGAAGATGACAATCCTACCTTCCACATCTGCAATAGGTTCCCAAAATGTATTTTAACAAATACATTTTTAGCTTATACCCTGAGCCTATATGCTCATTTTATTTTATCATTAATTTATTTTTTAAAGTAGGTTCTACGCACAACGTGGGACTTGAACTCACACCCCTAGATCAAGGATTGCATGCTCTACTGACTAAGCCGGGCAGTTACCCCCTATTTGCTCATTTAAAAAAGAATAAGAGTATATACATTCAGCAACACTTCCTGAGAAGGTCATTGTCTTAATCATTTGGAGATATAATTCAGGCATTTTTGAAATGCAAAATCAAATAGATAAGAAAAGCCATTGTTCCAGCTGCCATCCTTGGTTACCGTCTTTGGTAACCAGTGTCCAGCCATACAGCTGGAGCCTTGGGTAGGGTCCTCAGTTCTCTCTGCCTCTCTGATGACTGAAACTGGAGCTTCTCGGAGAAGCTGGGGTCCGGGCACCAGCTTCTTCCCAGTCCTGCCTCTCTTTCCATAGAGAACATGTCTACACACGAGTCCTTCTGAACCACCTTGGAGCCCCTCCAAGGACAGACCTGGAGACCGGCCAGGAGGGAGGTGCTCCTGGGAAGGACACATCCATGGCAAGCAGAAACCATGGCATACAGGCACACACATGCAAATGCTCGCAGGATGGCCAGCTTGTCCAAGGTTTGAAGAGAAACTGGAAATCGGGATTTGTATGTGGAATGTCTTGAGTTTTAGAATACTCTGTGAGCCAGAAACCAGACCCCAGCTGGGTGAGTGCCCCCAAAAACTGTGTCTGTGGGCCACTATTTGTGACCTCTGATTAGAGCCGGGCACCCCACATGCGTGACATAAGCAGATGTGCTAACACCCTGCACCCAGCTCACCCAGACTTTGCACACTGTATGCGCTTATCCAGAGGCAGACCTTGCAAGCACAAAATGGAGACGGGTCACCATACATTTACACACGCATGCTATCTCCCAGGATGTCATTTTAATATGGTCACGTTCCAGCTAAGGAGACTGAATGTCAGAGATCTCCAAAGTCGTGGAGCTAGTGGGTGGCTGGACTTGCATCCCAGGTTCCCGACGGCAAAGCTAGTGTTCTGAACGGCTATACAAACTGCCTCCCAGATGCTTGTACTCTGAACTGAAATGCCTGCTAATTTGCATCCTTTGCTAAACTCAGCTCCCTGTGCTCAGGGACTGTGTTTTCTTTGTTGTTGCATACCCGTCCCCTTGTGCTGTGCCAGTGGAACATAGAGAGTGCTCAGTAAATGCTTGGGGGGTTGTCCACAGGCAAATCAACAAGTGTGCACACACAGGCCCATATAAACCGTGTACAGTCATGTAACTCCACTGTGCCCGGGAACACCTGAACACTCGGAGTTCCACAGGGACACCCCCCCCATCCCCTCCGGCCCATGGCATCCAACCCAGCTGGGCCTCCCTGAGTCCCCCTGCCAGTCTTGCCTAAAGGCTTCACAAATTGTTTCCTGGAAATCTCAAGGCGGCTGTGGTGTTCTTTTTCCCTAATTCAGGAGACAACTCAGCAGTTTTGTTTTTCAAGGTCTGGGACTCATAAACCTGGAATCTTTTCTTCGTTTTTTCCACTAGTATTTTCCTTGGCTGGATGCCTTTCCCCAGGGCCATGGCCAAGAGGTTATACTCAGCATGTCCTCTGTCGGGACCCATCCTCCCAACCTAGGGGGCAGTTGCAGAGAGCAAGAGAAGGGACCTGTCTCAGACACAATCACTTTAAAGAAGGGGAAACTGAGTCAGGCGGTGTTAATGGGGAGAGATTGGGGAAGGTTGGCTCATTCTAAGTTTGTGTCAGTGAGTACTACTACTAAGTGGTTTTGTGATTTTTTTAAAAAATTGTTGAATATCATAAAAGAAAAAATAGTTTCCAGAGCTCAGACAAGGCGAGAAAGGCCCTCTGCTCTCATTGGCATCTGTGTGAGGCAGGTAGTGGAGGTTTGGGAAATTCATCAGATTCAACTTTATCCTTGAATCCCTATCACATTTAATTGGCAGGGAAACCAAGACACAGAGATGTCGGGAGAGGGAGAAGGAGGAATACTCTTTGCACATCTGCTATGTGCAAGTTATGCTTACAAATTCCCTCTTGCTTAATCTTCATGGGCAACATTGTTGCCTAGGGAAGTGGTTTTGTTTCCATTTTACAGATTAACACATAGAGGCTGAGGGAGGTCTCGAGATCAGCTAAGGGGAAAGCTGGGATTTGAATCCAAACCTGTTGTTTTCTTGGCTTTGCAGCCTCCTGGATTTTCCCATTGGGCTTCGAAGGGCCCAGGGTGAAGCCTTTGTAGATGGGCTCATTGAGGCAAGGTTTCCATGGCCCTCCTGCTCAGAAAGCAACACCCCTCTCCTTGGCCTCTTCTAGAGGGCAGTTTGGGGGCCATGGGGAGAGGGGTTGAGCAGCCCCACAAAGCCTGAGGTCAAGGGCCTCAGAGCTGGAAGGAGGGTACAGCGACTGGCAGCTGTGCCAAGGCCCCTTATCTAAGAGCAAAAACAGGATTGGATGTCTTTATAAACTAAACTCATGAGAAGTTCCAAAGGGCAAGGGTTTTCCTGGAAAAGAAAGCAAGTCCTGGAAGGTTTTTGTTTTGTTTTTCTTCTTAATGGGACCCTGGTTAATGACTCAAGGAAATGTAGACCACATTTCACCAAGAATTAGTCACTGCCCTTCTCAACCCATCATCCGTTTTGCTATCCTGTTTAAAACCTTCAAAACTCACTTCCTGTAGGCAAAAATCCAAACCCCTTATTCTGTTTGTTTTGGGTCTGGCTTGGCTTTATCTTTCACTTGTCTCATTTAAACAAACTACTTAGTGGCATCTGTACACACCTCCTTGATTCTACCACTGGACATTTAGTCATATAATTCCCTCTCTCTGAAAATATTTCATTTCAGTTTATGCATATCTTAGTCATTCAAGACCCAGCTCAGAGCTGCCTTCTCCATGGAGCCTTCTGTATGGTGTCCAACAGGAACTCTTCTGCCTTGTGCTAACCTTATGGATTCATGTTCTAGTTCTCCTAATAGATGAAACTCTTGAGAAACAGTGCTGGATTCCCCTATGTGAGCACATGTGTATGTGTGGGTGTACTTGTGTGTGCGTGTGTACACATGCACACACACACACACACACAGAGAGACAAAGGTGTATGCCCTCTATTACCCCCGGTGCTGCCATTGAGCTGAAAAAGATTGTGTTAGAGTGAACAGTTGTGTGTCTCCCTTTCTTGAGTCAAGAAAGGGGGGGCTCCTTTACACTTGGAACTAATGTCACATTGTTAATTACACTGAGAGAGAGAGAGAGAGAGAGAGAGAGAGAGAAATGCTCCATGGAATCTACTTAGAGAGCTTAATGTATGTCTAGGGTAATCTGAGATGGGGAGACAAGTGGACTGACCCCTGACAGCCCCCAGAGAGTTTAAAGGATTAGAGATGGGTGCCATCCTGGGCAAACAAAGAAATGGTGGCACCGCTCAGATCAGCCTGAACACCTCAAGATGGTTTGTGCAAAGGATGCTGTTCCCATGGACTACAAGTGAGCCATGCCCTGGAAGAACTGATGTGAAGGCCTCTCAGATGTATCTAACAGGGGGGACTAACTGAAGGTATTGCTGGACTTTTAGGACTGCAGAAGGAGTGAACAATGGGATTCAAGGCAGTGCCATGCCCATGTAAGGGGAAGGTCCTCAGGGCTTGTGGGGGGAGTGTGTGAAAAATCTATGGATGTGTCTACCCTAGAGTCAGCTTTAAAGCCATTGTATGATAGCATTGGTCAGGTAAGACCTCTTCTGCTCTCCTTTCTTCTGCCTCTCCTCACCTCCCCAAACCCCAACCCCTCTAGCCCTGGAGAAGTCAGAAGTCACATTTAGTGAACTGGGGAGGGGGAGGGGGGAAAACAGCAGCGGTCCCTGCCCTTATCCTCAGCTATAGGGGTCCCACGTGCAGCAAGCCCCAGTTGAAAGAAAAGATTGAATCTTAAATCAAATTAGGAATTTTGCTTTTGTATGGGACTGAGTATCTAACTTATGAAAAGAGTTTGTTTGGTGATGAAAGTGATCGCAGGACTTTTTACTTCCTGAGAGTGATCAGAAAAGTTGTAGGATGCCCAGCTTGTCATTAAAGGGCAGAGAAAGGGCATCTCTCCGTTGTGGGGTTGGGAAATGAAATTAAGTTGCATTATGATTATACACTGTGAGTCTTACTTACTCAATGTATTGATTCTCTTTGCTATTGTAAAATAGGTTGACTTCTTTGGTTATATTATTCTAACTCATGGTGTTTGCTTCTATCTTCCAAAGTAATGAAGTCCCTATACTCACCTTAGTTAAAGTCGTTGAGCAGGCACAGAAAATTAGCTCTACTTCAAGCTTCAGATCCTTACCTTGAGGGGATTTTAAGGAGCCTCATGTCCACAGGTCAAGGGACTCTCTATCAATGGTCCTTTGTTGCACATTCCTGTATAACAATCAAATTCTGATTATGATGTTCTATTAAATGTAACAGATCTTAATTTTTATCTCCCCTTTGCCAGGTCTTGTGCTTAAGGATACAGAGAGGAACAAGACACAGCACCAGTCCTCCAGGAACTCACTCACATAGGAATGAAGGGACAGGGATAAGCCATCAGGACACTCTGTGTATGGTAAGAGTTCCAATACAAGTGTGTTCACAGAGAATGACTTATTGTAGGTTTTAGTGAGTCCATCCCTTGATGCTGCCGCAATGCTTGTCCTATGGTAGGCACTCTGACCCAGGCCATGAACTTACTTTGCAAAGGCCAGCTCTTCCAGGAAGTCTTCCTGGATTAACTCAACTTCCACACCAATTGCTTCTTTACTTTGCCATCTCAGCACTTTGCAGTTTAGCCTCGTGTTCGCTTAACTTGCAGCTTTAAGTATATTGAACAAACATAACCTGCAGGAGGCAGTGACATGCAACTTATCCCAGGCTGTTCCCAGGAGCTGGAGCTAGGATCGGAATCAGACTGTTTGACACCTGCTTCTCACCCACAGTCACTACAGAATGGCAATCACGGGGTCCTGTGTGTGTAACATTGTCATAAGCATTTTTTCCAGGCCTATATAGTTTAGTCTTTATATCTAGTCTTTATAATGATTCCCTTCAGAGGCAGCATAATATTTCATAGAATGTGTGTACCATCATCTGTGTCATCATTTCTACCTCTTCAGGCCATCCTTCATATGTCATTTTTAACGTATCATGTAAAGCATGTCACTAAGGTACGGTGAATTGCTTTATACAACATAAGCTTAGACTCGTGGATCTGATTGCTGCTTGGTATCTCCATGTGGGCATCTACACGGCTTCTCATGGAAACATAACAAGCTCCCTGCAGAACCCTCATTCTCTTCTACAGGGCTTCCTAGGGCTGCCAGAACAAAGTGTCACACACTGGATAGCTTAACACAACAAAAATATATTCCCCCACAGTTCTGGAGATTAGAGCTCTGAACTCAAGCTGTCGGTTCCCTCTGAGGCCTCTGCAGGAGAATCTTTGCTCTGTGTCACCCCAGCTTCAGATGACAAGCTGGCAATTCTTGGCATCCCTGCCCTTGTTGAGGCATCTGTCCAATCTCTGTCCTGTCCTCACATGGCTGGCATTCCTCAAGTGTCCTTGTCTTCACGCGCTGTCCTCCATGTGTGTCTCTGTCTCTGTGTCCAAATGTCTCCCTTCTCCTAAGGACACCAGCCATGTTGGAGTAAGGGCCTGCCCCACTCCAGTATGGCCTCATCTCACCTTGACTGATTATATCTGCAATGACTCTATTTCCAGAAAAGGTCACATTCTGTGGTGCTGGGGGTTAGGAATTCAACCCATTTTTTTCACGGGGACAGAGTTCATCCCATTATATCTTCTATTCTCACTTCTCAAATTTTTATCTTCTCCTGCCTTCCCCAACTGTATAATTGGCCACTGTGGTAGCTCAGTTGAGAAACCATGAATAATTCTTGATTTCTCTGCCTCCATCACCCCCATCCCAATTCCTTCAGCAAACTCTTTTAGCTGCCTCTAAAAATACCCTGACTCTACCCATTTCTCTTAATCTCCATTTTTACTGTTCTAGTTCAAGCTCCTACTACTATTCACCAAAATAGCTACAATAGCTCTAGCTGGTCTCCTTGCCCCTTTCTCATCTATGATCTGGTCTCATGCCCTTGCTTAGGGCCAGCTATCGAATGAAGCTCAAACATTCCACCCGTGCTTACAAAATCCTAGTGATCTGGCCCCTCCCTCACCTTTAAATTCATTTCCGATCACTTGCATCCTTTGATCAGCCTTCTTGCAGTTCCCTGGGCCACCAGCCTCCTTTTCTGGAACCTTCATTTGGCTGCTCTTTCTCCTCATGAGAATCTCAGCTTGAAGGTCATCTTATTTACCAACATTTAAGAGACCGTCCCTGACCCCCCTGATCAAACTCCGTTATTCTCTATCACAGACCCTTATTTTAATTCTCTGTAGGGGATTTTGTAAATAGATTATTTTTCTCACCTATGTAGGTATTGATAGTCTTTCCCCACAGTTATAATGTAATTCCTAGGAAAGAAGGGACCTTGCTGTCTCTGTTACACCATCTAGAACTGTGTCTGGCACACAGGAGGAACTCAATAAATAGTTATTAAATGAATAATTAATCCTGCACGGACGATCTTTATGTAGGAACCGTCCCCCCTACTTTTGAAAATTTATTGTAAATAATCCAACAGGAGGAGGATTACTGGATCAAGGAGGGACAGACACATATTTTGGCTCTTGAAATGTGTCGTCAAAGTGGTGTGCAAAGATGTGAGGTCAGTTTTCATTTCTTGGGCAACTTCTTGAATCCCAGGTTCGAGGTAGTGATTTTTGGTATGTGGGCGAGGGAGGGAGGGCAAGGTAGAGTTGCTGCCTCTGGTGGGCTGAGGCCTCAGTGGCAGCAGCAGCAGCAGCAGCAGCAGCAGCAGCAGGAACAGCAGCAGGGACCAAATGTTCAACAGGCCCCTCATTCTGGTGCCCGTCAAGAGGGTCCACAGCCCGGCCTCGCAGGCCTGTCTGGGGCCGCACACACAGGGGGACTCACCTGCTGTATGAACTTGGCTGAGGTGGTGGGAGCCAGGGTGAACCCAAGAGCTGGCAAGTACACCTGCTCTTCAGCACAGGGAGGCCTAGTTCAGAGGCCAGGTCGGGAAGCCGTGAGGGTGCGGAGGCCGAGGACACAAAGTGGGGCTTGGACCAGGTATTGGAGGTCCTTTTGCAAAGGTTATTTCTGGATGGGAGCTTCTCTGCTTGGAACAGGGAGTCTGGGACTTTAGGTGTTTGCCCACCTCTATGCACAAACCTCCAGGAGCAGAGAGACCTGTTTCATGTAGCTCTGTGCTTGGCCAGGCCCATTCCACAGCACCCTGCCCTGTCTGCTCGCATCGCTAAAACAGCAGCTATGTGTAAGGGGCTCAGAATAGTGCCTGGCACGTAATAGGCATCACCCAAGGGTTGGCCATTATTAGTCGTCGCCTGTAATCCTCAGGGAACTGTAAGCTTCCTGGTGGTGGAAACCATATCTGAGGTAGAATAGTCTACTGCTAATGAGTCCGGCTGCCTGCGTTCTAAATCCTGGCTCCAGCACTTACTAGCTGAGTGATCTTGGGCAAATTATTTAACCTCTCTGTTCCTCAGTTTACTCCGCTGTAAAATGGAAATAGTACCAGCCTCACTGGGTTGTTAGTGGATTCAGTGAGTTGATGAGTGTGAAAAATACAGAGCAGTGCCCAACACGGAGACAACACTTAGTGAGTGAATGGATTTAATAAATGCCCAGATCTGCCCTGAGCACATCCTGCAAGGACAGCCTACCGTTCCTTCAATGATCTCCTACCTTCTCTTTTTCTCTTTCTCTTTCTCATTGCTGCCTCGTGTTTCTCTTGCTCCCAGAATCCCTCAGCCTTTTCTGCAACCCATTCCCACAACCCAAGACCTGTGCACAATTACGCTTAACTAAGATGTTGGTTATTAAGGCATTACTTCCATTCATGCAAAAATCCTGACTTTGTAGGACACTCTCGAACCTTGTTATGTCTGAGAACCCACACTGTGGGCATCATCTGGGAGATGCAGACTCTCAAGCCCTCCAGACCTAAAGAATCAGGATCTCTACTTCCCCAAGCTCCAAACCAATACTTCTTCAACTTTGATGTGTCCATGCTTTTCCTGGAGAGCTTTTTAAAATACAGGTTTCTGGGCTCCACTTGGAGTTTCTGTTTAGTAGGTCCAGGTGAGACCCGAGAATTTGCATGTCTAACGGGTGATGTTAGACGGGGAAGCTGCTGGTCAGGGGACTGCACGTGGTGAAGCATGGCCCTGAGACTGACAGCCTCCAGGATCAAAGGAAGGAAGCCTCATAGGAATATGGGAAAATCTGAGGCACTGGGGTAGACCGCTTTTTAAGATAGTGGACCCCTTGCCAGTCTCTGGCAAGTCTCTGCCTGTGGTATCTGAACACAAAAAAGCTTTCGGTTATGAATGTTATTTTCCATGTCTGTCCAAAATTCTACAGCTTAAAAGTCCTTTCATGTGTTTGATCTTATTTCATCCTGCAACAACCCTGTAAATTGAGCTGGGAGAGTCTCACCTCATTTCCAAAAGAGAGAACTGTTTTGGAGAGGCACAGAGAGGTCCGAGAGGTAGAAATCCCACAGCCAGCTGGTTGCCATTGGCCACCACAGACTGTGCCCCCTGGACTGGCATTTGGCTACTATTTCTAACCCTTGCCACCCTCCAAGAGTGATAATGCTACTCTGTCTTCATAGAGGGGCCAACTGAGAGGATTGCTGAGGTTCAAGAATATTCCCAAGGTCACAAACAATTCCCAAGGTCACAAACAATTACTTCCTCACCGTATCACTTCCCCATAGTAATAAATCCTGTCTCTTACACACACACACACACACACACACACACACACTCTCTGCAGCCAAACCAAAGGGCCGTTTTTTATTTCCACACTCAGCATTAAATTAATGAGCAGGCCATACTTTGGCCTTTTGCATTTAGCAGTGAAGGAGATGGCAAGACAAGGGTTGGATGATGACCAACCCTGCCCCAAGGCCCCAGCAGATCCAGGAACCCTCCTTTCTACTTTCTCCTCTTACTCTGGGCATAGCTCCTTTCTCTTCCTCTGTTCTCAGAGAATTCAAATTCTGTCCTGGATCTAATTTCTGAAAGATTCTCTATTTGGAAAAAAAATTATTAAGCCAAATAATTCTTTCCTCAGCTCTGATTTCTCTTGCCCCAGTCAGCTTCAACCAATCCCCCTTTCCATCTACCACCCCTAAAACACCAACACAAAATGCATAAAACACACAAACACCCAACAACCCAAACTTTAGCCAAATAGAAAACCCTCTTTCTAGGATAGTTCTGACTTCTCCTATCTCACCTGCTGAAAATGGTAGCCCTGGACCTCACCTGGGGCTCTGGCCTCTGTTTGCCTGTTAGGCCCAGCTGGTGGGAGGAGACACTGGGTACTAATACGAGGTTCTGGCCTTGATTCCCCCGTGGGAGATCTGACGAGGCCCTGCTCCTTCCTGGCCTGTTTCCTCATCCATGAAATTGGGAGAGGTTGATTAGATGATCTCTAGGAAACGAGATCAAGACTGAACCACCTCTCTGCCCCTCCAGGAGATCTTTAAACTTCTTTATATTAAATGATTCTACATAGGAGGTTCACGGGGGAGGAAACATCAACTCTACTGGAGAATTTGAGTCCTTTGAGGGGAAGTGGGGGCACCTGTCGATTGAGAGTTCTTCAAATAGTGTTGTGTCCATGTGGAAAATGATCTCAGGACACATTTTGCAGAATTTTTCTCTGGTGCTGCCTCCCTTCATTTTTGCACATCCTGTGTTTCCTCTGCCCCCGTGCCCTGTATGCAGAGCCCTTGTTGGCCACACTCCTGCCCCACCTGTCTCCTACCGTGGCAGGGCTAGGGGGACCTTAGAGAACATCTAACAGAACACACTCTGGGTGAGGGGGGCACTGAAGCCCAGGGAGGTAGAAGTTTGCCAAGATTACACAATGGCAATGTATTGCCCTTCCAGTATGTGAGAAGGACACTCTGCTCAAAGGCTAGGAGCCTGGGCCCCTGGGTCCAAAAATGTCCTTCTACTTGTGAAGGTGTATGACCTAGGGCAAGTTAACTGTCCAGATCCTCAGCTGTTTCCTTCTTGAAAGTGAGAATGATGACCATCATCAAAGGGTTGTGAAAGGTCGCTAGGTACACCACATGATGCAGTCTGCATGATGCCAGGGAAGAAATGTGTTAAGTTCATCATCCATGGTGTGCCAAGACTGTATTATTAACCACCCCAGGTAACATTTGCCGTGCCAGGCACCGTGCCCATCAGTTTATATGCATGATCTGTATTATCTCACTTAAGTCTCACAGAAATCCTCTAAAGTGGGAATTAATAGCCTTCCCCATTTTTCAAATGTGAAAACGGGGGCTTAAGGAAGTAAAGGAGACATTTTTGTTTCTCTTAATGACCTCTCAGACCTGAAGGCATTTTGGATGTCATTGGGGCAAACCTCCTATACTGAGAGTCTCCCGTACCACTCCTGGAAGGGGCTAGGGATCAGGCACTTGGTCCCTCCCAGACGGCCTCCTCTGTCTTTGAACAACTCTGGCTATAAGAAAATGCTTCTTTGGACGGAGCCAAAATTTCTCTGTAACCTCCTCTCATTTGCGTGATGGAAAGAATGCTGGGCTTAGAGTCAGATGCCTCGGGCTCATGTCCCAGCCCTTCCACTTAATGGGGTTCTGACCACCAGCTAGCTGCTCCTCTGGGCCTGTTTTCCCAGGTGAAAATAAAGGAATTGGATGAGAGGAGCTCTAGGTCCTTCCTGGTTTGGACATTTCAGGATCATATAATTCATGATTGTGTGTGTAATGCACACATATCTGATTATAATGATGGAAACAGTGAAGGAGCAGACACTGTGTTCCAAGGAACAGATCTGCTTCTGCCAACATGTCTGTCAGGGTGGGGACCCTGCCAGCTGAGAAGAATCCAGAAGGTTCTTAGAAATGGAGTTCTCATCTTGTCTTAAAACAAACCCCTCCCTCCCTCCTTCCCTTCCCTCTCCTCTTCTCCTCTACCTTCTCTCCTCTATTCTTTCTTCTCTTCCTCCTCAATTCCTTTCTGATTCAGAACCATGAAGGGATATTTCAACCTCCCAATCAAAGTTAAAGATCATGTCCCTGGTGACACGTGTCTCACATTGCACTGAGTGTGCAGAATCAATTTGTTTCAGGAATAGGGAAAGCTGTGGAAACATGATGCAGAGCTGCTTTGTGTCTGTGGGAGTCTCTCCACTGTGGCTGCTGGCATCCCAGCTCCTGAGGCTGTCCTCAGGCCCACACGAAGACTTTCACAGGGCTTCTGAAATTGGATGTAAATCTGTGCCTTGCTTGTGTATGTACATGTTCTAGGAAAAAAGGGCCTGTGTGAGAGAATATAACTGGGTGTTAGACTGGGAGCCAGGCTTGGTGACCCTAGGAGTTGACCTGGTTGGTATTCAGAGTCAGGCTGTGCTGACATCATGGAACACAAAGACATCACATCAGACACAATAGTGCAGGATGAGAAAAAAAGAGACTTTTCCATAATCATGTTTGTGTAGAAAATAAGAACATTATCCAAACCTCAAAAACGATCAAACACGCCCCCCTTCCTGGCTAATGTGAGTGACTGCTACTTCTTTTCCTTCAAGTTAGGTAAGAATTCAGATACTCATTCATAGGATGACTCCTACTTCCTGAGAGCATCCAATCCAGAGCAAAGCCCTGCTTCCTTAAACCTTCCCTAAAGGAATCCATCACAAGCCCAAATCCTATAAGAATTCCTCTCTCACATCCTTGTCTGAGAAGCTCTGTGGTTCCCTTGGTGTTTGTTCTCTTTCACTGCAGAGCCAGTAAGCTCTGTTTTGTTCACTCGCCACATCTCTTGCCTTATTTATTGAAGTAAATTTACTGCACTGTAAATTTACTCCTACTGTCACCCCTCTGCTCAAAATCTTGCAATGGCTCCCCTTTCCCTCTGAATAAAGCTATTACACTTCCATGATCTGCGTGATCTTTTCCCTATGCCCTCGCTGGCTTCCTCTCTCCACCTCCCTCCCTGGTTACTCATTCTACCTCTATTACACCAGCCTCCTGGCTCTTCCCATAAGACACCAGGCTTGCTCCTGCATCAGGTGTGGGGATTTGGGGCTCCCTCTGCCTGGAACACTCATCCCATAGGTGACCACATGGCTCCTTCTTTCGCCACCTTCAAGTCTCTGCTCAGGTATCACTTTGAAACCTGCTCTGACCAGATCACTCTATTTAAAACTGGTGATGGGTATGGGTCGTGATGAGCACTGGGTTGTTATACGCAACTAATGATTCATTGAACACTACATAAAAAACTAATAATGGACTGTATGGTGGCTAACTGAACATAATAAAAAAATAAAATATAAGGTTTTTAAAGTTAAAAAAAAAAACAACCCTGCAACCCCTCCCTTGAACACTCCCCAGCACCCTTACTCCACTCTCCTCTTCTTTTCCCCAAGCTCTAACCCCTTCTAACAGTCAGGGTCAGATGCATAACTACTGTCTTTATTGTTCATGGTTTGTCTCCCCAGCTGGAATCTAAGGTCCATAAGGTTGGGAATCTGGGCACCAAGTGCCTAGAATTGGCCTTGGCCCACAGTTACTAAATCAAGACATATTTGTTGGATGTTGCTGAATAAACTAGTATCACGGAGGATGGAAAGTAAGACTGAACATGACTTTGGCTCAGAATCCCTCACTGAGAAATATGGAGTGAGGTCGCCTGCCTTAAACTTGGCCCATTGTCAATTCCACATATTTTCTGAAGACAGAGTTTCCTAAACATCCGTCTTGTACATGCCAACCTCACGATTTTTTGCCCTAAGAATAACCTGTACTTTTGTTTACTTAAAAATTTTCCTTAAATAGACTTACTTTTTGATAAATACATTTATTTTCAAAGAAAATTGTATATCACAGCTTTGAGGTGCTAGTTGTATTTTTTTTCTAATACATGTTAAACCTATAGATGAATCACTCTATCATACACCTGAAACTAATACAACACTGTATGTTAACTCACTGGAATTAAAATAAAAACTTAAAAAATTAAATGTATGGCTATTAAATGAGTAGGCTTCCTTTGTAGCTCCTAAGTCTTCTTACTACCCCAGGGTAAGAAAAGCCTATGCTTTTCCCTTCAACCACAAAGATCCTTCTGCCTCCCTCTACCTATGCAAATCCTGCACGCCCTTCTTCAGGAGGGCCTCAGGAAGCCCCCCGCCCCATTCTCACACTCATGCCTTTCGCCGAGCTCCCCTCATACTCAAAGGAAAAAAAACACACACCCTTCTTCCATGCCATGTGGTTCTGTTTTCTGTTCCGCGACATAAGATTATAAAATACCTTCTTAGAGCTATAGAAAGGTCTTTGACTATGCAACTCTTTGTTTGATAGGCCATCAAAGAGATGAAGAGGCTTGCCCCAAGTCCCTGCGGGGGCAAAGTCAAGACTGGACTTGGACCTTCTGATGCCCCATTCTCAGTGGAATCCGCAAACACTTAATGAGTCCCTGCCATGTGCCCAGCATTGCTCACCACAGCGGAGATAGTGGTGAAGAGAACAGATCCGGACTTGCCCACGCAGAGCTTACAGGGGTGCTAGGAAGCTGCACACTAAATAAACACTTGTATGTGCTTAGAGAAGTAGTTGCAAGTGACTTGGAAGAGAAATGCAGGGTTCAGGGGGGGGCCCCAGACTGTTTGGAGGATTGTGCACCACCTCTGTCCACTTTCAATTTGCCTGACTGTGCGTTTGAAGCAGCCCTAGCATAAAATAACATGCTTTTTCATTTTTTGCACATTTTGAAAGCAAAGTCAGGGTTTAACGATCAATATTCTGTTCCTTGGTATTTTCTTTCAAGCAAAGGCCATGTCATTGTAAGCTCCTACGTTTCAATGGGGCTATTCTTTCGTCCCCAGCAAACATTCCTGAGTGGCAGGTTTTAGGAGGTGCTCCAATTTTTATTGCTTCTGGTGTCTGATAACCTTGGCAGGAGTGCTTGTCTCCATGCCCCCCAAGGCCACAGTATTTCAGAAAGTTACAGTTCTTAAAATCGTTCTTTAATAAAAGCAAGTGCCACTAATCCTAAGTAAAGTGAGCTTTCCAAATAAGACCAGCTGTGAATGTTTAAAAAAAGAAAGAAGGGAAAGGAAGACACTTCAACAACAGGAGTCCACAGTGAAAACTGTGCATAGTTAAACCTCTTCAGGCATTTTCACATTCATTTAAAAAGATGTCTTCAGCAAACCTATCCAAATTCTCCACAAATGCTGAGCACATGGGGCATGTGGTGTTTGTAGGCCAATATTCAATCCAGGTTGAGGAATCTAAAGGGTAGATGTACCTGCCAAGAAAAAACGACAGTGAAATGGTTGTGGTGATGGCCACAGACAGAGAAGAGCTGAATTCCACAAAGCTCAGCGTGCTTATGCTGTCCAGGCCCCAGGAGGCCATGCTGTCAGCCAGGCTCTGCTGCACTGGCCTCCCCCTGGGAAGGACCACAAACCCCCAAATCTCAGGAAGCCACTTGAGGGCTCCCACGATTAAAGGCAGGAATGGTATCTGTTTCAAGAACTATTATTTATTTAAAAAAAAAGATATTTATTTATTTGACAGAGAGCAAGAGAATACAAGTAGGCAGAGCAGGAGAGGGAGAGGGAGAGGGAGAAGCAGTCTCCCCACCCAGCAGGGAGCCCGAAGCAGGCCCAACCCTAGGACCCTGGGACCATGACTTGAGCCAAAGGCAGTCACCCAACCAACTGAGCCACCCAGGTGCCCCTCAAGATCTATTTTTAAAAAAGAGACAATAAAATGCGTATTTAAACATTTCTCTCTTTACAAAAGAGAACAGTCTGAGAACTTACTGAGGGGGCAGATATGGTATTGAGGGGGTTGGGTGAGCACCTTCAGAGGCACCCTCAGACCCGGGTCCTCACTTGGTTTATCTGTCAGTGAGTGCTCAGTCGCCCTTCATGGTTTTAAGTGGCTCTTTGTTTTAAATTCCCATTGTTTCATTGATTCTTGGCCTTATGGCTAAGATCAAGTGTAAATTCACATTATTGCATTTAGGCTTCTAATGGTTTGTTGGTTAATAGCCTGACACATAAGAAACGTGCAGTTAAGAATAAATGACACCTAGTTTTGAAGGGAAGATCAGAAACTCCAAAATGACTTACCTGAAACTGAAATTGTATTTTATCTGGAGGGCTTCTTTACCCATAATTAAATACTGTCTTCCTTTCTCCAGATCAGCATTGGTACACGTGGCCTTTTTAATGAAGGTGACTTCAGAGTCCTTCTCCGCAACAGCTTCACCTGAGAGGCACACAAGTAAGATCATCACATTCATGTTACGATGTCATGAGCATAAACTCTTAATAATTCCAGTTCCTCATGGCTAATTATTGAGCATAAACTTAATATAAGTGGCTATTGGAGAGTGACAATGTTCATATGGTTAAGACTTTGGAATCAGGCTCTCGGCCATTTGCCAGCTGTGTGGCCCTGGACAAATGAGGCTCAGACCCATCATCTGGAAAATTGGGAATGACAATAAAACCCACCTTCTTAGAACTGTAGTGAATACATGAGAAGTGCTTACAACACAGCACGATATTAGTGCTTCTACTATTACTTCTTTTTTTTTTTTAAAGATTTTATTTATTTATTTGACAGAGATCACAAGTAGACAGAGAGGCAAGCAGAGAGAGGAGGAAGCAGGCTCCCTGCTGAGCAGAGAGCCCGATGCGGGACTCGATCCCAGGACCCTGAGATCATGACCCGAGCCGAAGGCATCGGCTTAACCCACTGAGCCACCCAGGCGCCCTTACTATTACTTCTTTAGAACCAGGAATTAAAAGAACTTCTCTATGGTTGAACAACATTAATCTCCACTCATTATATAGTAAAATAAAAAAGTATTTGGCAGCTGGCAATGGATAATTTTGTAGAGAAGTACAAGACATGTGAAAGACTCTGGAGTAGTCTCAAAGATTCTCAAAGAACTCAGGAGTAGTCAAGAAGGTGGCTCCCTTACGTAGAATGCATTCCTTCCCATGCTGTCCTGTTGCATTTCTACCCATCTTGAAACACATCTTCAATTCTCGAGGTATCCAGTAAATACTCCTGGATGTTCTTTGTCATAAATATCTCTCTGTCTCTCCTCCACTCCCCTTATACTTGAATTTCTATCACAATGTTTCATTCCATTTATCTGTCTTCAGCTAGGCAGGAAACTTCTTGAGGCAGGGACTGGGTCTGACTCGTTGCTATAGATTCAGGACTGATGATAGTTATTTAACTCTGACAGAGTGATCCTAATTATTGAATCCTGAAAAACTTCTGGACATATGCTTCATAGTAACTGCATATATGGTAAGCTTCAATTAGTGATATTTAATAAGCATGCACACATCAGTTCCAGCTGGTTTTCTTACACCCTCCTGATGACCTTCAGGACATGACCTCCCCTGGCAGCAACATCTAAGCAGCATTCCCAGCGCTGTTTACCAGTTCAGCCCCTGTCATGGTGAGAAGGGTGGCTGCTGGGGCCTTATCATTATTTGTAAAAACCTTTTGTTATAAAACGTCTCAAGCATATTCAGAAGAGGGAATAGTTAATTAACCTCAGCTTCCATAATCACTGATCTTTTTTTCCATTTATATTGTCACTCAGAGCACCCTGTATTTTAAGGGAAACACCAGTTTATCATTATCCTTGAACTGCCTATTTGCCCTCTATTCTAAATAGCTTAGTTTTTAGCTTGGCTTATTGTTCATGTGCAGCAATTTTTGGGTAAGTGGTAAATGTGTGGTGTTCTGATATTTATATACATTTGAAATTTATACAATTAAAAAAGGAACACCTGGAATGAAGAGATAATGAAGTATGCAAACATTTCTAACATTTCCTTTTAAATGTCATAAATCTGAATGGACAGGAGAACAAAGAAGAAATGATATTGATAAAGAACTACAGCTTGGGAATCATCTCATACTGCACAACATTCAGAACAGCCTGGGATGTCTTTTGATACTATGTAAGAATTAGTAGAAAATAAGACAAATAACTTGTATTTCTGGAATGAAGAACACTTGATTATTTCAGTAAAAACAGGAATGGTTTATTCTTCCTTATAATGTGAAAGCTGGGTGCAAATGGCATTCAAAGTTAGACTGCGAAAAGATCAGAGTGCTAAACACATATTTTCATCAGAATGACAACCATGATTCAGAAAATTTGTGATCATCAATGAGAAAAAAACAGGTTAACACCACAAATCAATTTCATACAATAAAACATTTGAAAATAATAAAAACCAGAAGCACATTTTTATGAGAGTATCGATCAAGCAAATCAAGATTTGGAAAGTATTATTAGTCTATGGCTAAAAATGATGTAGCATTTTCATACTTGAAACACTTGATAGAATTTCAAAAGAGAAGAAAATTAATATAAACATAAAGTTGCAATTTAGGTTTACACTCCTACTTATTGCAAAATTTATACCTAGTGAAATGAGAACACAACTTTTTGGAAAATATAAATAAGGTGATAAAATTTCAACCATTATTGAAAAAAAATCAATGAATATAAAAAGTGTTTAAAATAATGTAAAATAAAAAATTGGGGACTTTGAAGATCGTTTAATGGGTTTTGCTGATTTCAAGGTACTGGAAAGAACAACTAAACAACTTACCAAACTGTTGGAGAGAAAAGGAGTCAATGAGGAATACTTATGTGAACACCTTATTGGTGCAAATAGATTGCCAGGGAAGAGTCCAGTTTCAGGAAAATTCTGAAGTTCCCAGCTGTTCAATTAGGTGTTGACTGAATTACTTATCAAGCAGGTATCAAGTGTCTCTGGACACCACAAAGATAGGAGCCAAGCCAGATTATCTCACTGTAACTACTTCTTTGTAAGGTTAGTGTTCTGCGTATCTAGGCAGAATTAAGTAATAATAGGAAAAGCTTTAAAAATTTCAACAATGAAAAAAATGCAATGATGAAAATTGGAAAAATATTGGAATTTGGCAGGAAGCTGGTAGTGCTAGAATCACAAAGGCAGTTTGGAAATCATGTCAAGCCTTGAGTGGTTCACTTTGATAGATACTGTGGTATAGAAGCAAATATTTACAAAGTGGATAGATATGCTTTTTGGTGACTTGCTCATGATAGTCTAGCAATTGTGTCAATACAGTCTTCAGATGTTCAATAAAATATATATCAACTTTAATAAGCTCACAGGTTAGAGAATGAATGGTGAAATCATATAAAAATAAAGGAAACTATGAAAGTGGAACAAGCTTTTAGCAAGATAAAAATGATTATAAATTTGATATAAAACAAAATCAAGCCACTTAAGGGAAAAGCTAATTATATGAAAATATTTTTGTTTTAATGGCAAAAGTAAAAAATAGGATGAACTTTTAAGTTTTTTTAAAAAATTGTGAATCCTAAAACTTTGTCTATGATGTTTGTAAAACTCTCAGGGTTAAAGGGGAATAAAAATTAAGAAAGTTAGGAAAACAAAATATTCAATAAATTTTCAAATTTCAAAAATTCAATAAATTGTTGTCATGACTTAGCTGATAATAGAGATACACTGAATACATAAAAATGTCATACAGTGTCCGAAGGACTGGAAACATTTTGAATGCAATTTCTACCAAATGAGTAGAAGCTGAGAGAAACTTCAGGACCACAGATAGTACCTTTGCTATTAGGAGGTATTACTTATTGAGATTATAGGTTTTGTAAAGACTATCAATTCGATAAAGATATAATTGGAAGTTTGATGTGGTTCCTTATTGTCAAATCAGAGCTCAGACAGGGCCAATCCTATAGTGAGTCAAGCAAAATAAGACTGACAATTTTTAAAACTAAAAAGCTTATTTGGAATTACTAGAATTACTTAATGAACCATTTGTGTGACTATATAATTTGACAAGAAGTTTTATAATATTTATAGCTTAGTTTAATTAGAGAATAAAAGGGAACATATTTTAAAATGTTTTATATGTTTTTTTACATGTGAATTCATTTTATTGTATTGGTTATTAAATGTCTCATTTATCCTCACATGGCATCTAACCCACAGCTTTGTACTTCATAGATGCTCTTAACTGGTTTCCCTGTTTCTACTCTTGATCTCTCCCACAAAAGAAGCCAGAATGATCTTTTAAAACCATAAATCAAATCATCTTGTTTGCCTACCTCAAACCTTTTGTTAGCTTTTCTTTGGACTTCTAGAATAAAATCTAAATATCTTGTCATGCGTTATAAATCCTTGTATGACCCAGCTCCTGCCTACCTCTCAACTTCATCTCATACTAGTGTCTTCCTGCCTCTGACCCCCGCTGGGGTTCTTCAGCTCCCTGATGGTGCCAGGTTACTTGCTATCTCAGGGCGGTTGCATATTTGGTTCCTTCTTCACCCCACCCCTCTAAGAATGGCTAACTCCTAATATCACTCCCAAAAGATGCCATCTGTTATCACACTGAAGGAGTTTCCCACATTAATTACATGTCTCAAATATAATACTTGTTATGATTTAGAATTAATTTGTTCATTGTCTGTCTTTCTTTCTTTCTGTCTCTCTTTCTTTCTTAACATGTCTCCTTGAACAGAATATAAATGTTAATAAGGCAAGAACTCTGGCTGTGTTATACAAGTTGTATTCTCTGTGTATAATACAATGCCTAGTCTATCAATATAATGCCTCATTAATGGCACATAGTAAGTACTAAATATTTGTTGAGTGAAAGAATGAATGAATGAATTCTCACCAGCTTTGTAGATATCCAGGAGGGTTGCAGTGTATTTAATGAAGACATTTTCTTCAGTGATAGATGTGAGACGAACTTTATAAACTGGTAGAAGAAACAACACAAGAATTCATGCTTAATACCGCTAATGCCATGTCCAGTAGATGCCAGAGTTTGTCAAACAAATGAGAAATGAGGCATAGCAAGCTCTTATGGGTTCCCTGAGGTAAATCTTATTTCTTCCAAAAAGCCTTCCTAAGTACTCCCAATCTGATTCTGCTAATCATGACTAATGATATATTCTGCTAAGAATCATTAGCCCTAGCCACTGTTATAGAACAGGCTGATTAGGATAAGAGCAGCATTAAATTAAAGGAGAGAAGCACACTAAACAGACAAGATATGTCTTTGTTAGATGTAAAGTTCGGATTTTGATCCTTTAAGATTAGTGGAGTCATGCCCATGGGGAAGGTGGGAGAGCCCCTTCCTTTTCCATTTGTTCACAGAGGGGCCTTTATCTATCATTCAGGCCTGTCCTGCGGGCCTCCTGTTCCCTTGCCTGGATTGTTTGGATCCCTTCCATGGCTCTGATCTTTGGATTTTGATAGGATTCGGTCTTCTGACTCATCTTTGCTGGGATTAGCAGCTATCTGACATGAGACATTCTGTATCCTGCTTTCTCTTCATTCAGGCATCAATTTTTAACCCATGGTATTTGATCTCAGGTTTGAAATGAGCAGCTTGAAGGGACTGATCCCTTTGATGTAGTCTAAGAAAAGATCCTTTCATTTTTGCTTTGGTAGAGTTGAAGTGAATGACCCAAAAGGTTTGCCCATTTTTGAGATTCCAGCTAGCTAGATGAATGAATGAGCTCACTGTGCCAGAACCAAAGGCCAACTGAATTAGTAGCTTAAAACAAATTTTGAAATATCCTGAATTCGGGTGCCTGGGTGGCTTCATCGGATGAGCATCTGCCTCTGGCTCAGGTCATGATCTCAGGGTCGTGAAATCAAGCCCCACATTGGGTTCCTTGCTCAGCAGGAAGTCAGCTTCTCCTTCTGCCTCTGCTACTCCCACAACCACACCCCACCCCTACCCGTGCTCTCTCTTTTGCTCACTCTCTCAAATGCATAAATAAAATCTTTTTTTCAAAGATTTTATTTATTTATTTGACAGAAAGAGAGACCACAAGTAGGTAGAGAGACAGGCAGAGAGAGAGAGAGAGAGAGAGGGAAGAAGGCTTCCCACTGAGCAGAAAGCCCAATGTGGGGTTCGATCCCAGGACTCTGAGACCATGACCTGAGCTGAAGGCAGAGGCTCAACCCACTGAGACACCCAGGCACCCCAGCAAAATCTTTTTTAAAAATATCAAGATGAATTCTATGGAAAGAAAGACTATAAACCATCTCCAATTTATTCTGATGGCTGTATTTCCAGTAAGCGAGATCAGTGTAATATAATGGAAATAATACTGGAAAGCAGGATGCATCCTAGTTTTACTACTTAATTCCTGCATGACTTTGAACAAATTATTCAATCTCCCTGAAACTTAGTTTATTCACTGGCAAAATACAGATAATTCTCTGTTACCTCAAACAGGTCTTAGGGGACCCCAATGAGAAGCGATATAAAAAAGCAGTCAGTAAACACACAGTGCTGAATTAACTGTACTGAGATAATATCCTACTCTCTCTCTCTCTCTCTCTCACACACACACACGTTTTGAGATAGTGTACAATATGCTCTCTTTCTCTCTCTTTCTCTCAAAAAAAAAAAAAAGAAGCCAGAAATAAACATTAGAAACCAATTTTGATATGGTTTCTCTCATATGTGGAACATAAGAAGCAGGGCAGAGGATCGTAGGGGAAGGGAGGGAAAATAGAATGGGAAGTCATCAGAGAAGGAGAAAAACCACGAGGGACTCTTAACTCTAGGAAAAAACTGAGGGTTGCTGGAGGGGTGGTGGGTGGGGGCGTGGGGTCACTGGGTGATGGGCATTAAGGAGGGCACATGATGTGATGAGCACTGGGTGTTATATATGAAACCGATGAATTATTGAGCATTACATCTGAAACCAATGATGTACTATAAGTTGGCTAATTGAATTTAAATTAAAAAAAAGAAAGGCATAAAAAGGTTAATATCTAATATATATAAGGAACTTACTTACACACACACACACACACACACACACACACACACACACACGCACATGAAAATAAAGGAGCTAATTCTCTGAACTTAAGAGAAGACCACAACTGTCCTGGGCATTTGACATAGCTCTGAGCTCTGGACATCCAGAAGGAAATGCTCCTTTTGAAGCAGAGCATTGCAATTCTGCATATATTTAAAATGATTTAGTATTGATATTTTTACCTTGTCTTTGAAGGGAGTTTGAAAAAAAAATTCTAAGCCCCCAAACCATCTTTGTGTCTGCCTCTGCTCAACTGACTGGAAGAATAGTGAAATCTTATACCTTCATGGCTTCTCAAAAGTTCTGTTTAATTTGATGAGATCTAGTAGAGCAAAGTGTCCTGGCTGGGTGTGTATGTCACTCCTGTCGTTTTAAATGAAAGTTACATTTCTTTGCTGAAGGATAGATAATTTTGCATGTTAATGATGAAAATCAACATTTTCCTTCAAGGGAACGTGGAATGTAGTATCCAAATAGTCACTATAAAAAGTCGTTGCTCTCTAATGGATCATGTATTCATAAAACTTTATGTTTAATGGAACTCTATATAGAAACTTTGAACTTACCATAGGCAATGTCTGGTTTACATGCTGCTTCTTTTCTAGTATCTGGAGAGATTGTCAGATCCAATTCTGCCTGCATTTGTCCACAGTCAGCTGGATTTTGTGAAAAATGGGAAAAGTTAGGTTAACATAAAGAGGCAGACACTCGCTTTGGCAGTAAACACAAAATTTTTACAAGCCCTGTCAATCCAGTATAATCTTACAAATACCATTTTTTTCCTCTTCCATAAAGTGAAACATTATATAAAGCAAAACCAAAATGAAATAAACAAAAACAAAATCTGGGACATGAGGCTTAGAATGGGTAGTCACTCCACATTCAGTTCTTCTGAAATGGATATGCTTTCATTAAAGAAAGGAGGAAAATTTCCCATTTTGAGTATAATTAAAAGTCCCTTGAAGGAACCAAAATGATAACCAGACTGATTGAGAGCTATAAAATGGTACAATAAGTACCTCATATAGATATTAATTTTTTTGAAAAACAAAATAAATCCCAAACCAACCCAGACCCTCATGGAGTCAGTTGATGATTATTGAGTTTTGGGTCTTTTCCTTGACCAAGGGAAAGGACTTACAGAAGACCGAAGGGAACTGGACAATAGAGATGTCACTGAGTGTTAAGGAAAAAGAAAAAGAAAAACAAAAAGAATGGGGCTAGTGGCTCAGTCCTGAGCCTCTCTTCTCTTAAGCTGTGGTCCTATTACATTAAAAAGACAAGGTGAAAAGCAAGAATTTCACATCCTGTTATTCCTCTGATATCCAACAAATTGTCTAGCAGGTATTTCTCCGTCTCTATACAGTAGAAACTACCAGGGTGTTCAGAAGTTGTTGAAAAGTAGTTTTACAGTATTCAAGCAATCAGTTTTCAGTCAGCTGAGATGTCTACTTCTGAGGAACAAGTTTGTCAAATAGCTTCTGCCAGATTAGCCCTAGATTACGAGTGCTGCTTTAAACAAACATGCGGTCTGAACATGTTAAATGAAGTTTACCTTCTACGCATTTGCACGTTACTCCTTCACAGACTTGCTGAAGATTGGCATGGGATGGGCTATAAAAAATGGTGCATTGTTTATCTGTGGCAATGAAAGCATAGTTAGGAGAGGTGGCTTGATTAACACACAACACATTTATGGATCAGTGAGCCTCTCCCACGGGGTTTTGGAGATGACTTATTCCAAAATTTCTTTTTGTAACTTAGATGCAGGGAGATTAAACTATGCATTGCCTCTCCTGACGCATGTCCCTTTACTCTCCTTCAAAATGATTTCCCCTTCTGTGCTTGAAATTTTACTGTTCAATATTATTTCTTAGAATTAAAATATTTGACACTTCCATGAATGAGAGGAAGTAAATTTTGTTACATAAGGGTCTGCGGAAAGAGCTGTGATTGTTTAGGAGAATAGAGGAAGAGGGGCCAAGTATGTTCCACGTGATTTTGGAAGATAAAACTAGAATGAATGGGTGTGAGACTTTGCTTCATTTTTAGAATTTTTTGAACAAGTAGAACTGCCTAAAATGGAGTTGTCTGTCTTGTGAACCAAAGAGCTCTCTGATTACTTAGTATTCGCAGAAAAAGCTCAGTGATCAAATGTAGGATCATTGATTCAACATTTATTAAACAAGTTATATACCCAACACTGTGTTGATTCTGGGAGGATTAAAGAAATAGGGGGTACATGAGCTTCTCAGAAAAGGAGAGATGCAATGAATACTGTAATGAAGGCAAAGTAGTTCTCTGAAGAAATTTTAGAGTAGAGTTGATTACCTGGTCTGTGGTATTCATACACCGTGAAAGTAGCAGGACTCAGAAACCCAACTTGAAAAAGTTCAAATATCCGGAATCGAACACAAAGGAACTCATCGGAAGGAATCTGACAATTTCAAGGTTTGAACAAATTATGGGAGAAGAGACTCAACATTTTAGCTTGTAAATTTTGAATAGTGATTGGAAATGGGGACTGATGGGAGGTGGAACTTACCGAATTCAGTTGCAGAATAATATGTCCATCTTTGATTTGATAATCAGTTAGTAGCTGATCTACCCCTTCCACAAGCTGAGAGAGGAAAGAGAAAGCTTGGATTTAATTTCATGATTTTTTTTTAAGTTGATCTTTTTGTTTAAATGCATTCACCCGATATTGGGATGTTGGACGTGGGGAAGTAATACACTATTCAAAAAAGTCAAAGAGCAGCTCCTCCTCTTGAAAAAGTCTGAACATGTAATCCTATGCATTTACATTTTGTTCAGACCATGCAAGTATATGCTCCCACTTTAATTTGGAAAATTAAAACTTAGGTAGATTATTGGTTTGGAAAGAATATTCTAGGTGATTCTATGAAAGTGACATATTAAAATACATTATATTTTATTATATATATTATACACATAATTATATATATATAATTTAATAAATTATAAAATATGTTAAAATGAAAGGAAATAGCTTTATCTGTAAAAGAATGTAGTAAAGAAAACCAAGCATCCATAACAATATGTAAAAGAGAACATTTACAACTCTTAAATCTTCTGCGTTTGCACTGATTCCGGTAGGCAAAGAGATATCCATCACTGCATGGGAAGACCCAGATGATGATTCTTCTTTGCTGGGCTTGTAGCTAAAATAAATGAGAGATCGGAAATGGAAAAAATAAGTGGACAAGATTCTTTAAGAAAAGGCCTTATTTCTTAGTAGGTTTTAATTTTTTAAAAAGATTTAATTTATTTATTTGAAAGAGAGAGAGAGAGATCACAAGTTGGCAGAGAGGCAGGCAGAGGGGGAGGGAGAAACAGGCTCCCTGCAGAGCAGAGATCCTGATGCGGGACTTGATCCCAGGACCCTGAGATCATGACCTGAGCCAACGGCAGAGGCTTAACCCACTGAGCCACCCAGGCACCCCAGTAGGTTTTAATTTTTAATTTGCATCTGCCCTTACTTGCCTCTCTATAATACATGCATTGCAACCTCTAAATGTTAGTGTTGCAAGAGATCTTAGAGTTACCTATTCTAACTCTTTGCTCACCTCACCAATACTTTATTCAGAGAGCGAGCGTGAGTGGGAGGGGCAGAGGGAGAAGGAGTGAGAGAACCCCAAGCATACTCTGCCCTGAGTGTGGAGCCCAACTCGGGGCTCTATCTCACTACCCTAAGGTCATGACCCTGAGATCATGACCTGAGCCAAAACCAAGAGTCAGACCCTTAACCAAAGCGCCACCCAGGCACCTCTTGACTGATACTTTATTTTTTTTTTAAAGACTTTATTTATTTATTTGAGAGAGAGAGAGAAAGCAAGGTCAGGAACCCAAGCAGGGGAAGTGGGAAAGGGAAAGCAGTCTTCCCGCCAAGCAGGGAGACAGACGCTGGGCTTGATCCCAGGACCCTGAGATCATGACCTGAGCTGAAGGCGGACACTTAACTGAGCCATCCAGGTGTCCCTTAACCGATACTTTAAATGGACCTGGAGAGGTCATTCAGCCCAAACTTTTAAAAAACTAGTTGAGGAAACGGAGGATGACAGTAAGGTACTTGTTCAAGGTCACATGAGTAGTTCACCTCAGAGCTGCATAAATCTCTTGATTCTCCTTCCAGTTTTTTTTCTAATGCAGCACACTTGAAAAAGAAAATTTGTTCTATATTCAAAAGCGACTCAATAAGCATGTTTAGGAAAAAGCTTGAAGGAAATACCCTAAAATGTTAGCAGCTACTCTCTTCTGGATGGTGAAATTGTAAGTGATTATCTCTTTTCTTTTCCATGCTTTTCTATACTTTCTAAATTTTCCACAATAGATATTTATTTTAAAAAAATGTTTTAAGGACTATCCTCCATCTAGGAATTGTGCTCAGGAGGAAGCTAAGGAAAAAGGCAAAGGGGGTAAAATGAGAGATTTGGTGTTTTTTTTGTTTTTGTTTTTGTTTTTTGTGTTTTTTTCTGATAAGAGAAGAAACAAAAAAAGCCACTGAACTGGGGAATCAGGAAAATTGGGTTTTACCACAGTTCTGCTGAGAGATTTCTACAAATTGTTTTCCCTTTCTGGAGTTCATTTTCTTGATAAAATAAACTGTGAAGAAGTATAAACTTGTGTTTCAAGTTTACCTTTATAATTCTAAGGCTTTGTTTTAAGAGGCAGAGGTTAGTGCTGCCATTAAGTGGAATCAGAAGATTTAAAAGGGGTAAGTTGGCAGGTCAGGGGCTGAAGACCAGGGATGGGGGCAGAGCGAGGGCGGTTCTGCAAAGCTTGAGTTTCAGGTTCCAGCTTCATCTCAAGATGCTTGAGAGAAGGCTGGACATTTGAGAGTGGAGCCTGGAAGATCTGTCAGGATTAAAGGAAGAAACTGGGGAGAGAGCTTCATAGTGGGAAGATAAACTGATTTCACCTGAAGGAATGAGTATTAGTTAAATGGGAGGTTTTATGTGGGTTAGTGAGGTGGCAGGGCATCTCTTTTCCCCAATCACACCTATTAGGGCAGACCCTACTAGATGTTTTGTTTGTAATATTTACTGTAATAATTAAAGATATCATAAAATGTCTGGTTTACAAAAATTTAGTCCCATTCTTCACAAAATTAACAATTAACAAAAGAGTATAAGACAAACTGGAACTGTAAAATGACATCTGGACATCTCCCTAATTGGAGGGGTGAGTACCACCAGGAGCAGAGAACTCTTGCTCACAGATGCAAATACTCTGTCAACAGAATGGAAAAAGGCCTCCTGAGTGGAGAATGTCTATGAAAAGTTGCTGGAGCCTTGATGACTGGTTGCCATGGTGACTGTTTCAACCATGGAACAGAAATGTTCCTTTCCAGAAGCCCTTTGCCTGCTGCCAAAGACAGCAATCTCCCCCAAAGGCATTTTGTTCAGAGAGAAGGAGAGAAATGAAATCCTTTTTTCTTTTCTTACGGATACAACAGAGAGGTTGTAAAAAGCTAACTACAGGAAAGAGACCCCCTGAATACAGAAACTGTATGCAGGCATTTTTTTAAGTCAGGAGAGAGAATATTTGAAGGCAAAGATTTTTTCACATGAATAAGTACTACACAGTTACTTTTGGACTTTATCCAACCTACTTTAACTTCACAGAGCCAAAGCATATTCTACCTGGCTTTTTTTGAACATTCTGTTCCCAACTGGTAAAAGCCAAAAAAATTAGAAAATTCAATATTCCATCTCTATTTGCTTTCTTTTGTATATTAACAATCTGGAATTAGGCCTCCTGTCAATGAATTTAAATGAATGAGTTTTTGAGAAGAGCCTTTTTGTGTACTGCAGAGTTGTGGGACATAAGAACCGAAAGACACTTGGAGAGCAGGTAGTTTAGTATCCCTGCGCTACAGAAGAGGCCCAGAGAAGCAAGGCAATTTGCCACAGGTCACTTGAGTACTTCATGGTAGAGGCTACCCCCCAGGGGTCCCACTGATCCATCAGAGCCCTCCTTTGTGCCCACTGTAGGGTCCCATTCAGTGATTCTGGCCCCGCCTTCAACAAGTCTGCTCACATCTCCCTGTGACCCGGTGTTTGGAATTTAAACACAACTGTGATCATGCCTCCTGCTCCAGAAGAGAGGTACCCAAGTGCAGAAATGGCAGTTAGGAGGGTGGGAAAGGGAAACCTTAGCAGGAAGACATGAGGGAATGAGGAAGGGTGTTTGAGAGGGAACAGAGGGCAGAGACTGGCCAAGGACGGAAGGAGGTATTGTGAGCAGGCTGGGCAGTGCGGGAATCCTAAAAAAGGAGAGACTGGACAAGGATGGGAAATGTCTGGGAAGGAGGTGGTGAGAAGCAGTGTGCTGTTCATTGAGGTCAGTGGTCTTAGGTTATACTGACTAAAGGAGGTGGTTTAGATCCTGACCTGAGTGTCAAGGTCTGGGGCTTGAGGCCCTGCCTCTACCTCCAACTCTGTGAGAACTCAGCAGGTCACCTCACCTCTTTGTGTTTCAGCTTCTGGATTCACTGTGTCATCCCCCCAAATCCTTTTCTGCTCTAATCTATTATACAGCTCTACGGAATTTCTAAGTGCTTTGACATCATCTGTGATTACATGCAAAATCAGCAGAAGACCAACCACAGAAATCAGTGGCTGAGAATATGAAGAGTTAAGGAAACAGCACAACAGGAGGTACTGAGAGGTTATGAAAGGAAGAGGGAAGAAGTCTGTGTTCTAATCATGGGTCCACCACTGTTTTACTCTGTGTGATCACTAAGGTACGTGTACATAATTTAAAAAACCTATGCTTTTAAAAAAAGATTTATTTATTTATTTGAGGGGGGAGCACTAGCGGGGGGTGGGGGGAAAGGTGGAGAAGGGGAGAGGGAAAGGGGAGCAGAGGCGGAGGGAGAAGCAGACACCACGCTGAGCAGGGAGCCCAACGTGGGGTTTGATCCCCGGACCCTGGTTCTCAACGCAGGCTACCATCAGAATAACCTCTAGGGGTAAGGCCAGAGTTTTGGATAGTTCTAAAAGCCCTCCAGCTGACTTCCATGTGCAGCCTGAGTTGAGAACCACTGGCTAATAAGGGCCAGGGATTTTGCTGGGTGAATATGATTTTTCTAAGTAGGAGAGTAGAAGCTGCTTATAAGAAAGTCTTTTTCTTTTTCTTTTCCTAATACTTCAATCTCCTCTCTACCTTTCTGGAAGATAGCAAAAAGATAATATTATAGTGTTTGAATGAAAAGGCCAAAAGTGGGAGGCCAAAAACTATGAGCAAAAACAAAGCAGTTTAACAAAGTAGCTATCTAAGAACACCCATTATGTCTTGCACTTTAAAAAGCGCACAATTTTGCGTCTTCCAGCCATTTTAAAATTCAAGAAGGTGTAAAGACATAATAGAATGGCACAACCCAGACCTTGAAGTCTTCGCTCCCCTTTGTGAAAACAGGCTTACCTGGCACAGGCCACGATGCGCTTGTAATCTGAGTCACCATAGCCTCTGTAGCTGGATGCTAGCACACATGACAAGCAAACAAAATGACGGTAAACCAGTTTTAGCTGTTTTGCACCCGTTAGAACAGAATAATTAGTGAAAAGGTCTCTGAACACAGTTAAAAATGATTTATGACTTGGAAATTGACACTTCTGGTGATTTTAATGGAAATTCATGGCTACTGACAATATTAATAATTATAACAGTTCTTTGCTCTCAAAGAACTTAAAATTTAAGGAAGGAGTTATTTAAGGTAGCATGTTTGGAGAAGGTTGTAGAGAAAGAGCTGATGCCTGGATTCACTGGTTGCTAGAAATCCCCTATCCCTTGTAGGGATAGGTCTTTGAGCCACACATCGAAGCTCTCAGGGCAGAAGAAAGCACACCCTCTGATCTTGGGGCCATGGTTTGAGGAGGACTACAGGGAGCAAGAGGACTTGCTTTTGAAATGGAGGGGAGAACCAACCCACCAGAAGAGGGAGATGAAGACCACAGGAAGAAAAAAAGGGAGGGGCACAAAATTACAGTGTAAATCATGCTGTTTTACCTTCTATGTCTTGGGTTTCAATTTTCAAATGAAAGCTGCAAATTTCATCAGAGGTGCTGGTTTTTTGAACCACGGTTGTTACCTGTATTGGGACGAGTGAACAAAAATATTCTATTTAAAACGGGACAGTGGGAAGGCATCATGGCAGTACTGTTTTGCTGCAGATGGGATGCTTGAAGTATCATTTCCACAATCCAGTGCAAATTGGGTGCAGTGAAGACTCATTTCACAATAACTAGACTTTCAGCAAACCCCACAATTTGAAACATAGCTGACTAGCCCAAGTAGGGGAAAAAAATGATATCTAGCCCGGCAGAATCTTGCCAAATCCCATGCAGTCAAATCTGAGCACCTGACTGTACAGAAAAGTTACTAAGCCTCTCACCTTTGAACCTGTACAATAAGTTTTATGCATAACACTACAAGGCTAGGAAGTGTGGTTTTCTCCCAGGTCCCACACCACCCACGGTAAACAACAAATTATAGGTGTGCATAGAAGGACAGGGATGCTACCCGAGGTAGGTATGTTGAGAGCAACTAGAAGTGACAGAGAAGTGGATAACCATCTCCCTATCAACCCAACCATGCAATCTTATAAAATCTTTGAAGGGATAAATGTGGTAAAGATAAGAGCATAATTAAAATCATCAGTAGAATATTAAATTATGCTTAGAATATGTAATTGATCTTATTTTAGCCATTTGGCAGTACAAGTTTTTCTAAGTTGTCTACACAAGTGCACACAGTCTATGGCTAAAATAAAAGAAACTTAAGCCCTTACGTATATACATCAATCTTTTTTTTTTTAAAGATTTTATTTATTTATTTGACAGAGAGAGATCACAAGTAGATGGAGAAGCAGGCAGAGAGAGAGAGAGAGAGAGGGAAGCAGGCTCCCTGGTCCCTGGGACTCGATCCCAGGACCCCGAGATCATGACCTGAGCCGAAGGCAGCAGCCCAACCCACTGAGCCACCCAGGCGCCCACGTATATACATCAATCTTAAATGAAGCTGGATAAATGAGGTGTGACTATGCTACAAATCACAGAAAACATGGATACATACATGTGTGTGTCCACACACATGCACCATATGTACATTTACATATAGAAGCATAAAATTATGTATCTATATGTATAATTATATATATAATTTCCACAAATACAAAGACTATATGCATACAAGGATTAACATAACCATTTGCAAAAAGCAATTGTGAGTATAGCTACCAAGATAGCAAAAAAAATTAAATAAATGAATCCTACTTTAGTCATGGTTACCCAAGCCTAGATTTCTGTAGCTTTGTGGCAAAGTCCCTAACTTTCTTTTATGTTACTTGGTACAAGCAGACACATCATTGTGCATGAAATTGGTTCTCAGTGAAATACTTACATGCACTGTGGCCAGCCCATTGCCATATCCAGTACTGACTACGAGGTCATCATTGAGAGGCACCTGAAAAGGGGATGAGAAACCATGCTTTCTTTTCTTATTGAATGATGAGGGAGGACAGAACAATGAAAAGAGTTCGTGGACACCTGCCAGATTCCTCTCTCAGAGCTTTTGTGAGATTAAATGGATAAGACAGTGAAAATCCTGTGCACACAGACATGAAAAGTGCTGGAAATTCCTCTTTCCCTTTTACATGTAAATATGATGTCGGAGATCTCCTGAGTGAGCCAGTGATACCAACAGATCAGAAGTTATTTTTGGTTACACCTTCACTTATATATGGTTATGATAAAACTGGATCTTCATCTCCTTTTGCCAACTGAGTAAATGCCTTTCCGTGCCTCATGATGGCTGTCTCCTCCACTTCCCACTGGTCTCTGTTTAACAAAAGACTTGGCACCCCACCCAGACTCCCAGCACCTCACTTAAGCCTGCCAAATCCTTAGGTGCTGATGGTCTTCTTTCCATCTTTCTAGGAGGAGAGTGAAGGAATGAATTGGATTAAGGAATTCTCTTCTTCAAAGGAACTCAATTATATAAATGCCCCTTGATTTGTGGAAAGCATGGGGGAGATCATTTTATGCAAGAGGCCCGAAGAGTTGGTTCTTTGCTCTCACTAAGTCTGTAGCCTGCCCTTCCCTTACATAGCACACTGGCGCAAAAGGGATTTGGTGTCCATGAAAAGTCATCAGCCCTTTTTCGAAATTTCAGTAAATGTACATAAAAAGGCCAACTTCCTTTTTTCCCTGATTGAATATAGTAGCATTTATTGAAAAGACAGCACATCAAGATGTTACATGAGGAATGGGTTCTAGGAACCTAAGTGACATATAAATTTCGGAAATGAACACTGTTGCCCTGCCCTTGTCTCCATGCCCCTCCGTTGCCCATTCTTGCCCAGAGTCACCACATTTAGTCACATATGTATTAAAGATGGGGTATCCTCTAAGAAAGAACTTGTTTAACTTCATTTAAACTACAGTTTCCCACACTTTCTTGATCACCAAACTTTTTTTAGGTAACATGTTTCAGGAAATGCTGGCATAGAGAATTCCAAACTTGGTATTACTAGCCTGGGTTTTCTACAAAGACAATATCACCATGGGCTGAGGTTTAAATTATTTAAAAATGGCAAGGGGCCCCTTACAGCATTACCCCTGCAGAGAAGAATTAATTCCAGCCAAGTCCAGTGGGTCTATCAAGACCTCCTCATGAGAGCTTAGACCACTGGCTCAGAATGTCAGTCTCTGGTGAACTCTACAGGTTCCCAGAGAAAGACGACACATTACCCACCCAGGGGCCACAAGCACCCGTGCCTGCAGAAGCCCAAGCACAAAGTACGGACAAAGTGCATACACACATGTCCCGTGACTGGCGGGAACGGGGACAGATTGAAGAATGCTTGCTGCTGCCAGAACCTCGTGCCGGATCCTATGGATTTTCAAAGGAGTTTGGGAGCAGATTTCTATTTGAAGTCTATGGATTTTTTAATTAAATATTTTATTTATTTATTTGAGAGAGAGAGAGAGAGAGAGAATGAGAGAGAGCGACCATGAGAGGGGGAAGGTAGGAGGAAGAAGCAGATGCCCTGCTAAGCAAGGAGCCTGATGCGGGACTTGATCCTGGGACTCTAGGATCATGACCTGAGCTGAAGGCAGACGCTTAACCTACTGAGCCACCCAGGTACCCTGAAGTCTATGGACATCTAAGTATTGGAATATGTCTGTATCTCTATCTATATATCCATACCTATCTTTTTTTTTTTTTTACTATGGGCCAATAGTTTATAATTTTTGCATTAAATTTTATTTCTCATGCCTATTCACTTTTTCCGAACATAGATTTGTAGAGGATACAGACAGTCAAAAACTATTTCCAGTTATTCACATATTTAAATACAACTTAAAAACATCTAAAATGTAGTAATTAGAAAAATGTGTCTTAGCAGCTGTTTACTGGCAGCTACTCCAATGTGTTCTTTTGGGGGGGAAATTTTCATAGGCCATCAATGTTTTCATAAAACAAAATCCAGGGGAGCCTGCTTGGCTCAGTTGGTTAAGTGTCCGACTTTTTTTGTTTGTTTGTTTTTTTAGATTTTATTTATTTATTTGATGGAGAGAGATCACAAGGAGGTAGAGAGGCAGGCGGAGGTGGGGAGGGAAGCAGTCTCCCTGCTGAGCAGAGAGCTGATGCGGGGCTCGATCCCAGGACCCTGAGACCATGACCTGAGCCGAAATGCGGGGCTTGATCCCAGGACCCTGAGACCATGACCTGAGCCGAAGGCAGAGGCTTAACCCACTGAGCCACCCAGGCGCCCCAACTGTCTGACTTTTGATCTCAGCCCAGGTTTTGATCTCAGGGTTGTAAGTTCAAGCCCCATGCTGGGCTCCACACTGGGCATGGAGCCCACTTAAAAAAAAAAAAAAAAAAAAACCATCAGGGTACACGGGGTAAGTTGTCGGAGGACCTAAAGGCCAATTCCAGCTAGGCCACAGTTTGCATGTGTTACAGGGCCAGCTGGAACCATTGGTGGATGCCCGGATGGGTTTTCTCTCCCTCTATCATTGTACCTTTTGCATACTAGTCTCTCTGTCTGGAATGTTATTCCCCTTTCTTCACCTGGCTAAGTCGTCCTGATTCTTTCAGATTTAACCTGCACCCCTGGATGCATTTGACAAATTCCTACCTCTCACCTTGGGTCAGGAGGCCCTGCTCTGTCCTTCCATGTCCCTGTCAAGGCTCTTATTTTTCACTGTCTGTTAAAATAACTGTCTCCTGAGCACACAGTTTCTTCATATACTTTGCCTTTGAATCCCCAGTGCCCAGGACATAGCAGGTATCAATGACTTTTTTAGTAGTAAATAGATATATTTGTAAAATAAGAGTGGAACACATGATTTCAAAGGCCCTATCCAGTTACAAAATATTATCAAAAGTTCTTCATTTACCTCTATTGGCCTTCCAAGGAAACTGTTCTCTGTCATCTTATAATGGTGGATGTCACCTTTACGCTTATAAGAAAGGTTGATATCCATGTCCAAGCGAAGTTGTTTAATCATGAGTGAATATTCTGTCAGGCCCTCGATGGCATTAATTGTATCCTATCAACAATTAGCAAGGCACAAAAATAGGTTTAGCTCATTTTACATATTCCCTGTGTTTACAAATACCCTTTCTTGGGAGAGGGTGAGGGTATGTTAAGCTGTGCCGAAACTCCAGCTGACTGAGTGGAATTGGTGAAGGGCCCCCAGGTGGAGGTAAGAGGAAGGTCTCTCCCTCCCCAGTAAGGATGCTGCTGTTGGCAGGGAGAGGAAGGAAGTGTGGCCTCAGGTCCAGGTTCTCCATGCATCCCGAGTGCGTGACCTCAGGCAGGTCACTCTTTGCAGAATGCCTCCATTTTATCTTTCAAGTCTCACCTTAAATAAATCCACAGTGAGGCCAGAAATGAGCTCTCCCTCCCCATAATTCTGTTTTAATTTTCTTTTTCTGCCCACCGTAATGTAAGATTTCTGGAGGCAAGTCTTTCTTGGCATCCATTACCTTTAGTAGGTACACATAGTAGCTATTGAACAAGTATTTGTTGAAGGAATAAAAGAATGAACTTTACTTTTCGTGTCTCATCTTCCTTGTCTATAAAGTTGGGAAATGGGACTAGCTCAGAGATGTCAAATATGTGTCTACCCTGTCTGCTTGTACTGATGGTGCGCTCCCCAATGGGACACTCTTCCTTGCTAAGCTTACACCTGTCTCTAAGATGAAAACCCATTTGCCTCCCCGGATTAGATAATGATTAAAGTAATCCTGAAGGACCCTCTAACTCTAAATTTTGTAATACACAAACATATACAAACACATTCTGTCATCATCCAAACATCCAAGCAGCAGAGAAGATGCCAGTATTTGAGCTAAACTTTGAATGCAGATGCATATTCTTCAACTACCTAATAGTTCTAACATAGAAAATACATACATAAATGAGTTTACATTGGTAAATAAATTATAACAATCAGTATCTCTCTCACTTTTTATTTATTTTGGGGGGAGGGAATATCAGTACATTTGTCCACATGGTCATTATACAGGATGTGATGGATGTTGATAGCCTTGTTAGCCCTTCATGATCATTAAGAATTGTAAAGATAGTATGGGATTTAGAATTAGGAGATGTGAGTTTTGATTTTGGCTTTGCCCCTAACTCCATGAATGAACCTCCTGGGGATGACTTTCTTCCCTAAGAAGGCTATCAGTGCATATAATCTCTAAGGGCCCTCTGGTTCTAGTGACTGATTCATATCTATGGTATGCTCATTTGGTGGACAAAAGCATGGAGGTCAGAATGGGTATGGAACATATAGTGGGTGGGATGTGGGTGGCAGGACAAATGTCTCCAGGAGGATAAAGCAAGATAAAGAAATGTTACCTGGGTTGAATAAAAGCCACCTCCATACCTCTGCTCTTCAGATAGCCATTTGATGATCGGGTTAACATAATTTAGGTCTTTCAAGCTCAGAAAGGTGAGCAAAGCATAGGCAGTGGTTTCTACCATATGTGCTGTACCAGAGTTAGGTGCAGATCTAGCTTGCTGAAGATCGTCTTTCCAAAAACGATAAATGACTGGCTCACCTGAACATCAGCAAATCACATTCATTAATATAATTAAAAATGCAAATTTGACATTAATTCTAGCAGGTCTCTAGAGGTTTCTTCTGGTAGTGGCCTTTTGAGTTCTAGAAATTTCTTACTCATTTGTAGGAAGAACTTCCTCAAAGGGACCAATACAAAATAAGTTCTCTTAATACAGTGCTGTTTGTCTTGACTGGAAAGTGTCATCATGGAGAGCCCACGTGTACTTGGGAAAAGCAGTGTCGTGGAGTGAGAAGTGCAATAAACTAGTAACTAGTATGCCCAGGTTCTACTCTCTACCCTCCTAGGAACTGACCATGTCGATTTGGACAGATTCTTTTAGTCCTGTGGGACTAATTTTCTAATACCTAAAGTGTATATGGTACTTTTTTCCTCACAGCGAAACTCAGGTGAGATACCAAATGTAACTCTTAGTCCACCAGAAAGCACCATCCACAGAGCAAGGCTTACTGTTGTTACTGACACTATGAGATAAATTGGAAACTTTTCTCCCTGATTGGAAAAAAAAATTCTGTGTCCTAGAAATTATGAGATCATGCCCAAAGCCTTAGTTCAGTCTTTTATGATCTCTTCCCAATGTAAAGCACTAAAGATAATTTCATATATGCAATACTTTTCATAAACTAAGTTCTAAATTATATTTGTTTTTGCTCTAGTAATTTAGACTTGTCACTTTACATCCTTTAAAAATCGATTATCTCTAAAAAAACAATAAGGCATATTTGGAAATCATTTTTGAAGGTTAGTCAAGATTTTGATGTATCTGTTTACAATTCACAATTATGTTATTTGCATGACTTTGGACAATGTTTCCCCTCCTTCTCAAAGACTCAGATTTGTTGTAGTTAGAATGAAAATTTTGGTTTTTGAAGATACTTTCAGTGCAAACATTATTTGAATTATTAAGACCTCTTCTTAAATTCTATGATTTTTATGATCCCTATCTTCTAAGACCTAAGATATTCTTTTGCATTATTTTAAAAGCACTGTACAAGTGGTTTTGAGGTTCAGTCATTTTTCTTTTTATTTTATCTTTTTAAGATTCAGTCATTTTTAAATTATGACAAAAATTAAATCTTGTACCTAGTAGTACACTTCATGTTATATTTATCAAGCTTTTAGAAAACCTCAGCCAGGAGAGGGCTCAGAAGTGTCCAACTATGCCCGTGCTGCGATAGGAACACTGGCCAGGATCACTGTTAGCCTGTTTCTATCTCTTTACTCCTGACCCATAGGAAGTGGTATCTTTATTTTTCAAAATGAAATACACATATAGCCAACCCAATACAGGATAAGCCAGAGTGGAAAGTGCAATAAACTGGCAATGAGCACACCCCTCTCTGCTAAAAGTCCTCCAGTGCCTTCTCTTTTCACTTGAAGTGGAAGTTAAAGCTTTGGGCTTCCACTGGCCCCCACAGCACCTGGATGTGAATGAGACACAGGCACCCCTTGGTCTGAGCAGAAGCGACCCAACCCAGAGTGCCTGGCTAGGGGAATTCACAAGCTGAATTTCAGCCTCAGTTCACTGGCCTGGTTGGGAGCCGTGCACATTGTACAACGGTCTTGTGGAGCTCCTGTGATAACTTCCAAGGCTGTATATGATCCTCCCTCACTCCTTCCCCCTTTCCTTCCCTGGTCTCCCCATCATCTCACTCCTCTCCAGCAATACTGGCCTCCTTGCCATTCTTGGAGCTCCAGGCGCCCTCCTGCCTCAGGCATATGCACACGCTGCTTCTCCAGCAGGAACATCATTCGGACAGCCCCGGCTTGCTTTCTCACCTCCATCAGGTCTCAACTCAAGTACTAGCTTCTCAGGGAGGTTTAAATTACAACCTACTCCTTCTCCCTGTCTCCCTCCCCTGCTTCATTTTTCTTCATATCAATCATCATTAACCTATTCACTTTTTGAAATATTTTACTTACCATGTTTGTCTGTCTCTCCATAACTGGAATGTAAGTTCCATGAGGACCTGGACTTTTCTTTTTTCCTTTTGGTCTGTTGCTTTATCCCTAGAACCTAGAACAGTGTCTGGTATATAGGAGGTACTTAATGCATATGCTGAATGAGTGAATAACAGCACTTGCTATATTGTATTATGATGATTTGTTCCTTTAGGACAGAGATGGTGTCTTATTCAACTTTGCAAACCCTAAGCTCCTTCCCAGAACTAGCAGACTCTATATGCTTATTAACATTTGCCGAATAAACGTACGAAACAAGTCATACCTTTAACAAAAGCCTTCCTCTTCAGGGCTGCGACAATTGGTTGAAACCGTGGGTGACTTTTGTCTCCCAGGGAAAGAGCATAAGCAGAAATGGCCAGTGTAAAGGTGCTCTGGGCTGAGAGGGCATTTTCAAGCAGAAAGGAATCAGCTTTAGTGAGAGCTGCGCTGATTTTCTGGAAACAAGAGCAAAAGATACCTAGGTTTGTCAAGCCTCAACCTGTCAACTGATGAGAACTACCCCCAGGTGGCACCATCCCCGGGCAGGCAAGATGAAGGGTAGAGTGAGAAATGACTTAATGGAAGTGGATGGTATCTCCCTGAAGCCAGTCCCTCTAGGAGAAGGAGCAGAGTACAATCTCAAAGGAAAAATGTGCTTGTCCAAATTGGGTCCAGTTTTTGCCCCTCAGTTCTCATCTCTGTTGATGTTTTTCCCTTTAGTTTCTCCTTCCCATATCAGATGCAGTCTCTGGGAAGAATAAGCAGAGCACAGACACAGCTTTCCTCATGTCCCTGCCTTGGCATAGCTGGGATAGACTCATATTTTCAAAAGGAATTTTAGTAAATAAAAGCATAAATAGAAGTAAAAGAACCAAGCTGCCAGAGTGCCTTTTGATCCTAAGAATTTCTGGGGAAATTGTCTCTATTACTTTGTCTTGAGACAACTGAAGTATTTACTTTGGATACGTGCATGAGGACAAAGTCTAGTGCGCTGCGGCAGTCAACTTGCCCAGCTCTTCTCCAGCTCCACTGTTTCTCGCTCAGGTACCACTAGGTGTCGACTGGCCCTCTAGGACCCGGGGAACTTGTCCCTTGTTGATTATTTTGTCTTATTAAGTTTAAATAGCAATTATCTTGAAACAAACTAAAAACATTATTTTGTTTTGGGGATGAAGTCCTACAAACCACCTTTGGGTTCCTCCACGTGTGTTCTGTAGGCTCGTTTGAAGGACATTGTCTAATTTGCTTCTGATTTGCAGGCAGGTGTGTTTGACCTCATGTCAGGGACTGTCTCTTCCCAGATCAGAGAAACATCTCTGCTACCCCTTGGAGTCTTCCACGTTGACTCACTCAGGTGAATCTTCTCCTCTTCCCCTCAGCTTCCAAGCAAATGAAATGGCACACCCCAAAGAAACAAATATACTATCGTGTGGTCTTAGTAGTTCCATGATATAAAATGCCTCCACTGTAGGATAACAGTCATATGCATGTTGTAATATTACCAGAGACACTGGAAGGAAGCTAGGGACACACGTCATTTTCTCCTTAGCACAAGTTATTGGTTCTACTGCCCAATCCATAATTTAGTAGCCCGTGATACTGGACAATTAAAGCCACCTTACCCATAGGTCTTAGTTTTTGCAACTGTCAACAAGTAGGTTGGGCCAGAGGGTCTCTAATATCTATCATAATTCTGCAATCTTTTGATTTTGGAGCTAACTTTATTTTCAAGGCGGCCCCTCCCACTAAATGGTATAGAAACAGACGATCAGTGTTAGAGGAAGGAAACTCTTACTTACCACTGTGGGGCATATTTCAAAAGCCTTTCTAAATCCAATCACTGTAAAGGCTGTAAGATATAAGGCATTCTCTCGGGCTTCAATAGGCAAGGTACCCTAAAAATAAGCAATGTTTTAAATGGAGAGTG
The DNA here is from genome assembly GCF_902655055.1 of Lutra lutra. Lineage (NCBI taxonomy): Eukaryota > Metazoa > Chordata > Mammalia > Carnivora > Mustelidae > Lutra > Lutra lutra. The sequence continues at coordinate 82,107,173 of NC_062290.1, forward strand.
AAACGGTGTCCTTAAAATGAAACGACCTGGTTCTAATCTCCCCTTCTCCCTTCATGCATTCCAGTTGGACTGCTTGCCATTTCTCAGGAAGATCCGGATCTTCCTCACTTGAATACCTTCACATGCCTTTCTCTCCCTCCCCTTCCACTGAAGTTCCACTTCATACCTCTCCACCACAAATTTCTCCCCCTCCTTCAAAACCCTGTTGAAAAACATCTCCCTCTCTGAAGCACTATTCAGACTTTGTTCTCCCATATTATTTCCTCTTAGAGCAGTCACATTCCAATGCAATGTTTATACATTCTTCCAAAGTGTCCTCTATTTAACTCTCCAGATTTATTTCATGCCACTCACCCCCTCGCTCTTTTGGCCCCAGTTATTTGCATGAACCACCCTCTCTCTCCACTTCAAAATGCCAGGCACATGTTTGCATCACTTGGAACACTCTTCCTGCCTTCCTCCTACCTAGCTCCCAGGATCCTGGCCAGCTCATTTTTTCCAATTCTCCCATATGAGATTGGAGCCGTTGCTTTCAACGAAACTGTATTTCCCTTTTCCTAACATGTATGGAACACTTGAAATTACTTACTGACATCTGACTTCTCTGCTAGATCATAAGCTCTATGGCCTCAGTGATCACAATTGTTTTGTTCACTCTTGTGTCTCTACCATCTAGCACTTAGTACACATTCAGTAAGTATTTCTTGTATACGTAAATGTATACGTATTTCTTGTATACACACACAATTATATGTAGATTAGAGTTGCTAGTATGTATAGCCTACTTTCCCTACCAGTGTGTGAGCTTTGTGGCAGTCTATCCTTCCCACACTTCCTCCCTGATTGTGTTCTAAACAGACCCTTGCATGTATTAGGTGCTCAGTGAATGGTCGTTCAATAAATATAGACAGATGGGTGGATGGATACATAAAAAAATTTATTGTAGTATTTTATTCTTCAGGTAGCACCTGGATGATGTCAGTTGCCCTCTGTTTCTTGTGGGAGTCCTACTCTGCTATTGGTGCAACAGAAGGACATATGAGTTTCCTGTTACCCAGGGAGCCATTTATGCCTGATATCATGCCAGAAAGGGATTAGATTAGGGCAGGCAAAAACAAAAACAAAAGCAAAAACCCAAAACAAAACAAAACAAAAATGAAACAAAACAAACAAAACCAACCAACCAAACTAAAAACACCTTTGAATTTTAAAGAAACATTCTAAGGAGTAGAAGGGAATAAAAGATACTGTACTGGTATCTTGGAGAGATACTACAATTACTTTGTAATTCAAGTTTATAAGTAGATTCTAACATCATACAACACTTTGTTGCACAGTTTAATAAAACTGATCCTAATCCCTCTTACTAACAGGATATAAATAGGGTCCCATCTTTCATGACAACACCTTGCAGCCCTGATATGTAAGAAGGCTCTGAGTTTCAAGTATGGAGTCTATATCAAGGGTACGTAGACAGATGAGTACATTTTATATGTTCTAAGATCTCTAGTACTTACACCCTGTGGACCACCAGTGCCTGTGACATAAGAGATGTCATAGGCATCTCTCATCTGACCTGTACTGAATTGTGTGAAGAGGAGTGCAAGAAGAACTTTCATATTCTTTGCCTGTACACAACAGGACTTTCTTAAAGGCATATATATTTTTTCTCTTCTTCAAACTTCTAAAATAGGATGAGAACAAAACTCAGACTTGTAAATATCATATGGTTTCACTTATTTGTGTTGCATAACAAATAGCATGGAGGACAAGGGGAGATGGAGAGGAGAAGGGAGTTGGGGGAAATTGCAAGGGGAGGTGAACCATGAGAGACTATGGACTCTGAAAAACAATCTGAGGGGATTGAAGGTGTGGGGGGTGGGAGGTTGGGGGAACCAGGTGGTGGGTATTAGAGAGGGCACGGATTGCATGGAGCACTGGGTGTGGTGCAAAAACAATGAATACTGTTACGCTGAAAAAAAAAAAGGAATAAAGAAAAGGTACACTGGTTCATGGCACTCAGAAACGCCGTAAATGTCTTGCAACTTTCCTATAAATCTGAATCTATTCTAAAATAAATGTCTATTAAAAAAAAACAGTTGCGAATCTATATATTTGGTTTCCTTACCTGTAATTTTATTGGCTGATACTCGGAATTTTCCTTGAAAGATCCATTTTCTAGTTGAGCATTCTCCACCAGCCACAATAAACCATTACAAATTGAATTCTGGTTCTGATTTACGTATTTACTTATTTGTCCAAGTACTCTTAAAACAAAAGCTGTTAACCTTAAGACAAAATCAAATAATTAATATTTAGATGTTCAATCCCTTTGGCTTTCAACTTATGTGTGTTTTAGTTAAAATGATATTTATTCTTTAAAAGAAAATAACATTTTAAATCATACAATTCTAAAGTATGTTGTCACCATTTTACAAGAGAAGATCTCCAAAAACGTTCAGTCAACAAATGTGAACAATACATCTTTTGCGATTGCAACATTGCTAACCAGCACACAAACTAAAAAATTGATGCCTGATGATTAAAAACAAAATTACTCTAAAGTTAAAGACAATAGTGGTGAAGTAAATAGTTTTGAGTCAGGGCACTGACATATGAACACGAGACCTAGAAGAGAAAGATCTTAAAATTCTAGATTGTACAATGTGTACAAGCTGGTTAATCTAAAGTCTTGTCTGAGGCCTGACAACATTCATTTTCCCCAACATTCACAGGAGTGTTTACCCCGCTTCCTCTTGAGCCGTGCCATTGACACAGAACTCACTACCTCACAAGGAAGCTTTAACTATCATGATTACTGAGGTTTTCTTGTTTTTGTTTTTTGCTTTTTGAAGCAATTTCAGTCGCTACTAATACCTCTTAAAGAGTGTCCAAGAGTATCTAATTCATAACCCCGCAATACCTCTTTATCTCACCCCCACTCTTCTGTTCGCATTCCCTCACTCTCTGAGCACCCAGAGCTACCGGCCCTTCAGCCCTTCACTTCTGAGAGTAAGACTACTTGACTTTCCCTCTCACTTAAAATGTTTTATTTTCATTTTTCTTTCTAAAATGAACAATATATTGGGCCACCTGGGTGGCTCAGTCAGTTAAGTGTTTGACTTCGGCTCAGGTCATGATCCCAGGGTCCAGGGATTAAGACCCACATGGGGCTCCCTGCTCATCAGAGAGCCTGTTTCTCCCTTTCTCTCTGGCCCTCCCCCCGCTTGTGCTCACTCATACTCTCTCACAAATAAATAAATAAAATCTTTAAAAATAAAATAAAATGAATGATGTATTATATTTTGTATTCCTAAAAAAATATTTTGAAGGTCTTCAGATACTGGCCATTTTATTCTGTGTATGTTTCTCTCAAGGAACTTGTGGAGTTCAGTCTAGGACAGTACCCAAATATTTCTGCATTTTTGGCTGAACAACATCCACTCAGTCTTGCCGAGAACTCTCGAGAGGCCCCAGATATTTACTGAAAGTCTACTGCATCTTCTTGGGGAGAGGGGGCATTTCGTCCTCTAAGCATTTAGTTCCCAGCTGTTGCTGGGCTGGTTTCTAAGCCCTAACCCTTGCAACCTGGTGGGTATCCTCCAGTAGGCATGCTCTAGGGGTCTACATGTCTTTTAAAACATGCCGCCCACATATGGTTAGACCTCTTCTAAGGTACAATCTGTCGACTTGATAACTGGTTGGATATAGAGCCAAAAGGAAAGGGATGATTCAAACTTGTATAGAGTATTGCCACCCACAGATTAAGGAAACCGAAACAAAAAACTGAATTTGGCATGGATTATGTTTGAAGGGTCTTTGGCTCCCAGGTCCCTAGAAATGTGGATTTGGAGCTTAGGTAAGAAGTTAGGCCTCGAAACATCAATTAGGGAATCATCTGTGTAGAAATTATGGAAATCATGGGCAAAGATGAGATTGCACAAGGAGGGATTACAGAAAATAAGAGGTGAAGGATGAAATCCGGGGGACTCTCAATAGTTACAGGGCATAATCTAAAAGTCAGTTATTCCAGATTGTAAAAGCCTTAAAAGTGTTTCATATAGTAGAATTTATAAAGCACTTGGAACACTATATTTTCATTACATACTTTGTCAGTGCATGATAATATTTTTTTCTGAAAATCGATTGCAATGTGTACTTTCAGTTAATTCAGACAGTCTTGCCTGTCTGAATAAGGAAGTTATTATGCTTCACTGATAAGTACTTACTGAGCACCTGCTACATGTCAGGTGTGTACCAGACACTCAGAATTCTTGAGACTGCCCACGTGGAGCTTATGTTCTAGTGGCAAGACAGGTAACAGGTGAGATAAGTAAGAATGTTAATGATAAATTTTAAGGAGAAAGGGAAAGTTGAGGAGGATATGAAATGTTGGGATGGGAATGGAATGCAACTTTTGATAGAATGATTAGTAGAGGCCTCATTGAGAAGGCGACTTTTGGTAAAGACCTGAGGGAGTTAAGGGAACTAGACACTGATACCTGAAGAACATTTCTGACAGAGGTAACAGTGCTTGCAAAGACACTGAAGTGGAATGCCTCATATGTTCAAGGAACATCAAAGAGGCCAGTAGGGCTTGAGTGGAAGGAAAGAGAATAGTAGGGGATATAGTTGGAGAGGTGAGATGAAGCCACACCATGTAGGGCCTTGGGGTTTACAGTAAGTTTGGTTTCTACCCTGGGTAAGATGGGAAGCTCCCAAATGGTTCTGAGTGACGGGACCTAACTCAGGTTTTAACAGGGTCACTCCAGTTGCTGTGTTCAGTATAGATAAAGAGGGGAAAGGCGGAAGATGAGCAGAGGAGGTTAGTACAATAGTCTGGGTAAGACATGGGAGTGACTTGGACCAGGATGGTGTGGTGGGGTTTGTAAGGAGTAGTCAAGCTTAGGATACATTTTGAAGGTACAGCCAGAAGTATTTGCTGGATCAGACGTGACTTGTAAGAGAAAAAAGGCAATGAAGGATAACTACACTTCCAGCCTGAGCAAATGGATGAATGGAATTTCCATTAAGATTCTCTAGTTAATTAATCAACTATTTTATGAAAATGCAAATCCAAACCTTCTACTTACCAGGTGCTAGCACTTCCACCCTTCCACATGCTATAAGAGTAGTCAGAATTTCTGTAGGACATGACGCTCACCAATCCTAAGAGGCACCAGAAAAAGAACATAGTGCTTCACTAACCTTCATTTCTACGCAAAGAGTGTTTATTAGCTCCTGGGAATGGTAGACTTCCTTTGGTGTTGGGCAGCAAGCATGTGCTCTGCAGCCAGTGTTAAACTTCTCGAAAGAAGTATCTGAACCATGAATCGTTTGAATTGGGAATTATCAAGTAGAACATTCTGAGCTCATTCAAGAAGGAAGGAAGTGCTCTGTAGGGGTTGGAATGCAGGTGTCTTGTCTCTCATCCAGGCATTTTGTTAAGTTAAGCCAAATGCTACAGAAAATAGTATTTATTTATATAGTTGTGTCTATCTCACAATTTTCTTTTTACAGAAATGCTTTTATGATTAAGCTCTGTGTAATTCATTAAAACCTTAAATATTAGTTTAATTACACCATTAGTTTAAAAGTCACAACATTTTTATGTACAAATGTAAAGTAGAATTTTTTTTTTTTACCTTCTCTAAGTTTTCTCTCCAGGTTCCATCTTTTAGCTAATGAATTAGTAGAAAAAATGTCCCAATTGTTCCCTGCTTCCAGGTAGTGAAAAACATAGAATACAGGGACAACACTCATCAGTTCTGCTTCCGCATTCCCCTTGGGGAGGTGGGTAAGAATATTAATGCCTTCCTGACTCAGAACGGCAGATATGACCTCACCTATAAGCAGTCCTGTAACAAACAAACAAACAAAAAAACAAATCAAGGTAAAGGCACCATCAGTTTCTAACAACTTCTGAGTAATGATATATTTTAAATAGAGAGAAGAGCAACTATCCCTGTTCTTACCTTTTTTTGAGAGAGAAAGAGAAAATGAGAGCAAGCAGTGGGGCAGTGGGGGGGTGGGGAAGAGATAAAGGGTGAGAAAGAGAGAGAATCTTAAGCAGGTTCCATGCCCAGTGCAGAGCCCGACTCAGGGCTCGATCTCACAACACTGAGATCATGACCTGAGCTGAAATCAGGAGTCGGACACTTAATCGACTGGCCACCCAGGCGCCCCCTTGTTCTTTTCTTTTTATCTAGGCAGTTGAATTAACTTCTTAGCTGGGGAGAGACAGAAAAGATCTAGTGAGGAATATGGATCTAAAAGAAACACAAAGAACAGGTTTAAAAATGCCCCTGGAATATGGTGTTAAGATGGTATAATGTAGCAGGCAGATCACCGCATAGATAGGGCATAGATATGGCAAATTTGTTCTTGTCCAACCTGACAGCTTTAGACATTGTAAACTCTATGAATCAATTGCTCCCACAAAGCAAAGCAAAATGCCTGGGCTGTGAGTGTTCTGAGTGCTGTAGGGACTCTATCCAAAAGCCACCGGGTGATACTAGGCAAACAAATTTTCACATAACCAACACCAGGATTGCACATGATTAAAAAAGTTTCTCGGGCGCCTGGGTGGCTCAGTGGGTTAAGCCGCTGCCTTCGGCTCAGGTCATGATCTCAGGGTCCTGGGATGGAGTCCCGCATCGGGCTCTCTGCTCAGCAGGGAACCTGCTTCCCTCTCTCTCTCTCTCTCTGCCTGCCTCTCTGTCTACTTGTGATCTCTCTCTGTCAAATAAATAAATAAAATCTTAAAAAAAAAAAAAAAGTTTCTCACAGTACTAACATTCTGTGAGCCCAGGGCTTTATCTGAGATAAAGTTAGTCAGGACATTCTATTGTTTTGATGACATATGACTGAAGAGGAAGACCAGAGGAAACTCACTGAAGCTGCCACTTCTGCAAATGTACCTGAGGGGAAAGAACTACTCTGGGACTGATATTTCAGCAGAGCAGCGCAACTCTGGTGGCGCCATTTATAGGTCACAAAGCCCTCTCTGGAGCAAGAGTGGTTGGAAATGGAAACGGAAAGTTTGAGAGAAGTCTTTGGGTCCGTGGTAACCCCACCCTTCATCATGGGAGCATGAATCTCCATTTAAATCAGGCCAATAGGAAAAAACAGTCAGAAAAGCGGTTGGGGGTTTGAAGGAGGTAGAAAGAGCAGGGTTTCCCCAGAGGTGGATTTGTACATGCTTCTGAGTAGAGAAGAGAGAGAAGAGGAGAAACAAAATAATCATGAGGATATTTGTTATTTAAAGCATAAAGTGAAATGAAAAATAAAAATGGCATTTGTCACTTTACCTTTTATACTCACAATCCTTTGGACTTTTGTTTTGGGGACCAAATCTAATGGTACCCTGTATGGGAACTCTTTTCGTCGACTAATGACACCTGAAATTAAAAAAAAAAAAATTATTAGATTTACACAGAATTCTTTTTAAAAAAAATTTAAATTCTATTAACACATATTGTATTATCAGTTTCAGAGGTAGAGGTCAGTGATTCATCAGTCTTATATAACACCCAGTGCTCGTTACATCCCATGCCTTCCTTAATATCCATCACCCAATTACCCCATTCCCCTACCTCCCTCCCCTCCAGAAACACTCAGTTTGTTTCCTATGATTAAGAGTCTCTTATGGGGGAAAAAAAAAAAAAGAGTCTCTTATGGTTTTTCTCCCTCTCTGATTTCATCTTGTTTTATTTCTCCCTCCCTTCCCCTGTGCTCCTCTGTTTCGTTTCTTAAATTCCACAGATGAGTGAGATCACATGATAATTGTCTTTCTTTGATTAACTTATTTTGCTTAGCATGATACCCTCTGGTTCCATCCATGCTGCAAATGGCAGGATTTCATTTTTTTTTTTTTAATGGCTGAGAGATATTCCATTGCATATAAATTCCACATCTTCTTTATCCATTTATTAGTCGATGGACATCTGGGCTCTTTCCATAGTTTGGCTATTGTGGACATTGCTGCTATAAATATTAAGGTGCAGGTGCCCCTTTAGATCACTACATTTGTATCTTTGGGGTAAATCACTAGTAGTGCAATTGCTGGGTGATAGGACAGTTCTATTTTTAACATCTTGAGAAATTTCCATGCTGTCTTCCAGAGTGGCTGCACCAGCTTGCATTCCTACCAACAGTGTAGGAGGGTTCCCCTTTCTCGGCATCCTCACCACAATCCATCATTTCCTGTCTTGTTAATTTTAGCCGTTCCGAATGGTGTGAGGTAGAATCTCATAGGTTTACCCAGAACTCTTGAAGGAACCCCAGTTGCAGGTTATTTATAATATACTAGCTTCCAAAGAATTGTCTCAAAATGAAAGGCCCTTCGGGGCACCTGGCTGGTTTCAGTCATTGAGCGTCCGCCTTCGGCTCAGGTCATGATCCCAGGGTCCTGGAATAGAGCCCCGCTTCAGGCTCCCTGCTCGGCGGGAAGCCTGCCTCTCCCTCTCCCACTCCCCCTGCTTGTGTTTCCGCTCTTGTTTTGCCTCCATTAAAGAAATAAATAAAATCTAAAAAAAAAAAAAATAAGAAAATAAAAGTCCCTCCTGTAATAACTATACTAAAATTTTAAAAGTAAGTTAAAAATAATCAAAGATTTTTATCAAACCCTAGGCTTATATAATCTCCTTAGAGCATTAAATTTAACTGTAAGCTTCCTGGTCATTACAAGATAGGAAATAAATAGGCTTATAAATTTATTCCACCAGAAAAAGGGAGCATGCCGTTTTGTCCAAAGAGAAAAAATTATTCTCGGAACTGAAAGTTAAAAATAACTAATGTAATTGCTCAGTCAAGGATATTTGAAGATTAGCTCCACTGGGATGCATGCCCTGACATTCTTTCCACTTTCTCTCAATTTAACTTAGACACTTCTTCTCTATGTCCAATAACAGAGTTTTAGCGTACTTGTTATCTGAGCATTTTTCTACTTTAATCATTGGTTTGTTTCATAAAAATGGTATTTATCATTCTACTGATAGAACACCAAGCACTCTGCTAATCTTCTAAATGCATTGTTATGCTGGATCTTATAACAACCCTGTTTGCTAGGTCTATTATTGTTTTTATTTTATAGATGAGAAAACTGAGGTTTAGAAAGCAAATTGCTCCAGGCCACAGAGCGGGCAGAGATGAAGCTTGGATCTAATCTCAGAAGTTTTACTGTGGACCAACAGCAGTCACCACAGAGACCCCCACCTCTCATTGTCCTACCAGGAAAGCTCTGAGGGCAGGAACCGTCTCTTATTGAAAGCTGTAGTCCCAGCATTTACCACTGTCCCTGGCACAGCGTGGATGCTGAAAGAAAATAGTGACATTTTGCCACTCAATGGGGCAAGTACATAGCTTTGCGAAAGAGACAAGAATGTTCCTCAGGTAACTTCTTTCTTCATTAACTTTTAATAAACGCTGAGGATGTAATTTTTTTAAAAAAAGATTTTATCTATTTATTTGACAGAGAGAGAGTCAGCAAGAGAGGGAATACAAACAGAAAGAGTGGGAGAGGGAGAGAAGCAGGCTTCCTGCTGGGCAGGGAGCCTGAAGCGGGGCTTGATAACAGGACCACAGGATCATAACTAGAAAAGAAGGCAGATGCTTAACCAGGGCCCCCAGGTGCCCCTGAGGATATAATATTAAAATAAAACTCAGTGAAGACATTTAAGAAGTTTGCGGTGTGGTTGAAAGAGCATGGAACTCAGAAGGAGTCCTCTATATGTGACACTGGGCAAGACACTTTACCTTTCTGTGCCTTGATGTGCTCATCAGTTCCATAGAGGTAATAATATTTTCCTCAAAGGATTTTAATAAGGGTGAGAATAATATAGACAAAGATTCTGGCAAACAATACATTGTACTTAATGATAATCGGTTGTCTGAAATTATCTAAATTTGATGCTCCATTAGTTTTTCTATTGATATCTGCCCTTGGCTATTTCAATTCTTGTTAACAATTCTGCTACCAGATTGAAAAGGTACAGAAGTGAAAACTGAAACTAACAGAAGTCAATATTACTCCTTGTCAGGAATCATGATAAAAGACTCATCAAGGGATACCTGGGTGGCTCAGTCAGTTAAGCATCTGTCTGACTTCTGCTCAGGTCATGATCCCAGGGTCCCGGGATGGAGACCTGCATTGGGCTCCCTGCTGAGTGGGGAGCCTGCTTCTCCTGCTCCTGCCACTCCCCCTGCTTTTTTCTTTCTCTATGACAAATAAATAAAATCTTAAAAAAAATAAAAATAAAAGGCCCATCAAGACATCACATATAAAGGTAGATGCAAGAGAGATTAACACATTTAAAAGTCAAATCTATAAAACCAATAGGGTAAAATATATAATATCTCTGTGAACTAAGAGCAGGGAAAGACTTCTTAAAGATTACCCCCAAAATATGTAATAGTTGTAAAGTAAAATTATAATGAATTGGCTATATCAGAATAAAGGATTCCTATTCAAAACCCACTAGGGTTCACTATTGCTCAAAAAAGTATACCAGAGGACTGCCTGGGTGGCTCAGTCAGTTAAGGGTCTGACTCTTGATTTCTGCTCAGGTTATGATCTCATGGTCATGAGATAGAGCCCCACAAGCAGCTTAGTGCTCAGCAGGGAGTCTGCTGGAGAGTCTCTCTCCCTCTCCCACTGCCCCTTCTTCCTCTTGCTCACACACGTGCTCGCTCACTCTCTCTCAAATAAATAAAAAATCTTTTTTAAAAAAAGTACACCAGAGACAAAAATCAATTAGAAATAGACTCCCCCCCAAAAAAAAATCCAAAAGGAAAATAGAACAAGGTATAAAAGGTAAGAATAGGAAATTCACAGATGGGAAGCCCAAATGGCCAATAAGCATAGGGGAAATGTTTTGTACTCAGAAGGATCCAAACTAAAACAATGAGACAGCATCCTATGCCTCTCATAAATGGCACATTTTAGAGTAATAACACCCCAGCAATAATACAAGTGCTGGTGAGGATGTAGAGAGATGACAATGTTCACACGGTGCTGGCAGATGTGTAAATAGCACAGCCATTCTGAAGACCAACAGGACAGCAGTTAATAATATTCAACATATGTATGCCCTCTGACCCAGCAGTCACACTCCTGGATATACAGTCCGGATTAATGCTGACAGATCTGTAAAGGGAGATGTATAATGTTCACTGCAGTATTGCTCACAGTGGTGGGGAATCTGTCACTAGAGGACGGATAAGTAAAATTGTGGTGGAATATACTCTGAAACACTGTAAGAAGCAGTGAGTATTCCTTTAAAACAGAATGTTGAGTTTAAAAACTTAAGAAATAGAGTAGGATAGAGAATAGGATCTGAGTGGGTGCATTTAAAGGAAGGGAAATGGGAGCAGGGGTCAGGAATAAAGGGAGGATGTCCAAAAGGTTACTACATATGTTCCCCTCTAGAATTTTGATGGATTCCTGTCTCACATTGAGGTCTTTCATCCATTTAGAGTTTATTCTTGTGTATGGTGTAAGATCGAGTTTCATTCTTCTGTGCTGTCCAAGTTTCTCAGCACAATTTATTGAAGAGACTGTCTTTTTTCCACTGGATATTTTTTCCTGCTTTGTCAAAGATTAGTTGACCATAGAGTTGAAGGTCCATATCCGGGGTCTCTACTCTGTTCCATTGATCCATGGGTCTGTTTTAGTGCCAGTACCATGATGTCTTGGTGATCATGCCTTGTAATATATCTTGAAATCAGGCAACATGATGCCCTCAGCTTTGTGTTTCTTTTTCAACATTTCCTTGGCGATTTGGGGTCTTTTCTGGTTCCATACAAATTTTAAGATCGTTTATTCCAGCACTTTGAAAAATGCCATTGGTATTTTGATTAGGACGGTGTTGAAAGTATAGATTGCTCTGGGTAGCATAGACATCCTAGCAATGTTTATTCTTCCGATCCGATCCATGAGCATGGAATATTTTTCCATCTTTTCATGTCTTCTTCAATTTCCTTCACAAGTGTTCTGTAGTTTCTAGAGTATAGATCCTTTACCTCTTTAGGTTATTACAGGGTAAGGTTTTTGGTGCTATTGTAAATGGAATCGATTCTTTAATTTCTCTTTCTACAGTTACATTGTTAGTGTATAAGAAAGCATCTGATTTCTACGGATTGATTTTGTATCCTGCCACATTACTGAATTGCTGTATGATTTCTAGTTGGGGGTGGAGTCTTCTGGGTTTTCCACATAAAGTATCATGTCATCTGGGAAGAGAGAGAGTTTGACTTCTTCTTTGCCAGTTTGAAAACATTTTATTTCTTTTTGTTGTCTGATTGCTGTTGCTAGGATGTCCAGTACTATGTTGAACACCAGCGGTGAGACTGGGCATCCTAATTGTGTTCCTGATCTTAAGGAAAATGCTCTCAGCTTTTCCCCATTGAGAATGATATTTGCTTTTCGAACTTGCTTTTCGAATTTGAGAATGGGCTTTTCATAGATGGTTTTTATGAAATTGAGGTATGTTCCCTCTATCCCTATACTCTGAAGAGTTTTAATCAGAAAAAGATGCTGTATTTTGTCAAATGCTTTTTCTGCATCAATTGAGAGGACCATATGGTTCTTCTCTCCCCCCTTATTAGCATGTTCTATCACATCGATGGATTTGCAAATATTGAACCACACTTGCATCCCAGGGATAATCCCACCCAGTCATGACAGATAATCTTTTTAATATACTGTTGGATCCTAGTAGGGAGAATCTTGTTGAGAATTTTGGCAGCCATATTCATCAGCGATATTGATTTGCAATTCTCCTTTTTGATGAGGTCTTTGCCTGTTTTGGGATCAAGGTAATGCTGGCCTCATAGAATGAGTTTGGAAGTTTTCCTTTTTTCTATTTTTTGAAGCAGCTTCAGAAGAATAGGTATTATTTCTTCTTTGAATGTTTGGTAGAATTCCCTGGGAATTCATCGGGCCCTGGACTCTTGTTTTTGGGGGGGTTGTTGATCACTGCTTCAATCTTGTTACTGGTTATTGGTCTATTCAAGTAGCCACATGAAAAAATGTTCAACATCATTAGCCATCAGGGAAATTCAAATCAAAACCACACTGAGATACCATCTCACACCAGTTAGAATGGCAAAAATTGACAAGACAAGAAACAACAGATACTGGAGGGGTTGTGAGAAAGGGGAACCCTCTTACACTTTTGGTGGGAATGCAAGTTGGTACAGCCACTATGGAAAACAGTATGGAAGTTCATCAAAAAATTAAAAATAGAGCTACCCTATGACCCAGCAATTGCACTACTGAGTATTTACCCCAAAGATACAGATGTAGTGAAAAGAAGGGCTATATGCACCCAGTGTTCATAGCAGCAATGTCCACAAAAGCCAAATAGTGGAAGGAGTTGAGATGTCCTTCAACAGACAAATGGATAAAGAAGATGTGATCCATATATACAATGGAATATTACTCAGCCATCAGAAAGGTTGAATACCCAAATTTTGCATCAACATGGCTGGGACTGGAGGAGATTATGCTAAGTGAAATAAGTCAAACAGAGAAAGACAATTATCGTATGGTTTCGCTTATTTGTGGAACATAAGGAATAGCACGGAGGACATTAGGAGAAGGAAGGGAAAAATGAAGGTGGGTGGAAATTAGAGAAGGGAGACAAATCATGAGAGACTATGGACTCTGGGACTCAAACTGAAGGTTTTAGAGGGGAGAGGGTGAAGGGATGGGTGAGCCCTGTGATGGGTATTAAACAGGGCACGTATTATATGGAACACTGGGTGTTTTAGGCAAACAATGAATCATGGAACACTAATTCTAACATCAAAAACTAATGACGTACTGTATGGTGACTAACATAACATTCAAAAAAAAGAAAGGAATGAAGGGAGGAAAGAAAACACAAGGGGCCAGCCCAGACCAGTGATGTGGTGTGCCAAGAAGTGGGGGATGGTGAGGAGCTGAACTCCCTGCAACCCAAAGAAGATTTGGAGGCAAAGGCTTGTGGGGGAGAGAAAGCAAGAACCAAAGATGCGGGCTCCTTGGATTGAGTTTCTACATTTAGTCCTCATTTTAAGCTGATGCCACACTATTTTCATTCCTGTTACTTTATAATTTGTTCTGATACCTTCTTCTCCCTCACTGATTTTTTTCCCTAAATTTCCAGTGATGTTATTGTCCACCTACTTTTCCAAATACATGTTAGCCTTAAAAAAAAAAAAGGAATTCTATAAAGTATATAGCAATTCTGACACATAAATATTGGAAGTATTTAATAAACTCTCCAAACTCACTGGACTAAGTTAATTGTCATCTTTACCCTATTTAGCTCTCTAGAAAGTGACAAAGCTGCCTAAATCTAAGTTGTCTAAAACAATAAGGGAAATGGTTAAATGGCAAGATTGGAAAGAGGCATAGGTTTTATTATAACTAATTTTTTACCAAGATTTTTGACTGAGAGATTTATTCCCAGATAAAAGATCATTCCCATTGTGTGGCCCTGATGTCCACACCTGGAATGTACCAGACAGGGCCATTTTGCAAATCTGTTTGCGGTAATGTCAGTATGGGAGGCACAGGGTAAACAGGAAGAAAATAAAGATACACTGGCTCTGAGGCTTGATATAAGTAACTTCATGAGGCTCCAAATCTCAGAATTTGTAATATCTCTACCCACAGATCTTTCACAATGGACAGGCTGGAAGAAGGTCTATGTGAAGATAAAATTAAGTAAAAAAGGGAGCATCTGGATATATGCATTTAAGATGGATTTTTCTTCCTGTTACTCTGTTGAAGTCATCCTTAGCTTATGATACTCTGCTGATTTAAAGGTAAAGGTCTGAATTCTTTGCTTTGCTTTGCAATTCTCAGAAATGGCTCTCTGGGTATAAGGGTCTTGATTTATAGGTAAGCTTTTTTCCCTCATTGCTATATGACTGAAAGCAAAGAAACATGATTCAAGGCAATAATATGGTAAATTTAATCCATTTAATAAGAACTATGACAGGCTATCTTTTTTTGTTGAACAAAATTGTTAACTGAACCCATTCTAAATTTCGCTATATATAAGTGTATGAGCCTTGTTTAAGTGCTTGGATATTTGCAAAATTCTAACCGTGAGAAGGTTCAGAATTATCTTTATTGAAGGGTAAAAAGTAGGATAGTAGGAACAACAAGGAATGAGTTAGTTAAGTGATTAATCAGCATTATTGTGTTTTCAAATACTGTGTGTTAAAGAAGTACGGAAATGACTTTTTCTTAGGTATTCCTTGGGATTGATGGTTCTATAAGAAAATAGTATAAATTATCATTGTGATGGATACAAAATGACTAATATCAAAGAGAAGTCATGCAATTATCATGATTTCAATGCTTTGCACTTAAAATTAATGGAATTCTTTTTCTTTGTTCTAAACCCATCCAGATTATAATATAACACGTGCTATCAAGAATGTCAATGAACAAGAAATGAATATTTCTTATTCCAGACAACTAACATTTTGAAAAACAACGTTTCAGGTAACCTAGACACTTTAATTTCTAGAGCAAAAGACAACATATAAAATACCTACCATAAATACCCCTTGGGTCCAGAGTAACACCAGCATAACTTTCCTTTTTGATACCTTCCGGCTAAAAAGGCAGAAAACACTCAGTAAGGAATATAATTAAATTTAACTCCCTCAGTGAAGCCTTAATTTGTTCCCTGAATTTCAGCTGCCACCTTCAAATGATGAAAAAATAAAATTAAATTTATATGACCTGAATTCTTGGATCAACTTGGATACTTTCCAATTGAAAAAAAATTTTAAAGGCAAAAGTATGTTTAAATATTTATATTCATAAAAACAAGAATAAGATTTTCTGGCTACTTGCCTAATAACCAGACCAAATACTTAAATAGAAGCTATCATAAGCCAGGAAATTGACCTAAATGCTTTGTACGTATTATCTTATTTAACCTAAAAAAAAAAACTTCATGAAGTAGAAACTATTATTACTCCCATTTGGTAGATGAAGAAAATGGCACATAGAGAAATCAAGAAACTTATCCAATGTCACACTGCTAGCAAGTGGTGGAGCCAGGATTCAAACCCCGGCAGCCTGTCTCCTTATTCTGTGCATGGAACTACCATGCAAGGATACATAGGACATGTCTTGTACAAAATAAGTCAGTATATGTCTACTGAAGTGATTGTGTGGCTAAAAACGTAAGTCAGAGAATGAAGACCTAAGAAGACCCAGTTCTGTCATTAACTAGTCATGTGACTCTTGGCAAGAACCTTACTCTTACTAGGAAAACACGAAAACACTCAATAGACTATGTGGGTAAATAGTACTTAATAAATGATAATTTTCTTCCTTTTTTAGTCTCTTTACTTATTTGTAAATGAAACATTTTTTAGACTATAAATGCCTGGGCTGTGTCTTATCTATTGCTGGATCTCCAGTACCCGGCATAATGTCTGGCACATAGATTTCAAGACACACCTTTTGAATGTGTTAGGAGGAAAACCTTAGAAGACTATATATCAAATTGTCAAAGTTGCATGTCTTTGGGTGTGGGAGTTATCAGTGATTTTAATTTTCTTCTCTGTGGCTTTTCATTATTCCATATGTTCTACAATCACGAAGTACCATTGTTTTATTTAAATTTTTAAAACATAATGTCAGACTGAAAGAAAAGTTATAAGAATCCTACCAAAAACCTGAGGTAACCTCTACTTTGTTTCCCCCAAATGTTAGCATTCTGTTACATTCATATTTATATTGTTTTTCTGTGTTCTTTTTCTGATCCACTTAATGATAAGCTGCTGACAACTTTTTTTCCAAAAAAGTTGAAAATAGTGTTTGTTATCATTCTTTTTCTTTCTTTTTTAAAATTTTAATTCCATTATAATCGATACACAGTCAGGTGTACAATAGTGATTCAACAATTCCATACACTACTCAGTGCTCACCACGATAAGTATACTCTTAATCCCTTCCACCCATGAAAAAAGTGTTTTTAAAAAGAATCAGAAAAAAAACATATTTTTCTTACCACCACTCGTAATGTTTTTACTAAGATTTCTTTTCCAAGTGAAGTCTCCAGTGAAAAGTTGATGTTGTGGAGGCCAACTTCCAGAGGAAGCACGGTGAAGGTCACCGGATGACTGGAGGAACCTTCTACTCTCTGGGACACACATCTGGAGGGACGGCTGCCCTGGCGGTTGATAGCTGGGTTTCCTGATGTACAGATTTCCTCCACAGCAGACATTTTAACACAGAACTGAAATATAATCAGTGAACCATTATATTAAAACACTTTATGATAAGGAAGTGTGCCCTGACGTTGTTCGTCTGGATACAAAACTGTCCCTGAGATTTTTACAGGGTTAAATAATCCCTGAGATTCTAAGGCAGAGGAGGAAGCTCATGTTAGATTTTCGGACATACACACACAAGCTGCTGTAGAGTTTAGCAACATGAAGGGATGTCTGCCAAGTTTAGCCCTGGCTCTGAAATGTCTTATCTTCCTTGGATCATTACCTTCTAAATCAGGTGTGAAGTTGTTCAGGTTCTTTGTTCATGATGTCATGATATCATTTGTTACATGGTCTCTTTACATGCTTGTACCTTAGGCGGTGGGAACCCCAGGCTTGGGCACTTTATGTGATTTACTCCTCTTTGTATCTTTTAGCTCAGCCTTTGGTATTTAACAAACAATGATTTTAGGAAAGACTGAGAACTCCATCTCTTGGTGTTCAAGGCCCTGCCCAATATGTCCCCACCTTACTTTTCCAATCTTGTTGCTTATTAATTCCCCA
This sequence comes from Lutra lutra, assembly GCF_902655055.1. Classification (NCBI taxonomy): domain Eukaryota; kingdom Metazoa; phylum Chordata; class Mammalia; order Carnivora; family Mustelidae; genus Lutra; species Lutra lutra. Next base: position 82,124,966 of record NC_062290.1, read on the forward strand.
CTTGTACTCCATTTTACAGCCAGACTTTGGCTCCAGAAAGATCTCGGTTCAAATCTTGGCTCTGCCTCTTACTGTATGATAATATCAGTTCACATGACCTCTTTAACTGCTCATTTTCTCATCTTTGTAATGGGGATAATAATAATAGTACCTACCTACTTTTGGTTAAAACTGAATATTTTTCATCTTCACTCCCAAATCTAGTGAACCGGCAGAATTAAGAACTATATCCCAAAGCATAAAATCATAGGATACAGAATAAATCAAGCAGGTAAACAAGAAAGAGTGCCAACATTCAAGGACTAATTTGAAGAATTTCTCAAAAACGAAGTGTTCCATTTCCCTCTTAATTATCTTTTTGGGAAATACAAAGACCTGGGTGGGTGGGGCAGGAGTTAAAGAAGCTTACTGGGTTGCCCAAGGCCAATGATTCATTCCCCCAGAAGAAGAGTGGCTTGACAGAATTCCACATAAATTCATCACAAAAATTCCTAATAAGTTGGGAATAGAAAGGAATGTTTAAAACTGAATATCTTCAGTTTTCAAAAATAGAATATCAATTAAATAAGCCTACAGCAGCAGTTCTGTTATAGTGATGGCCAAGTAAATCCTGTTGGACAACCGTTCTGCAAACACAACTATAAGCTCTTGACTGCACACACACACACACACACACACACACACACTACCTAAAGGTACTAGAGAGTGGAAGAGAAGGGAGCAGCTGGAAGGAAGGAATGATACTGGGTGAGATTCCTGTTGATTACAGTTTTTACCTGAGGGAAGGCCCCAGTAGTGCCTTGATGAGTGCCTAAGGCCCTGGCAGAAACTGCCATCTATGGGCTTGAAGAACCAGGGGACAGAATATGAAACAGCCCCCAGAGCTGAAAAGTGAAGGCATTCCAAGTTCAGCATATAAAATTTACTTAAAACTGGCCAACCCTTGAACAACACCCAGCACAGATTCCACGCATCCAAACCAAGGCTAATAGAACAGAACCGAAATTTCAAGGTTTGGGCTTGAACTCAGACAACTGCCTGCTGAAAAACACAAAGCAGAATAGAAGATCTCCACAGGAACCTGATCGACTCCAGAGTCACTATAACATTTCATTAATAAGATCCATGGTCCAATCCAAAATTACTGGGTAAAAAGAAATAGGAAAATGTGACCTATACTCGAGGAAAGCTAATTAAGAGGGATTAATCCTGAGATATCACAGATGTTCTTGTTTCTTATTTTGATATGATAAAATGATTTATAATTTAAAAATTAAACAAAATATGGCAGTGCAGTGAGACATATGGACATTAAAAGCCTGTTGAGTTATAATTGTGTCCTTGCAATTGGCAGCGCCTTGAGCAGTAGCACAAGGCAATGAAAACACCACATTAGTGGTCTGTGTCACAACTACTCAACTTTGCCACGGATGATACCTATACAGATAAGTGTGGCAGCACACTTTATTTATGGACACTGAAATTTGAATTTCATATAATTTTCATGTGCCATGAAAATTTCTTCTTTCTTTCAATCCTTAAAAAAAATGTGAAAACCATTCTTAGATTAAAGGCCATAAGAGGCAGCAAGTCAGTTTGGGTCCATGGCCAATAGCTGGCCACTGATCTAATGAATAAAGCAAAAGGACAAAGAGATGTGAAAGATTCAGCATTGTCGGTTTCCCTTATGTTAATATATAACTTGAGGACAATATGTATCAAAATCCTTTCATAATTTTAACTAAATCCACAAGCAATTACGAGACACTTAAGAGTCTTAGAGAATTCAAAAACAGGGGTGCCCAAGTGGCTCAGTGGGTTAAAGCCTCTGCCTTCGGCTCAGGTCATGATCCCAGGGTCCTGGGATCCAGTCCCACATCGGGCTCTCTGCTTGGCAGGGAGCCTGCTTCCCCCCCGCCTGCCTGCCTCTCTGCCTACTTGTGATCTCTGTCTGTCAAATAAATAAATTTAAAAAATTAAATTAAAAAAAGAATTCAAAAACATTTCAATTTCAACATATCTACATATTTTTGTTGCATCGAATTATGAGGGTGATCAATAGAAAATATTCAAGCATAAAATACATAACATTAGGAGAGTGAAATGGGAATATGTGTTCGCAGAGAAAAAGAATTGATATCCAAACTGTTGTTAATAACAGTTTATTTGGGTATTTTTAAATAGAATATTATGGTATTTAGATTTTGCTGTATACATTTAAAGTTTGTTATAACCAATATTTAAATATTAACATTTTATGGTGAAAAACTTTAGATCCTAATTAAAAATGTGTCAATGGGGTACATAGTTCACCCCCCAATATTTAGAGCGTATATAAGCAAAACTTTTGGAAACCACTAAAATACTCATCTCTTAAGAACAAAATTAGAGCTTTTTAAAAAATATAGTTAGATTTTCAGACTACAGTGAGCTCCCATATAAAGTTTTCAAGGGAAATCAGTCACCCTATTGTATAATTCCCTTTAGCTGTGTGCTGACAAAAAGAAGACAAGTTGTCCAACCATGGTTAGAATTTTGATGCTTAACTGACTGAGCCACCCAGGTGGCCCTTGTATTCTTCTTTAAATTGGAGTTATAAGAAAATTTGTCTTAAGTCTTCCTCCTTTCTTTATCCCTTCATTGAGTAAAATTTTTGGTTTTTGTGTATGTGATAATTCCATTAATAGAATTCTTATAAAATCAGAGAATTCTTCTTTTTTTTCCCATTTATTCGAACATATAATAAATACCTACTTACCCGTATATCAAACATTCTATAGTTGTAAACAGTTCCTTTCAATTGGATCTGCTCCCCTCGTACAACAGAATATGGTATATTCATTTCCAGGAAGATGTCTTTGAACACCTGTGCCTTGAGAGTATCAGCAACACATATACCTTCAGTCCAAAGTGAAAGCAAAATGGAGGCATATTAGGGAATTCTACAATGCCTTATTAGTACTACTATATCTCAGATTTGCTTTGCTTCAAGGAAGAAGGAATATTATATCATGTTCTTCTCTGCACTGTCATGTCCTTGAATTTTCTACTCATTGATGTCTATTTCAGTAATTATTGGTATTAATAGAAAGCTTCATTTGTCTAACAAAGATTTAATTCTACCTAGGGCATGAGAATGTTTATTACCTTAGGTACCAAATTTCTCTTTAGATACTCATTATTGACTCTATTTAATGGGTATAAAATTTTGATTGTGGGAACAAAGAATGTAAGTAAAAAACAAACAAAACCAACCCCAATGTTATTAATAAAGTATCTGTACTAAATTGCCACAAAAGGGCATTTGCCCAGGAGAGAAGTCATACATTTGTTTCTAACTCTACTCAAACTCCCAGTCACGGAGAAAAATAAAGGATAATGGGGATTTGACATCAGCATTGAAAAAATGATAGCTAACAGAAGAACAGGAGAACAAATTAATATGGTCAAAAATATGTGCATATCCAAGTCTTTTTGTAATACATTAAAAAGGATATTTAACAAATGATACCACTTAAGTCCTGGGTGAACTATATAGATTATAACAAAAAAAAACCAAACTACATTTTGCTAATCGAATCATTCCTTAAATGAATATATAACTTAAGCTTTCTTACCACTATCTGAAATGCCAACACCTTGAATTTCCCAGGTAGTTAGAGAATCAGGTAGCACCAATTGCAGTTGGCTTCTGAAAGTTAAAATGTTAATATTCAAATATAGTGATTAGCCCAATTTACCAGCATTCACTAATAGAATTTTTGCTTCACACTACTTTAGAAGAAAGAAAAAAAGCAGAACAAAACAAAGATATACCAGGTATTAAGGAAAAATCAAGCAAGAAAAATATACTCATTAACTCCCTTATGTGTTGAATGTTTTTAAATATTTCACTTTTATGATGAGAATTCAAATTCAGAAAGATACCTTTGAAACACTACAAATTCAAAACATAAAAAAATTTATTGTGTGGTATGTTCTAAAATAGGGAAGCAAAGTCATGCATCTTAACATTGCTCCTAACAAAATCAATGTAACTAAAAATTTCTGATTAAGATTAAGCTAATCTATTTATTTATTTCATTCAACAAACTGCTATTGTCCACCAACTTTGTGTCAGGCATAGCACCAACACTGAGTATACAGCACTTACAAGATAAAGTGCAGTTCTCAAGTAGTTTATAGTCTAGTAGAAGAAGCAGTTAAGTAAATAAATTGCAATTCACTGTAATAGTTGTACCAATGAAGCATTTAAAAAGTTCAGAGGCAGTGTGCATTGATTCAACAAATTTATTTGAGTGCCTCTACAAGCTGGACATTCTGCCAGGTCCTGAATATAAAAGTTATCTGATTTTAGTCTTCATCCTGGAAGTATCATTTTAATATGGAAGATAAGCAGGTAAATAGGCCATTATAATACCATATGTTACATGCAACATGGTTAATTGGAGGGGTAATTAATCCAGTCACTGGCAGGGTTGGGAGAGTGGTGGGAAGGCTTACCAGAGGAAGTTCTAGCCAAGAGACAATGCCAGTTGAAATGGACAACACTGTGGAGGAAGGACTAGAGGGGACAAGGGTAGAGATGAGGAGACCCATTTGAAGACGGATGCCCGGCTTGGGCCTCGGGGCTTATGCTGCACCTGGAAATCAATGTTTTGAATCCCCAGGGAAGGGTGATGCTCAGGGACTCAGCACTGTTCAGCACTGTTTTCAGTGCCTAGGACAGAGTAGGCATTCTATAAAAATGTGTTGAATAATAGGAAAAGAACCTTTCTTCTTATTAATCAATATCTATTTTATAGTATAGGTATTTCAAGATGAAATGGCTGCTTACTATATTTGATCAATATAAGTATATTGTTCTCAGTAAAGGTTTACTGAAGTAGAAAGAAATTAAATGGAATAGCACCCTTCCTCACCAAGAGTTCATTAATCTTGTGCTGGAGCTAGCTACTAGAGCAAGCACACATTTAAAAAAGAAAAAAAAAGTGAAGCAAATAAAACAAAATTTGACCAAATGGTAATAGCATCTTAACTCTTAAATATTGGGAAATAAGTAGCTTCCAGATTTTTGGCCATAACATTTGTATTTTCCCACATTTTTCAGAGGAATGTTGAAGTACAATACCTTTTGGAGACTTGATGAACTTCCCATAACCAGCTTTCTGGAAAATAGCTCCTTATTTCTGGCTTGGTTACTGGTAACAGGGTCTTTATATCTGGGAGGGAAAAGTATGTGTGATTATAGAAAAAACAACATGAATTTTACTTAGGACCAAATTTTAAAGCATGAACATTAAACTATAACTTGAGTAGTTTCTGAAAGGTCAATGAAATATTTTGTTTAGTGATTTCAAAATAGAACTTTAAAGAACTTGGTACTGACAAAACAAGTAAAGCATAAAAATGTCTTTAATGATTTGTTTCTTAAATTGCTAAATGCTTAGTGTTCCTGAGATTATAAAAGACACTGATCAATCCATAAAGTTATTTGCATTTTTATGATTACAATAATTGTATTTATATTATAAAATAAGGGAGGTTTACCTGAGGGAAATTTATTTATATTTCCCTTAATAAAAATAGACAGAATTTCTGCTTCTGTCCAAGATGCACTTATAGGAGTTACTCTTTTGCCTTAAAACACACATACACACTAAAAGCAAACAAACGAACAAGCAAAAACCAAACCAAAACAAAATCCCTAAAAACTAATCACACTATATAAGGCAATAGTTTTCAGACATTACAGCATAAGTGGCCCAGGGCTATGATTCCTGAGAGAATGGAGACAGGCTAGGTGAACCCTAGAATTGTCCAGGTTTACTGTCTGGAGGCAGTTTGCAGGCTGCAGAGCAGGGAGAGAAACTCATGCAGACCCTTGCAGAGTTGCAACACCTGTGGGAGTTTTGGGAGGTCAAATCATCTAGAACAAGGGGCAGAGCAGAGTACAAGAGGTGGGAGGGAGTAGCAGAGATTTGGTTCTGTGCAGTGGAAGCAAACCAGATGAAAAATAGAACAAGGAAAACATTCTTAGTAACATTCTAGTACATAGGATGTACTAGAATGTTACTCATTCTAGTACATAGGATGTACTAGAATGTTACTCATTCTAGTACATAGGATGTACTAGAATGTTACTCATTCTAGTACATAGGATGTACTAGAATGTTACTCATTCTAGTACATAGGATGTACTAGAGTGTTTATGAAAGTGCTCCTTGTAATAAGCAAAAAGCTGAAAACAACTTAAATATATCTAATAACACAGTTTTGAGAAATGGCCATAAAAATTTATGTTTACAGAAATATATCCACTTGGATGGATGATATTTAAGACATGCTGTTAAGAGAGACAATCAGATTCTGAAACAGGAGCTGTCAGTCTGCTTTTGTTCATTTTGTTTTGACTATAAATAAATGAATGGAAGTCCTAAAAGTTCTGAAAACCTATTAGTGAGAGGGCTATAAATTCTGAAGACGTATCTTATGGTTGAAACAGAAAAAGATTTCATCTTCTATATAAGTACACCTAACCTTGTGCTAGGTTTAGAAATCTTTGGTTGATTTTGACCAGTATAGGCATAAACAAAATTTTTATTGGTTGTACTATCACAGAAATGTAGAATTCTAGAACTCAAAGGCATACTGGAGATCGTGTAGCTCAAGTTTCTTTCTTGAAAAATTAGGGAGATTGAGGCTCAGAGAGGATATATAGTCATTCAAGTTTATAGAATGAGCTGGGTTTAAACTCATCTTGGCTCTTGACTATGGGCTCACAAAGCTCTGCTCTATACTCTATGTACCTCTTTCGACAGCCAAAAACAATAACTGATTTCCTTCTGATGGGCATTTACAAGTCATCCTTTCTAATTTCCACTGTAAATAAAGCATTGAAAACTACCCTTTTTTATCAGCACAGAATTACACAAGATGCCCCAACTGGGGCTGAATTCTGATTTAAAAAATGTTAAACTTACGCATTCTTCCCAACTGGATTTCTTTGTGAGACTCTTTGTCACGGATCTGACTGGCGATGATACAACATTCCTTGAAAATCTTGATGCATTTGGGGCCTATCTTAATCCGAGCAGCGCGCTGCTCACAGGTCTCATCATAGTTAAGATGGGCTCCGTCATAGCAACATCTCTTCAATATGTTATGTTTATATTTCGCAGCTGCAATGGTAATGATGCAAGCGTCCCTGATTATGCATGGAGTCATAACACTTCTGGCTCAGGAGGGACCTCGAGAAGTACTTTGTTCTACTGCCACACGACCCCCTGCCCCACAAGAGCCATGGCTAGGTGAATTACCAGCTGTTCTGGGCTGGCTGCTCTAGGAATGGGGATAATGTGGCCCCAGCAGGTAGATCATTTTCATTCACATTAAATGGTTAGAGAGCTTCTGGTGACCACGCTAAATGCTAACTGTTGAAACAGGCACCTTGGGATCAGTACACTTTGAGCAAAATAAGTTAACTGAGAAGTCTTCAAATATTTGAAGATAGCTATCAGCGCTATACAAGGGTTTCCTTCTTGAAGTTACAGATCCTATTTTTAAAATTTTTTCTTATGTGATGTGATTTGTAGACCATCACCAGTGGCATCATCGTTTATGAGAAGTGCTCAAATTACTCAGTGTCTTCCTTTTCATATCATTAGAACTTAGAACAAAAGTTAAAATTAAAATAACTCACATATGAATGGGGGAAGGAATTATTATTACTTGAAGCATGATTATTAGTTGAACTCAGGTGACTGACTTCCAGTTCAACGTTCTTCCTATTTTAACATTGCCAATGATCATATTTCTATTTAAATAATTGTTTACAAATAATTTCTATTAGAGTGATTTCCCAAAGAATAATCCAAAATACTACTTCGCTGTTAAATCTAGAATATAAGAAATAGGTTTCCAGGTACATTCCAAAGCTAATCGAATCATGGATTTTGTCAGAATAAAATGGAAGAATATAATTCTAGCTGTCGAATGAAGTCTGTAGAAAGGAAATGTTTGTAACAAATCAAAGTTAATCTTTTAGATTTTAGAAAAGAAATAATACTTATTTTCTTCCAATTGAAATTATAGCAAACGAAGTATTAGATTTGTTTGGATTAATCTTTCTGAAGAGGTAAGCTAGACATCTGTACATAACTTTATTTTCACCTATTCTATTTAGATTAAGGAAAATTACATAATAATTAGTTCTCTCTAGCTTTTGAATAATAGGATCATAACCTTTTCACAATCACATGAAATTTTAGAGTACCTTCCTCTTCTATTTTCTTTAGCAGCATTCGTTTTGGCCTGATAATTTCTTCACAAGGCTTATCTGTTAAAAAAAAAGGGGGGGGAGGAGATAAAATCTCAAGAAAATTCCATGAAGTTATTCAAGTACGTAAAACATTCACAAGTCATTCATTTTATTCAACAAATCCTGAGAGCCTGTGTTCAACTAGGCACGGTGTACCACACATCTTAATATGAATTGTTTTATCTTGGAGGAGCTCACAATCAAGGGTCATCTATAGAGTTTGACTTGTTTGATTTGAGTTTGGTTTTAAATCCTGCAATGTTTTTGATCCACTGATTACAGAGAAATATCCAAGCATTTAAAGTAAGCAAAGTTTTTGTTGGGTACGCTATTTTTATTATTTGTTCTTTGTGCTATAATATTATGGATAATAGGTCAAATATAATTATGAGCAATTCTAAAGCCACAGAAAGACCATGATTAAGATGCAGTCCTTAAAAAAAAAAAAAAAAAAAAAAAGATGCAGTCCTTGTCCTTAAAGGGCTCACAGTGCAATGGCTGAGACAAGATACATAACCGCACTCAAGAATGTGCTGCGATGCATTACGCACTGCTGCTGTGTTGCTTGTAAACAGAGCTGGTCCCTACAGTATTCTCCTGTGAAAGGAGGAGGGAATGATCAGTTCTGCATGGGGAAGAGGCCTGATAAGAGAAGGTGATTCTTTCACCAGCTTCTTCAGACCAATATAAGGGAAATTATATTTCCTTATATATAATTAAGGATATATATAATTAAGTGGGTGGCACTATACTATTGTACACCTTTGGGCCTTTCCCCATCAGGAAGGATTTCCCCAATAGGAAATCCCTATTTCCTGATGGGGAAAGGCCTAAAGGTATACAAAAGTATAGTGCCACCCAAAAGGCCACCAAGCATAATACCACCATACTTGGTTCTGGACAGCTTAAATGCAAGGTAGGGTAGATCAAGATGAAAGATAGTTGGAGAGAGCCGGGGAGAAGATCATGGAAGACTCTGAGGACTACACTGGAAACTGTACTTTATCTCAATGGTCAGTAAAACATTTTGTACTGGGAAGTTATGTAGTCATGTCTCTCTAAGATCCTCGTAGAGAATATTATGGAAGAGAATTACATAAACGATGTCCAGGAGGAAAATGTAAATTTCAGTAATCAATTTGAAGAGTAAACAAAAAATGCTGAACATTTTACCATTTTCTTGGGTGTCATCTGCATTTGCATTGGTGAGGAAGGTGAGTCCAGCCAAACGGAAAACATCTGCATTGTTCTGGCCACCACCTGCTCCACAGCCCAGGTCGCTTGCCTCTAAGGTTTGAAACACCTGTCCAAAGGTTATGAGCTAATTTAATAATTCTTAGGAATTCACTAAAGGCAACATGTTGAGTCTATTTAGATGTATAAATCATTCCTCTGAAGTTGTCACATGGTTATAACAAATCAGATCACTCATTTGTCTAATGGTCAAAGACCAAATTTCCCAACTTCATTACTTTAGTTTGATCTTTCATATTTGTCAACACATACTTACTGAAAATTAAAACAAGAACTAAGGTCTAAGTTTTGGTGAGAGTTGTTTTGTGCATAGAATGCATAGTTTCAATATAACATAAATAATAAATAAATAAATAAATAAATAAATACATGGGTTAGTGAATTACCAGACAAATTAATTCTTAAGTTGCTAAAGAAAAAAAAGGAGCATGACCTCTTATGTTTTGCGGAGGGAGACTCTAGGTTCTACATGGGTGACAACTTGTTCAGAGAAGCTTATTCCAGTTTTAATTTTGATCCCCAATTTTTTTTATTTTCTGACTGTTTTTAACTGTACAGTTTTTTCTTTCTTATTCAAAGAGATTCAAGCCTAGATAATAGTAGCAGGGCCTAAGGGAGATATATGGGAATTTAAGGGAATTGAATAATTTTTATATTCTTTTGTGCCACAGATTTTAAAGAGAGTGAAAAAAAAGTAGGCTGCCAGGGGCGCCTGGGGTGCTCAGTCGTTAAGTGTCTGCCTTAGGCTCAGGTCATGATCTCAGGGTCCTGGGATTGAGCCCCGCATCGGGCTCCCTCCTCAGTGGGGAACCTGCTTCTCCCTCTCCCTCTGCCTGCTGCTCTACCTACTTGTGTTCTTTCTCTATCTCTCTGTCAAATAAATAAATAAAATCTTAGAAAAAAAAAAAAAGTAGGCTGCCTATCCAGGCTTCTCTTGCACTGCTACTATAAAGTCCCCAGCTCTTCTATATCAAAACTCTCCCAATCGATGGCACTTTTGTCCCATGAATATAATTGCTATCATGGTCATATGTTTTTAAAGTGCTTAACTCTATACTTGGAAAAACAAAAAAGGATAAATCTATGCTTTAGGGACTGACGAGGAGATGGCTTACCTTTCTAAGAACCACTGTTCTGAGTATATTACAGAAAAGCAGTCCTGGTCTTTACGTAATTTTTCCCCACAACCTACCCTAGGGCCATACTTTGTGAAGCATTGCACAGTCACCCATGCACCAGAATCAAGGCCAAGCACTACTTAACTCTTTCCAGAGGCTTCTTGGCTCCCCTTTGGACTCCATATATAGCATGGTCCACTGCTGATAGAGCCACCCAGGAATTTGACTCTGTTGCCATATCAAGAGATACACGTTGGCCTGGAGAATATGCACTTGCTTTTGGAGACAGATGAACCTGAAAGATCATTTGAAAAAGAAAAGTTCATTTGCGTGAGACAAACCTTCACAAGTAGTTATATTTACAGTCTCCTTTACACAGAAGAAAATTTGATAGTGACTCACAATTTGTGACTCACCTGGAGTTGGTTGCCACACTTTTCTTCAATATTCAACCAGACGGAGTCAGACACTAACTCTGCTGTCTGCTCTCCTGTGACAATGTAATAGACCAGGAGACGGGCAGAAGGAACCATATCTTGTGTCACTGGAATGTTTACGTTTTGGTAAGTTGAATCTAGAAGTTTCTCCCTTGTGCCAAAGTGAACAATTTTGCCCTTGGATAAAACCTAAAAATAAAAGAGCAGTAGTAACTATTAAAAACAAAATATTTGCTTCAGGATGGAGCTTGGAACTGGAGCAGAAATTACATTAAAGAAAAAGAAAGTTAACAAGCGTGGGCCCATTATGTGTCAGGACCTTTTATGTTTACTTAATTCCTTTCTTTCTCATAAGAACCAGGGCATGAATATTACCCCCATTGTGCAGAGAGATAAAGGGACTGGAGCTCAGGAATTAACTAAATGTCATACTGATTTTGCTCAAAATCACATAACTAGGAAATCAGAGAGCTAATATTTAACCCCAAATCTGCTTAAAGTCATCACATTGTTGCTAAAATCTCTTTCATTTTATTGATAAAAAAATAGATGAGTAAGAGGAGTGCATATTATTTGGGAATTAAGTTTTAAAGCCAGAGATTAGGTTCTAAACTGGAGGCATATGGTTAAAAAAAAAAAAAAAAAGGTTACAAATGAAGTCAAAATGTCCTCAAAGGTCGCTTAAATTGTCCTTGGACAGCAGGACTTCATACACGGTTTTGTTACATAGTCCCAATACAGGTCCCATAACTCTTCATCAGTCACTATGATATCTGTGCTCCTCATTTTTTTTTTAATTTCTTCCTCAAAAATGTTGAAAAAGCCTTCACCACCTGTTTGACCTGGCCATCAGAATAACACATCCCATTTCTTTGACAATTGTTAGGAAGCCCTTAACCTTTTTCTTACCTTCTGTCCTAGGTTCTACCCACAGGCTTGATTGGTCACTGTTGTTTAATATAAGCGAAGTAATAGGGACTCCAACTCCACAGAATTGGAGTAGGAATCGTATGACTCAACTCTTAAGAGCAGGATTTGGGGCCCCCTTGTATGCCAATGAAATGGACATATTTGAAATAGGTCTAGGCATGTATCTTTGGCCATGAAATAGGGCAGAAGTAATGCGAGAACTTAACCAGGCTCTCTCTACGGAGTAATTAGTCTCTCCTTAGTGAAAGGCATATCAGACAAGGAGTCAGAGGTTCCCAGTTCAAATCGAAATCTTCCTCTTCCAAGCTGAGTGACCACAGTAAGCCTCTTAACCTGTCTGTTCCTCCGTTTCATCATCTAGGCAATGGTCATGAAATCATGGCCCATCTCAGAGGTTTTTGAAAAATTGATTATCAAATTTGATTATGTTCTTGGAAGTGCTTTATAAAAACAAATGTGAGGGATCATTCTCATGTTCCTCTGTTAACAAAGAGAGATATTCAGGTAGGGGAATAGACAGATGTAAATCTATCATTACTGTACTTACCAAGTAATTATAGTGAGTTATTTTGTCAATGTATGGACTTCTGGGGGTAACAATAATATTCAGATATCCTCCCACTTGCAAAGCTTTATAGTTGTCAATCCAGTCAATATAAAGGTAACTTTGGCTAAGAGACGAATATGATACTGCTTGGTAATCTCTGCTGGCCTGATTTTCTTCTGGAAGATCTAGGGTCATCAGTCCTGACCTGAAAAGGAAAATTTCGAGAAGATATGTGGACTGTAATGAAATATTTTCTATGAAAAATACCTTTTAAATTTCTTTCTTTGCCTTATCAATTTCTAAATTTCACAACACCAATGCTAAAGGGAAAAAAGACTCCATTACTTCACTGTTTGTACAGCTGTGGTATCAAGAAAATTTACCGGACTCCGGACAATAATTGGAATAACATGGGATTATGAGCTATGGTGGGAAAGTCTGGTAAAGTGAAGAGGGAGAGATGCTCCCAGAACAAATATTAGCACCCTTCCTGAAACGTCATGGCAATCTGGGGACTCCTCTTCTTATGGGTTGGCAGGGTAAGAGAAGGGTAGTCATAGGAAGGTCTTGAGGACTGGGGACAAGAGTTGTAAATGAACATCACACAGACTCTCTGGTCCGGTTTTAATGTGAAGTGGTGGCATAGAAGTGTACTTATAAATATGGAATGGGGCAGGAGTGATATCTTGGCAGCAGTATCTACTTTTGACAGCAAAGAGGGTACTACCTCATGCTCTGGAGTGAGATAGGCATTGGTTTGCCTCCCAGGGCCTCCATTTATTAACTCTGGAGAAGTTATTTAATCATAAGAGAGGTTAGAAGTCCCCTCTCTTTCCCCAGCTGCAAAATAACAAAGAGTATGTTCTCTAATTCATGGAACTAACTGGGTGGTAAATGTGTTCTACACAAATCTCTCAATATTCTATAAGTGCTCAGCAGATGACAGTGAATGTGTGCGTGCTGCAGTCATTGATGTGCATTATTAACTTACTCATTTTTTACTTGGGATTGGAAACTTAAGCAGTATTTGCTGGGAGAGAAACCTATTAACTGAGCTTGAAGTTAGAGTGGCTTATGCAACTAGGAAAAAAGAAGGCTTCTGGGCATAAAAACAGACACATAGACCAGTGGAACAGAGTAGAGAGCCCAGATATGGACCCTCAATTCTATGGTCAAATAATCTTCGACAAAACAGGAAAAAATATACAGTGGAAAAAAGACAGTCTCTTCAATAAATGGCGCTGGGAAAACTGAACAGCTATATGTAGAAGAATGAAACTCGACCATTCTCTTACGCCGTACACAAAGATAAACTCAAAATGGATAAAAGACCTCAATGTGAGACAGGAATCCATCAGTATCCTAGAGGAGAACATAGGCAGTAATCTCTTCGATATCAGCCACAGCAACTTCTTTCAAGATATGTCTCCAAAGGCAAAGGAAACAAAAGTGAAGATGAACTTTTGGGACTTCATCAAGATCAAAAGCTTCTGCACAGCAAAGGAAACAGTCAACAAAACAAAGAGGCAACCCATGGAATGAGAGAAGATATTTGCAAATGACAGTACAGACAAAAGGTTGATATCCAGGATCTATAAAGAACTCCTCAAACTCAACACACACAAAACAGACAATCATATTAAAAAATGGGCAGAAGATATGAGCAGACACTTCTCCAATGAAGACATACAAATGGCTATCAGACACATGAAAAAATGTTCATCATCACTAGCCATCAGGGAGATTCAAATTAAAACCACATTGAGATACCACCTTACACCAGTTAGAATGGCCAAAATTAGCAAGACAGGAAACAACATGTGTTGGAGAGGATGTGCTGAAAGGGGAACCCTCTTACACTGTTGGTGGGAATGCAAATTGGTGCAGCCACTTTGGAAAACAGTGTGGAGATTCCTCAAGAAATTAAAAATAGAGCTTCCCTATGACCCTCTAATTGCACTACTGGGTATTTACCCCAAAGATACAGATGGAGTGAAAAGAAGGGCCATCTGTACCCCAATGTTTATAGCAGCAACGGCTATGGTCACCAAACTGTGGAAAGAGCCAACATGCTCTTCAACAGACGAATGGATAAGGAAGATGTGATCCATATACACTATGGAGTATTATGCCTCCATCAGAAAGGATGAATACCCAACTTTTGTAGCAACATGGACAGGACTGGAAGAGATTATGCTGAGTGAAATAAGTCAAGCAGAGAGAGTCAATTATTATATGGTTTCACTTATTTGTGGAGCATAAGAAATAGCATGGAGGACAAGGGGAGATGGAGAGGAGAAGGGAGTTGAGGGAAATTGGACGGGGAGGTGAACCATGAGAGACTATGGATTCTGAAAAACAATCTGAGGGTTTTGAAGGGGTGGGAGGTTGGGGGAACAAGGTGGTGGGTATTAGAGAGGGCACAGATTGCATGGAGCACTGGGTGTGGTGCAAAAACAATGAATACTGTTACGCTGAAAAGAAAAAAAAAAAGGAGGCTTCTGTGTTTGACCCTTTTGTGTCCCCAAAAAAAGATAAAAAGTCCAGGTGAAAGGGAGAATATTTCTACCACTGGCTTCCACTGATGTACCTATTCTGAAGCTTCTAGATTCTAATAGAGTCTTACTAACATAAGAGAAAATAATTCCCCAATAAAAAACGATAGATCAATCTTCCTCAAGGACCATTCAATGGATTAGCATATTGCCTCTGGTTCTTATGTTTTTGGATGCAAAATTGTGGATCTGTTCTCTGGACTCACATTTAAAATTTGCCACATCTGTTGGGCACTCTAGCCAAAATACACAGTCAAAAGCACACGCTGTCCTAGAAATTCAACAGGAGAATTCAGCTTACGTTAAACTCGAGCACCGTTGCTCCAGATGGAAGATTAAGCACAAATGATGCTACTCCATTACTGGAACGTGTTACTTCTTTCCTTGGCTCCAAGTCAGACATCTCTTGGTTTACATCAAAGGTGTGTGCACTCAGGGTCACTGGGACCCCTCCTACCAACTGGTCCAGCGAATCCTTAACCTGCACCTGTTTGTCAGAATAGTCCAAATCCATTTCAGCAGCTCATCACTACTTTTTAAAAAAGCACAACAATTCTGAAACAAAACATGAATGAATAAATCATTCATGTTTACTTTAGTAAACAGAAGCATGTTCTTAGCTTGGAGGAAGTTTTGGTTCTATTTAGTTATGTCATTTTCTAATGGATTCCCTGTACATCAAGCAGACTCAGGACATAAATATCATTCTACTAAGTCTATTAAGTAGATGTGATAAGGTCTTCCGCTACCTAACTTCTGTGACTCTTCAGTGTGTTTAGAACCGGATAAAGGAGAAAACAAAGCAATCACATTTGGGAATAATTTTCTTAGACACGACAAACAATAAATTCATCTGTTTTTTCCTCCTAACCTCTCTCTACCTCTCATTGCCATGCATGTGGCCACACATAATTTCAACAAAGATATGCTTTATGTTATTTTATTTTTTATATGTGATAGAAAATATTTTAAAATAATATAGATATATTCAATATAATACTATTATATTTGTGGCATTTTATTAATTATTATTATGTATTATCTATAATATACCATAAATCATCATATGTACCCTATAATAACATATATTGTAACATATTTATACTAATGAAAGAAGCTACAAGCATGTCCAAAGCTTGCCTTATCTTGGCAAATCTTTTCTTCTTAAAAGCCAGTGGTCAAGGTGCCTGGGTGGCTCAGTGGGTTAAGCTGCTGCCTTCGGCTCAGGTCATGATCTCAGGGTCCTGGGATCAAGCCCCGCATCGGGCTCTCTGCTCAGCAGGGAGCCTGCTTCCCTCTCTCTCTCTGCCTGCCTCTTTGCCTACTTGTGATATCTCTCTGTCAAATAAATAAATAAAATTTAAAAAAAAAAAAGCCAGTGGCCATTTAAGTCACTCTCTTAAGACAGTAAGTATTAAGTACATTTTAATTATACCAAAGTTGATTTTTAAAAGCAAAACATTTTAAAAATTAATTTATTTTATTAAATATATCAGATAATTTGCCATCATAAAGACAGAGCCTGAGGCTAAAAGTACAAATAAAGTAATATTTACATCTTTTTATCATTAGACATCATGTGGAGAATGCCCTTATCATAAAATGTACTTTTAACTTCCACTCATTAGTCTCCTAAAATTCATCATAAAAAGGCAGACACCAATTTAAAGTTAATAAAACACATTTTACTCTAAAGCTATATAATAGTTGTTAAAAAGCAACACATTTTTAAAGAATAAAAAAATAAAACACTCCGTTCTAGTTTTCTAAGTTAAAATAAAACACTCTGTTCTAGCTTTCTAAGTTAAAGTAGGGAACAAAAATTTCCATCTTAAAAATATAATATAACATGTATTTCATAGAACAAAATATATGACAGTAAATAAATAGAAAGTCAAATGAATGTATTAACACTATACTGTGAGCATTTTAAAAAAGGAAAAGGGGAGGGAGGTGAGAAAATATTAAAAGGGAAGGAGGAAGAAGAAGAAGAAAAAAAAAAAAAGACAGAGAACAGAGAGAACAGACAGGCAAGGACCCAGGGAGCCAAAATGGAAAGAATGGAGAATGGTACGGATAGAGGACATGAGACAGAGTTACTGCCAAGGACCACAGGGGCAGACTGAAAAACACAGGAATGCAAACAAAGATGACACAGGAAGTAAAAAAATGGTGAGAGAAAGGGGTTTTATTTTCAAGGAATGATATTCCTGTTTTAAGACTTCTGAAGAACATGTCACCAAATAATTTTAAATGTTAATGTTTTTTAAAACTACAGACTTACGGTGTTTTATTTACATATAATTTTTTACATATAATTTAATGCAATGCTTTTTAAGGGAATGCCTAAAGGTTGTTCTAAGCATTGAAATCACTCCTGAGGCTGAAGCTGGCCTTCATTTTCCTACCTCCCCTCTACATCCACAACCAACCCCCGCTCCACAAACCAACAGGTGAGTTTTCTCTGTGATTCCCTTTTCCAGCATCCCTCCCCTGTTTGACACCCTCAGGGTTTTTGTAAACAGAAAAAGATAACCATATTTAGCAATATTCTTTCATTTACCTTGATAGAATATGGAATCCCAGGCTTCAAGAAAAGAGGAGTAGCAACCAAATTCAGTTTGTAGGGAGAGAGAACATATCTGATGCCAGGAATTTCAGCCTCTTCAGAAAATCCACCTAGAGAAATGACATGCATCACATCGAGGATTATACCACTCGGTGTGGGGATCTAGTTAACCTGTGCATGTCTCCATAGACTTACTCATTCACGGGCCCCATTCCTGCATTCATTCATCAGGAGTAAGTAGGACCTGGGTCTTGGTTCAAAGGAACAGTGCAGAGAAAATTTTAGACCTCGGGAATTTCCAAAGCCTTACATCCAAGGCTTGTGTGTAGAGTCACCCCTTATGGAAGGAGACTCTAGGGTTGGACTGAGGAGGAGTGTGCGGAAGGGACACCACTTTTTGTCAGGGACCTGAGTTTCAGTTGAATATGTACAAGGGGTTATGGAGAGAAGGAAAGGACTAGACACTAAGCTTTACAGGGTTTCACCTATAAAGCACATGATACAGACAGAACTGGATAAGTCAGAAGAAGAGTGCTTGAGGTAACGGGAGCCCTGAGAGTTCACTAGCGGGAGCCCAGTAACGCACAAAGCTCCAGTATCCCTAAACTCCTTTCCAGTATTCATCCCTACACTTCTCTCTCTATATATATCCTATACTTTAGCCAACTGGATAATCAACTGGATAATCTCAAAGATCAAGTCTTGCCTTCTACCTTTGGTACATGCCCTCTATGGAGGGTGTCCCATTTCTCCCCCATCTACCATCCTTGCCTCAAAATCCTACTCATCCTCCAAGACTCTCTTCAGGACACTGTATGTGGCTGCTCAACAGTCACCTGGGAGCTCACCTTCCTCTGGAGATCAGTAGCATCAAGTACTTTGCTTATTAGAGCACAAAGAGAATTCCTGCTTATAATAAAATCTTTTGTTTACCTGTCTTACAGCTGATGCTAGTTTGTAAGCCACTTGAGTGCTGGGATGATATGTCATCCATATTAGTAAGCCTGTATGTTTAGCAATACTCTTTGAATATCTCACAAATATTGATTAAATGGAATTTATTTGAAATAAATTGAGAAAAAGTAAAAGTAAAAAAGATATGTTAAGGGACGCCTGGGTGGCTCAGTTGGTTGGACGACTGCCTTCGGCTCAGGTCATGATCCCAGGGTCCCGGGATCGAGTCCCACATCGGGCTCCCAGCTCCATGGGGAGTCTGCTTCTCCCTCTGACCTTCTCCTTGCTCATGCTCTCTCTCACTGTCTCTCTCTCAAATTAAAAAAAAAAAAAGATATGTTAAATAATGTAAAAAATAATATCCTGGGCAAGGAGCATCCTTCTCTAATACCTATTGATCATCTTATATATACAAGGTACTCAATAACTGAATAATTATCTCAATACTTCATTCTATGACCCTTGAAGAAAAATTTAAAGAAGAGGAAGGAACATTAAGAATCATATTGTCTAACTCTCATTTTACTAAAAAAAAAAGGCTAGTGTGGTTAAATTGTTCAAGTCAGTTTAAGGGTTCACTGTAAACCTGAAAATATAAAGAATATTACTAATCAAGACACCAGAAGTAAGACAAATTGACCTAATTTGGAGTAATAATTAATAATTATTAAAAACCACTAGAGTTGGGTTGAGAGAATTAGATAAAATTTTAAGGATGCTGAGAAAGTAGTAGGTAGGAAGAAGAAAAGAAGGATGAGGAGGAGAAGAAGAAGGAGAAGAGGAGAAGGAGGAAGAAGGAGGAGTAGAAGGAGGAGAATAGGGGGAGGAGGATGTGGAGGAGGAAGAGGAGAATAGGAGGAGAAGGGGGAGAAAGATGTGGAGGAGGAGGAGGAGGAGGAAGGAGAAGAGGAGGAAGAAGGAAGAGGCAGAGGAAGGTGGATAGGAAGAAGAAGAAAAGAGGAGGTAGAGGGGAAGGGGGAGGAGAGGGGCTAACACACATATAGTTCTCACTATGTGATGTGTACTGTTTTAAGTATTTTGCATATATTGACTCTCCAATCCTCACCACAGCCCTATGAGGTATATGTAATTACTGCACCCATTTTAGAAACATTACCTCCAATTTTAGATAGAATTCCTGAAATTACAGCTAAAAGGGGCTTTAAAGAGGTATTTAGTTCAACTCCATCATTGTACAGATAAGGAGACTAAATGATAATACAGTATCTTTCCTTTGCATAGTACTTTATCAAACATTTTTACATATATAATATCATTTAGATTTTTATTCTTACCAGGTAAGAACACTGGGGTTCTAGCTGTTGAAGCCAGATATCAGGATATCAATATCAATTGGGCAGATGCTACCCCATTTTGCAGGGGTGATGGAGACCCAGTGACTAGAGTGTGAGAGAGCTCTACTCTAATCTCAGTTTCTAATGATATGAAAAGTAAAATTTAACTAAGAAAGAAAATAAAATACAAAAGAATTACAGAAATTATTTACACTTTTAGTATGCTGTCCAAATAGTATTCAAGAGAAATTAAAAAACTAAAAACCTTACCTGCTGACTCTATGACTGTTACACCAATGTAAAGATACTTGTCGTTTAAATCTTCCAGACTGCCATAGGACAGTTCTTTGATCGCCGTTTCAGAGTTAAATGTGATTTGAGCAACTCCATTTATCAACTTTTTAAAAGTGGAAAATGAAAGAGGTATTTCAGGGAAGTTAACAGAGAAAAATTAACAAAATCTGGCTTTACTAGCTTTCTAAGTAGAAAGCAACTATGAGAGGAATGATCTATTGTCACCAGGAGAGTGAATGATTAAGTCTACATATAAGCTCAGAATGTTATTTTCTAACTTATGGGTCTAGATGTATAGGAAGAGTCGTAAACATCATGTGGTTCAACAGGTCTTTTTTGCACTAGCTGACAAACGTTCCTTTCCCCGATCTCTGAGTTATCTTCCAACTTTGGGGCCTGCTCTCCAGCTTACTTTTGCTCCTGAAAGTTTGCTGGGTTTTATGATATTTAATTTGTACCTCACTGCTTACATATTGAACCACTAATTTAAAAACACACAATGGAGAGAGGGAGATGGAGTTAAGTCATATTACAATATTTAATTATTAACCACAACAGTAAAACAGATTTTGCCTTATTTTTCTTCTAAAATTGAGTAGCTTGAAGCCAGGGATTTTTGTCTTATTTACCTTCATATCCCAGTGTCCAGCATAGAATCTTACAGTAAAAAGAGGTGTCTGCTTTATATCTTGGATAAATAAAACTCTTTGGAAAAGCTTAGGCTGAATAACTGATGATACAAACCACACAAATATGCAAGAGGGAGCAGAACGGCAGGAGTCCTTATCATCTGAGGCATAACGTCAAGAACACTGAACAAGCAAAAGGGGACAAGGGCTCTAATTTGAGCTCTGGCAACCACTAACCCTTAACTGTAGACAACTTCCCAGTGAATTCATTCACTCACAAATATTTATAGAGCGCCTACTCTTTGCCTGGACTCAGGTTGGCTCTGGGCATATAACGGGAAAAATTAAGATCCACAGAGGGGTTGGTGTAGAGAATGATAATTGCAATTAGAAAGGGTTTCTCAGTGTCAGCACTATTGGCATTTGGACAGGGGAATTGTTTGCTGCTGGGAGTTGCTCAGTGCGTTGCAGAAGTTTGGCAGCATCCTGGCCTCTTTTACTAAATGCTAGTGGCACCCTCCTTCCCTGTTGTAACAACCACAAATGTTCCTGAACATTGCTAAATGTCCCCTTGGGGGTAAACAATGTCTCTGGCTGGGAACCACTGTAATAAAATATGAAACATACTCCACTAAGGGAGGCTCAAGGCCTAAGGGAGTACCTGGCAGGGGCAGCCAACCTAGTTTACAGGAGTCGGGGAGACTTTCCCAGAGATAGGGAGCTAACACTGAGACTTTGAGAAGGAATTAGCCAGGGAACAAAGAGGCAGAAGGGACCAAGGGAAAGAGCATTCCCAAGTAGAAGCAGAGGCATTGCAAGCACCTGGAGGCTAGTGAGACTAGTATAAGTTCCAGGAACTGAAGTGACCAGTGCCAGGGAGAGGAAACAGGGCACGAGAGGGAGGCTGATGTCATGGACACTGGACTTTATCCTGAGGACCAGAAGAAGCCAAGGGAGCATCTTAGTTTTGATTTCCACACCTACGTAAAATGAGGGGTTGAACTAGATGATTTGGAAGTGACTTTTCTCCAGCCTTCCTGAGGTGTCTTTAGGTACAAGTGAACCCATCTTAACATCTTACCATTTTGTTTTGCAATGCTTTTTGCATCATTTCTTTTTGATCATCTATTAAGTTGTCTCTTATTCCAAAAGTGATAAAAACGTCAGCTTCGGTGACAACTTTATTATAAAAATATCTGCCAAACAATAATACCATAAAATTATTTTGCTAACATGGTTACAACAATAAAATTCAGATCTAATGTAACAATTTAAAATTACATAAAGCATTTGATACACTTTCAAGTGTCTTCCATCCACTATTGCATTTCATCCTCTTAAAGCTATAAAAATAAAACCAAAGTGCAGATATTTATTACTCTGTGCTAAATGAAAAAAACAGATCTTGGGGAGATCAAGAGACCTCTCAGGTCCAGAACCAGGATACACTGCTTCCTTAATGATTTGGTATCAGTGGGGCTCAGTTCCCTATTTTCTTTTACAGCTTTAAAAGCAGCATGCCCAATCTCATTGTAATATAAGTTCTTTTTTAAACATTATAACTGCATATTTCCTTTTTAGTTTGGAATTAAAGTGAGGCTAAAGGAAATTTCCTGCATAACAAAAACACTGTAGCAAGAGCTAATCTTCCTTGTCCATAGGCTGAACAAATAAAGTAAGTGTTTCCCTTAAAAGAAGTCAGTTTCTAGAATTCTCTGTTAAATGAGACTTTGTGTTGGTTTGGACTAAGTAACACTCCATCTTAGGAATAAATGCTAGTAAGAAAGGCAGTATAGGGTAGTACTGAGGGCTTGAATTCTGAAACCAGACAGGCCACATAACTTACTAGCTATGTGATCTTGGGCAAATAAGTTAATATTTATGTACCTCTGTTTTTGTATTTGTCATATGGAGACAGAAATAGTATCTGCCTCTCAGAGATTTCATAAAGATTAAGTGAGCTCATATATACGGAGTACTTAGAAAAATGCCCAACACATTTCATTATATAAATTGGTTATTGTTACTAATAACTACATTATATGGTCATTTTTATTTTTATTTTTTAAAAGATCTTATTTATTTATTTGAGAGAGAGAGCACGAGAGGCGGGAAGGTCAGAGGGAGAAGCGGGGAGCTCAATGCAGGACTCCACCCTGGGACTCCAAGATCATGACC
Source organism: Lutra lutra (assembly GCF_902655055.1). Classification (NCBI taxonomy): domain Eukaryota; kingdom Metazoa; phylum Chordata; class Mammalia; order Carnivora; family Mustelidae; genus Lutra; species Lutra lutra. The sequence goes on from NC_062290.1 coordinate 82,148,046, forward strand.
TAAGCAGTTGCTTAACTGACTGATCCACCCAGGTGCCCTATATTGTAATTTTTAAATGACCTGTGTTTTCGCAGAAGATTGCTTGCAAAACTAACTCCAGTTCTCCACTGCCCCTTAAATCCACCACTTTTGTAGTTCCTTGCAGATAAAAGGTATGAAGGGAATCTATTTCCTTTGGGCTGGTCTTATAACTTGATTATAACTTGAAATGACGGTGAGCCAGTCCTAAGCTTAGACCTCAAGAGGACTTTCATGCTTCCATATTCTTTCCGTGGGCATTGCTGCTGCTACAGGCTAATCTCCTGGATGATGAGAGATACACAGAGTCCAGCTGTCTTTGTCACTTTAGTCAACTGTCAGACATGTGAGTAAGACCTCCCTAGACCATCCAGGCCCCAGGTGACCTGCCAACTGATTGCAGGTACACAGGTGAGCCCAGCTGACATTCAGCCTGGCCCAGATCAGTGGAACTGCCCAGCTGCCTCGTAAATGGTTGTTGCTTTAAAGCATTGGGTCTTGAAGTAGTCATGTAGCTTTTTTTTTTTTTTAAGATTTTTTATTTATTTATTTGTCAGAGAGAGAGGGAGAGAGAGGGAGCACAGGCAGACAGAATGGCAGGCAGAGGCAGAGGGAGAAGCAGGCTCCCTGATAAGCAAGGAGCCCGATGCGGGACTCGATCCCAGGACGCTGGGATCATGACCTGAGCCAAAGGCAGCTGCCCAACCAACTGAGCCACCCAGGCGTCCCAGTCATGTAGCTTTTTTAAGCCATTAAAAAATGACAAGAAATAAAGGCTTCATATATCAGTCCCAGTATCCTAAGTCATGCTGATTCCTAAACATACACATTGGACTTAAAATTTTAAGGTTTTTTTTTTGTTGTTTTTTTGGTTTTTTTGCTGTTGAGTAACCAAAAAAGCTAAAATCAGAATCAGAGAAAATTGAAACGAGTAAATAAACTATAGGCCTGATAGCTCCTCAATCAGTCAATCCCAAAGTCATAGTAAATCACAGATCACAGCAATATATGTGTGTATTAAGTCAACACATGGTACACTTTAAACTTGTACAATGTTACATGTCAATGATATCTCAGTAAAGTGTGGGCAGGGGGAGGAATCACACTTCTCACTTAAGCAACTATTACCAACCAGACTTGGCACTCAATTTAGCTAGATAAGCTGAAAAAAAAAATTCTTACCTTGCTTTTATTGTAATTTCAAAATCATTAAAGTCCTTATAGCTAATGAAATTCTTTTCTGGTTCTATTGAGACTGAAAAATGTGGCATCACTGAAAATAAAAACAAAGAGGCAATTTTAGCATTTAAGTTAGAGTAGCCTTCTTTCTTTCTTTCTTTCTTTTAAAGAATTTATTTATTTGACAGAGAGTGAGAGAAGGAGAGAGCGCACAGGCAGGGGGAGCAGCAGAGGGAGAGGGGGAAGCAGGCTCCCTGCTCAGCAGGGAGAGAGTAGCCTTCTTTCTGGTATAGTTGGACAAGCTGTAACATCAACATAACATTGACCATGTCATCATCAAGACCATCATCATCATTGCCAACAATATCCGTGGGGGACCTCTCACTCTACCAGAGGTCTCTCCAGCTTTATGTACCAGAAGTACTTTGCTTTTACTTTGATTACAGCATTTAGTATAGTCAATTGATTATTTCCTTCACTAGAGTATGGGGTCCTTGAAAACAGAAAAGACTGTATTCTATGTATCTTTGAATATCTCCCCCTCCCACCCTTTTCATGAGTCTTAAATATAGTATACACTCAATGAGGGTTTATTAAATTGAAAATGGAAAATGAAAACTCTTGCTTATTTCAAGTTCCCTTTTATGTCATAACCCATAAACCTATGGTTTATGGACATAACTCATCCGGTTACCCAACCAGAAACCCATCTGGTTTCCAAATTCCAACATAAAACTCTGACTTTAGTCAAGAAGAGAAAGCTTGGGGAGCCTGGGAGGCTCATATGCTTAAGTGTCTGCCTTCAGCTCAGGTTGTGATTCCAGGGTCCTGGGATTGAGCCCCATGTTGGGCTCTCAGCTCAGCAGGAAGTCTGCTTCTCCCTCTGCCTCTGCCTCTTTCCCCTGCTCATGCTCTCTGTCTCTCTCTCAAGTGAATAAATAAAATCTTTTTAAAGAGAGAGAGAGAAAGCTTACAATTAGCTAAAAGAAAGAACACCCATACAAAATTTAAAGTTAGGGTAGAAAGGAAGGAGTTCTCTCTCTCTCTCTCTCTTTCTCTCTCTCTCTCGCATTGATTGCCCGAGAGAAAACAATTTCACCTGTCAAAGTGGCACTGCCTTCTCTTTAGACTAACTAAGACCATGTACCAGGGCTTATGGATTCTAATTCTATTAGCCAGCACAACCATTAATAGAAAATTGGGTAACTGAGTGGCCCTGATATTGTGGACAAAGATCGACACATAAGTTTAACATAAGTTGGCTTCATATATGGGTCATATTTCCTAGACAGAGAAGTCTAAAAGAAGAATGCATTTTGTTGCTCTAGGCTGCATTCCTGTGTTACCATAGATGAAGGCAGGTGTATGTATGAGGTAAAGGAAAACACTTCATCCTTTCATCTAGTACCTACTTGCTGCAGAGCAGGCACACTCTTATTAACGGGTATATCGCAATGAACAGAAAGACACAAACCTTGTCCTTACTGAGCTCACAGTCAAGCAGCGAAGATAGTGATAAACAAATAATTACACAGATGAATACCTACACCACAGTTATGAAAACCAATATACAAGTATAGGGAATCCATTCTTCCTAAGAAAGAGAAGTTAGGAAAAGATTTGCTGAGTAAACGGCTTTTCAGCTGAGACTTGAAAGATGAGTAGGAGTTGGCTAGGTAATCAGGGAGGGGAGAAGTATTCTAGGCAGATGGAACATCATATCCAAAGTCCCCACTGCTGGAGGGAAGTAAGGGGATGCACAGTATAAAATGAGGCTCCAGAGGAGGAAGGCGGGACCAGCTCAAAATAACGATTCTTATTTTCATTAGCAAAGGAATGAGGAGCTACTGGGGACTTTTCAAAAGTGAAATAACATGATGAGATTTGCATTTAAAGATTTTGGCCAATATCAAATGAGAATAGCTTGGAAGAAGATATAGCAGTTAGGAGGCTTTTGCAGTAGTCCAGGAGGGGGCCTGGTGATGAATTGATGAGGGTGGCCTCAGACAGTAGGAGGTGGATTAATTCTAGATATACACAGGAAGCAGTAAAAATACTCGGAGGAAGGAAGCTCAGTTAGGATTATAGGTTATTGAGAGCCCATTATCTTTTAAAATTGTTTCAGTGTAACAAATTTTTTTGGTCACTGTTTTTTTTTATTTGTTTTGTTTTGTTTTTTTGCTAATTGTTAAAATTTGCATATTTATTCTCTGTATTATTATAAGTCTCCTGGAGGAATTAAAAAATGACTTCAAACAAAAGAAAGTTAAATTCGATATCAGAACACACAAATGCTTTAAAACAACTACAAGAAATGGAGAGACAGGGGAGTCTGGGTGGCTCAGGTGGATGGGTGTCTGCCTTCAGCTCAGGTCATGATTCTGGTGTCCTGAGATTGAGCTCCGTTCCCTTCGTTGTGCTCTCTCTCTCTCTGTCAAACGAATGAATAAAATCTTAAAAAAAAAAAAGAAATGGAAAGATAAGCTTTTTATATGTTAATTATTAGTCATCAATATGATTGATTTCAAAATAGGGATGTCTTAGATTTCCAGATAAATATATTAGGGATTTGTGAGCCAGAAGAAAAATAGTACTGAACTCGGGGATGGAAATCCAGTTGTTTCTTTTCCGTCACTAAATGGTTGTAATGATTTGAGTAAATCTTAGTCCTACTGGGTTCTGCTTACCTCATCTCTGCCTATTTAAGTTTCTCCAAAAATCACAATTTTTGCCTTTAACTTGTCAAGCTTCCTGGGTCACTAGGTTTCTTCTGGTTCTGTGATGAGGAGCACAAGTCCCGAGAGCTTGATGGACTTGTTCAAGCTCCACGAGTTCTTGTTATCATCCCAGCCAGGCTGCCTCATCTTTATCTGGGAGTGATTCTGCATTAAGTTCACTAATGAAAAACATAACTGCAAAAACACTAACTTTTTACAAATAAACTTTTGTCACAAATTACCATATTCTTTGATTTCAAAATATGCCACTCCAGTTGTTGAAAAGTCCTCTTTATATTTAGCTCGGATTGTCCACACACCATATCTGGGGGAGACAAAATATTTAAAATTATAGAAGTCATCAAATATTTTTAATTTATCCAGAGGAAATCTAATTGATTCCTGTTTTAGAGAAGAGAAAGTAGAGATGTATTTAGCCTAAGTAATATATTTTATTTGTGCAGAACTTTAAGTAATAAACAGAAATAATTGAATGTTTTCAGGATAATAAAAATGTTTAAGTAATGAGTTTTTCATATTCTGTCATTTTTTTTCAAGTACTTTTGTCTTAACATAGTCAATAGCTTTGATTTGAAGGGCTTATGAAATCTTTGAAGATTATTTAATCCTGGAACATAGTTACACTAACATAATACCAAAATCACACTATAGTAGGACATCCATACTAATGTCTCTAGAAACATAACAGGTCAAGATTTTCCAGATGATAAAACTCACACCTCACATAAAAGAAGTTATGGTTAGAGACAAAATATGGTTTATTTAAAGAGGAAAATGAACTGAATTTAATTAATAATCTTCATTTAGAAATATTTACTGAGTACTGGGGTAAGAACTAGAGGTAAAAGTGAACAAACTAGAAGAATTTCTGCCTTTATAGAGCTAACAGTCCTTGAGATTTCCAATTCCCACTTCTCCATTTACTGACAGATTAGATTTGGGCAACTTGCTTAACTTTATTTGTGCAATAAAAAAGATCATATTTATTTTGCACATTGGTTATGCAATCAATACACTTAATACTATGACTATTATCATCATTAATTCAATGAATATTTGTCAAGTGCCTGTTATGTTAAAGTTCTGAAGATACAATAGTGAGCAAAACAGACAAAATAAGAAGGCAAATAAACAAACAAACCAATAAATAAGTGTAACACTGAGATACGTGCCATGAAGTATATAAATAAGAGAGTTAGAAAAGGAGAGGGACTATATTAAATTATGCATCCAGGGATAGCCTCTTTGAAAAGGGAGCATTTACTCTGTGTCCTAAAGAATGAGAAGTCTGCCTTGTGAAGAGCAAGCTGAAGCACATTCTAAGCAGAGGGAACAACATGTGCAAAGGTACTGGGGTAGGAAAGTAGTGCTCATGAGAGGCCACCATGCCTGACACATAATCTGTCAAGGAACAAATGGCACAAAATACAGTTGGATAATAGTTGGATAAATGATCATAGTTATAAAATAATAAGATCAATTCTATGATATAGAGCAGGTAGTATTTTCAAGGAAGTATGCAATTTAAAAATTAAATTCCCAATTTCACTCACATTTCTAGAAAATCTTTAGTGAATTAACTACAAACAACAAATTAACTGTGAGCTCCCTTCCAGAGGGCAGAAAAATAACCACAAGAAGATTTTGTTTTAAAGTTATATTTAACCATTTATGAGTACAGTTATTTGTCCTACTGTATTATAAGTTCCTTGAAGACAGGGACTGTGGATTATTCATTTCTATTTTGTATATCTCACTCTCTATGTGCTTTGCACATACCAGGAATGTGTTCACCAAATCTTTATTACATTGCATTCTGTTAGAACTTGTTCTTAAATCCTTTAAAATGAGGCCCCCCAAAAAGAAATGGCTCTGAGAACCCTCTCCCTCTCGAAATCTGCCTTCTGGTAATCTATGCAGACAAAGACTATGGAGCACCAATATTTTTATAACTCTCAGAGCAAGGCATGGGACCACTCCAGCCCTTTTGACTGATAATCTACTAGATTCCTTGAAGGGTAGAGGGCTGATGGTTTATTTGCTTTATTTTATTTTAATGCCAGTGAGTTAACATACAGTATTATATTAGTTTCAGCATACGCTATAGTGATGTGACAATTCTGTATACCACCCCATGCTTATCCCAAGTGGACTCCTTTGTATACTCTCATCCCTTTCATGCTTACACCCTTGTTAACAACAGGCAGCTCCATTTGACTGGTTATCTCTCTCACAATCCAAAGTTCCAGATGTGTTTTCTAGAGAAAACTTTATTAACAAATACTTTAAAATACTTAGGATTAGTTGGAATCTTGAAGTCAGGAAAAGAGATGATTCCAGTATAATCGTTTTCTTCTACAATGTCCACTTCTGATCCTTCGGGATCCTTTGAATAAAAACAAACAACCTCAAAGCATATAAGCCACATTAAAAAAAAATCAACTGATTATAATATCTTTGACCTATAGGAGTATTTACTAACAAAGATCTATGTCTTCAAATTAAATACGAAGGAGGAAGATAACTTAAATATTGTGGAAGCAAATAGGGTTCATTTAAGCTACTTCCCTCCCTCTTTGAAACTGTTCTCCATCTCCTGCTACACGCGCGTGCATGTGCACGTGCACACACACACACACACACACAGATGGAGAGAGGAAAGGAGGAAGAGAAGGTGTATATTGGTATCCAGGATATCCTTGCCACAATTATCCAGAAGAGACTCAACTTTCTATTGCATGACTAAAATTAGAAATATAATAATAATAGAAGTTACAACTAACCAAACATGAACTTATAGGCTTTATAGATACCAGAATCTAAATTTCATATCTGTTCATTTGAACTTTTCCAAAGTAAATATACTATAAAATGCTTTAACTAGCTAGACATTTTATAACTGTGCACTATGGGTATTTTGAACTTGGTAAAACACTCAAAATGGTTAAACAAACCTGAAATTTTTCATAAAGCTTCCCCATAAACTCCCCTTTGTATGTGGGTTTGAAAATTATCAAAACAAGGTATTTTACTTTCTTTGGACTACATGTAGAAGTTCATTTTGACAGTAACACAGAAATTTACCACCATGGGTCATGACTGTGGAATTCATGGCTGGAATTTTAAGGTATTTTTCCCTGAAGTTACAAAGGTCTATTCTGCCAAGGATCAGGATAGCAGCTAAATATCGGCGGGGCTGTTCTTTTTCTCTGCAGCTGATCATGCACAGTACTTGTAAGATGGTATCTCTTGAGCACTATTTTCAGGACACTTCTTGTACACTGCATCTCTGTGGCTCTGGGATCAGCTTCCTCAGTCCTCTCTTCCTGGGGCAGCTCCTACATGGGACAACTGGCATCCACTCTTCCTTGTGTGGTGCCAGGATTTTTCATCACTCAAGCTCAACCAGGAGGAATAAAATAAAAAGCATCTGTCCACATCCTCTGGTATTTTCTGACAGAAAAAGGAGGACGTGTGAACTGGACACTTTCCTTCAATCCTTTCCAGACTCCCTACACCACTCAGTCCGTTTATTGTTTATCTCACTTCTTAGTATCTCACTTCTTAGTCCTCCCTGCTGCCATTGGAAAACTTGTGCTATTTCTTAGTTCTATTTTGTAAAAATCCACGTCTATTCTTTTAACTGAAACCTATTCTATTCCAGAAAAGGATTACTGTCAGCCATGACTCTTAACTCCATTTGGTCTGCCCTCAGAGCCCATGTGTCATTTGCCCCACTGTATCATTCGTTTAGTTTATCCTCCAGTGTGCTTTTGTTCAGCAGTATCTACTCAGTGTGTACGTCTATTCCTACACACAAATCTTGGGTTCCAGAGGGATAGACTCACAGCTTTAGGACAAGCCAGCACACTCAGATGGTTGTCGTTGACTGGTGAATTCCCATCCACTTCCCTGCAGTTGTCAGTGCTACTATCACCGGCTTCCTCTTCCCGCCCTCATTTAGGCAGTCTGGGAGGCCACCCTTTGTGTTTCTCCTGCTGCTGATAGCACGCCTCTCCCTGCATCGGGACTTCTGCGGCAGCCCAGCCCAGGGTTCCCTCACTGCACATTCCTTCACTTCCACTGCAGTGGTGCTCATGGCTACACATGTCCCTTCCATCCTTGGTCCTGTCACTTCAGTAAGTCTGCAGGAACGCCCCACCACCTGCTATGTGAAGTCTTCACTTCCAGATCTGGTGATTCAAGTGTCTGGCCCTAATCTAACCTTCAAATCTTACTTACCTCTCTGTTGCCAGGGATGCCTCTGCCCTGGAATCAGGTTGCTTTCTTCCTGTCCAATCCCTTTCACCTCTGACTCTGCTGTCTGTAGCTCCTTTCCAGCAACCCGCTCTTGTCTTCTCTACCACTCTCAATTCTACTCATTGTTCCAGGCCCAGTCCAAATCTCTCCTCTTCCTTGATGGGTCCTTTGGCCTCCCTAATTTTTTTTCTGGACTATGGGAGTTTATGGTCTGTATTGATAGTTATCAACCACAGTCTTGGCCCACTCTGATGTTTCACAGGTAATTCATTATAAAATAGTTAGACGTTAGAGTTTGTGAAAGGTTTATGATTTGTGTAGGCTATAAAGCATTCAAAGTTATCCCTATACATTCCTCTTTCTTACTTGTGTTCTGGTAAGGTTTTCATCTTCTAGGGTGGTTAGTAGGAGAAAAGTTGCTGCAGTCTGCAGGGAAGGGCCATGGGTAATATACCTACTGTTAATAGGTGAACAGTTATTTCCCCACAAAAATTTTGTAGGGTTGTGACACAAACTGGGTAAGACCATGGGTGCTTGTTGCCCTTGGGCATGTTATCTGTTACATATGTCATTATGTCATTGCTGAAAAAGGGTTGATAACTGCTGATCCTTATCTCAGGTTTAACACTATTTTTCACATGTGCTAGTATATTACTAAACTTTAAGTTTCTTAAGTGTAAGTGCCCAGATTGTAATTCTTTAAAATTGTACAAATAAAAAATCTCATATGTAATATTCAATAATAATCAATTCATAGTGATTGACTGATGCCCTTTAAGAAAGAAGCCATGAAGGATATATTTAAAGGATTTAGTTCAAAATCAACTTGCTGCAAGTGAATTTTCATGAGTGTTTTACATTTATCTATTGTAAAGGTATAGACTTACAATGTTTTACTTACAGAAGATGTTAGGTAACGATTTACCCAACATTGAATGAGTTAGTGTGGTATTAGGGCAGGGTTATGGAACAATGTATCTTATCCTAAAGATGAGTTAAATTATTATTTAAATAAAAAACATACTCACTATGTACGTTAAGACAGTTTCTCTTTTGGCTGGCTTCAAGTCATCATTCAGTGAGTAAACTCTAACCTTTACTGTAAAAACAATTGATATCATCAAAACCTCTGCTAAACACAAGGGTATTTTGATTTTTTGCAATAATCATCCTTAAAAGAGATGAGTATAATTTTAAAAAATCACAAAAATTGTTTATCACAAAAATTCATACTTAAAGGAAAGAAAATGTTACTTTACAGACACGTATGTTACTAAAGATTATTTTCCTTTAAAGACAATCCTCTTGGATTCCTCTAAAGAGCTACTTTTCCTAGTGAATTTAAAGTACAGTCCACTTTATCAAAATATATTTCCTTACAACTTTTTGGGAACACACAGTAGGCCATCGTTTATTGAGAATTTCATAGTAGCAAAATAGTGATCTCTCCCTTATGGTTATATGAGAGTATACTATATTGTCTTATATTAGAGTTATGGATTTTAATGGAAAATTAGATAATTGTTAGATTCACTAAGCCAGATCCTATAATTATTAAATTGTTAAATGAGAAATGGCAAAAGTTCAAGAACAATTAGTTCTCTTCATTTGTTTCTGCCCATGAAAAGATCCCTGCCTTTTAGACAATTGCATCTGCTTAGAAGTGAACCCTTAGCTGCTTGAGACATGCTATTCTAGTTCCTTCCAACATGACATATAGTGATTTCTCTGATGTTCATTTACTGATACTCAGATCATTTCATGGCCAAAACTTTACTCACAAAATAAAACTGAACTGGAACCATAAGCCCTTTAAAGAGTCAGTATTATGTAAAGCTCTACATAAGAAGTCATATTAAGCTCTCCAAAATTGGTTTCACTAAAACCATAAGGTCAAAGCAAAATGTTTAGTAAATACACCCCCCCACACACACACATACACTGTCTTGCTGTTCCCCTTCTCCCAACTTTTGTCCTCCCTCCTATATTCTTCTCTCATCTTGTGTCCTCCCTCTTATATTATGGACATAACCAGCTCATCCCTTAGCATCACTGGGACGCTAGCAGAGGCAGAATGTCAGAAAAAAGTAAAAGCTCATGCCCTGGAGTTCAAAACTTTGGTTTCACTCCCACGACTACCACTTCCTAATGGCCCTGGAGTAGGACACTTAATCCCTCTAAATCTTAGTTCTCTCATTTTAAAATAGAACTGTTAGTATCTGCTTTATAGTGTTATAAGAACTAAATGAGACAAAGCTTTTACATAGCCTGGCACACAATAACTACTCAATAAATGCTTTTTATATATTTTTTTGTATTATTATTTCTTTTTTTTTTTTTTTTTTAAAGATTTTATTTATTTATTTGACAGAGAGAAATCACAAGTAAGCAGAGAGGCAGGCAGAGAGAGAGGAGGAAGCAGGCTCCCTGCTGAGCAGAAAGCCCTATGTGGGGCTCGAACCCAGGACCTGGGATCATGACCTGAGCCGAAGGCAGTGGCCTAACCCACTGAGCCACCCAGGCGCCCCTGTATTATTATTTCTATGTCTACTGTTTATCTGCTTTCTAACCGAGTTTGTATTTAGATTAGAAAATTAATCTTGTCTTCATAACAACAGTGTATCAGAGGCAAGATCAATATAATTCTTTAGTACCAAAAATATGGCTTGTTAGGTTTTTAAAAAATGTACTGATGCGGGTGCCTGGGTGGCTCAGTCAGTTAAGCGGCTGCCTTCAGCTCAGGTCATGATCCTGCGGTCCTGGGATAGAGTCACATATCAGGCTCCCCACTTAGCGGGAAGCCTGCTTCTCCCTCTCCCACTCCATCTGCTCGTGTTCCCTCTCTCGCTGTCTCTCTCTCTCTCTCTCTGTCAAATAAATAAAATCTTTTAAAAAGAATGTATTGATGCCTTCTATGTGCAGGAACTATGCTGTACTTGAAGATATGGTAGTGAGAAAAATCAGACATGGATATCTTCCAGTGGGGTGGAGGAGAGAGTGAACATATGACTACACAAGAGTATGTACAATTCCGGGGTGGGAAGCACGACAAAGAGAACTGCCAGGCTTCCTGAGAACACAGAAGAGGGAGTTCTGAAGTGGTCAGAGAGGTCAGAGAAGGCTGCCCTCTAAGGACGCCATGTAAGAGTTGCGTAGGTGTTAATCAGGCAAAGTGGGGGTGGGGGTGGGGCTTGGGGGAATGAATGTACCAGGCAGAGATATACAGACCTTCTCATGAGGGGAGAGGGGGGAAGAGTGTGAGAATGCAAATAGAAAGAGGTCAGTTTGGCTGGTTTACACAGATAAGGGGGAGCATGGTGACTGAGAAAGCTGGAGGGGAAGGCATGACACAGGTTGCATGTAATTGAGGGATTTGGGTCAATAAAGTCCTTATCCTACAAAGCCTTGAAGATTTAAACCTTTATTCTAATGATGCTTATATTAAAAATCCCTCAAGGATCTTCAGATTAAATGTGTGGTTTAGGACATTAGAGCTATAAATAGGAAGATTTAATCAATTTCTAAGGGACCACTTTTTAAAATCCTTTTTTTAAAAAAAATTTATTATTTTTATTAACATATAATGTATTATTTGCCCCAGGGGTACAGGTCTGTGAATCGTCAGGCTTACACATTTCACAGCACTCACCATAGCACATACCCTCCCCAATGTCCATAACCCAACCACTCTCTCCATACCACCCCCCTCACAGCAACCCTAGGTTTGTTTTGTGAGATTAAGTCTCTAACTAAGAGACCACTTTTAAGTAATTTTTTTCTTCTATGTAAATAAGGCTTTGTGCTATTCCACAGATCAGATAGTAATGGAAAACACTTTCCTAGTGCTTACTCTTGTTCTGGACGCTGTTTTAAGTGCTTTACTCATATGAATTCACCTACCTCTCACAACAATTCTGTGAGGTAAATTTTATTCTCTCTATACTGCCCTTTCTCCCACTAACAAAGGAACCATGAATACAAAGCCATGTTCTATTAGAAATTTTCTTAGGTAGTTTCCCCTTAGAAAATTAATATTCATCTATTCTGTGATCTAGTTTATTCTTTGCTGAAACATCTGATCCCCTAGGGTTGGATTTATTTTCGGAATTTGAAGATTAGCTCCAAAGTCAAAGGAAGTTGTTTTTATGAACCTGGCTCTATAATAAATTATTTTACCATTGCCAAAAGTATATCTGCAATTACATCTTACACTTGTTTAATAAATAAGATATAACACAACATTTCACCATTTTAAAAAACTTTCTTCTTTGTGGAAATAACTAATGGGGCAGATAATATAATTATTGATTTTGTAGGTTCCATATGAACTTAAAATTTATATTTAAGTTTAAATTACATATCTAGCAATCTCCATATAAATTTTAAATTAAAATATATTTATAAATGTAAAAATCATTGGGAGTTGAGACTCGAGCAAGCTGGAAACCTGTTTACACTTAATTTCAAGTGTTAAAAGATCTCTACAATATGTCAATCACCTGCTCTGCACCACAGAAAGCATCATCTTATACCCTACCTGACTGTTCTGGAGTGTAAACAGGTTTGTCTGTATGAATGAAGAGATATCCATTCTCATCGGTTATTGGCACTTTTTTTGATCTTGAAAAATGCTTCGATACAACTTCCAAATACACATGTGAAACTGACTTTTGTCCTCCAGACAATTGTTTGGGTTGTATCTGTAAAAGAAAAAATTGATGGAATGGAGTATAATTTTCAAGTTACAAAACATGTTGATTTTCTAAATACTGCTGTCATCTCGTTAGAACACACACAAAAATGAGTGTATGTATTTAACCATTTAAAAAGTAGTAGAGACTGGGGCACCTGGGTGGCTCAGTGGGTTAAAGCCTCTGCCTTTGGCTCGGGTCATGATCCCAGCGTCCCGGGATCGAGCCCCGCATCGGGCTCTCTGCTCAGCAGGGAGCCTGCTTCTTCCTCTCTCTCTCTGCCTGCCTCTCTGCCTACTTCTGATCTCTCTCTGTGTCAAATAAATAAATAAGATCTTTAAAAAAAAAAAAGTAGTAGAGACAGAATAGTGAATAAACTTTACTCAAACCCTGTCAGTGTCAAATATCATAGATAAAATTTAGCTTTAAGCAATTAAAAAATCTTTTGGTTTGCATGTTTCCTAGATTTTATATACATTTAATAAAACTACTACTACAGAAGCTTCTTAACAAACTCTCACTTGGCCAGCACTGGATTAGTGTGTTGTCCACTCCCTCAGTTCAGCATCCTGACAGATGTTCGGGATATGTTGTACTATATCTCCATCCCTCTGCTCCCACCTGTTGAGCTGCATGCTTTCTCGTTTGGTGCATGTAATCGTAATTATCCACTTTACATTGCATGATATGCAAATATAATACATAAAGAGTAATAAAAGAAAGAGAAGTGTTTCTATGAAAACTCAGGCTTTGGACACCTGGGATAAAAGTTAATCACTAAAATCAACTGCTGTGGAATCAGGCATGAGAGCACCGTCAAAGTTTGGAAGGTGGTAACAGCCCATAAAGATTCTGCTCTCAGACTGCCTTGCAAGTGTCTTTAAGTTCCTTCTCCACTTGAAAGGAACAGAAACTGTCAACAAAGATGGTTCGTTAAAGATGTGACACGTAATAAATAAGATTTGACATTCCAACCAGGGGACCCATGTTTAAAGAAAAGACCTTGGCATAACATCAAACAACTGGCAAACAAAGATACATTATAATGTTAGGATAAAATTAAATGCTGAAGATATGTATCAAGTTTTATGATTCTCTACTTAATCTTTCAATTAACTATTTGAGTCCACACGAGTCATGAGAACTTTCTGTGATGATGAAAATATTCGATATCTATGTCGTCCAGCATGGTACCTACCTCTTATTGTGACTCATAAACTGAAATTTTTTATTTTAGATAAATTTGATTGATTTACATTTAAAGGTAATAGCCACGCTAAATATCTTAGTGACATCAGGTAAGAGTGTTCACTGACACTGGATGGCTCAGTCAGTTGAGCGGCTGCCTTGGGCTCAGGTCATGTCCCAGGGTCCTGGAATGGAGCCCTGCATTGGGCTCTCTGCTCAGTAGAGAACCTGCTTCCCTCTCCCTCTACCTGCTGTTCTGTGTACTTGTGCTCTCTCTGTCTCGCTGTCAAATAAATAAATAAAATCTTAAAAAAAAAAAGAGTGTCCACTGAAATTAATTGGGAAATTAATTTTAATTCTTAATAAATCTAGTGAGGGGAAGTATTTAAGAAATTCAAACATTTACAATAAGAACATTAATAAAAATTCTTTCATTTGGTTAGAATTTATTTAGATCAATGTTTCTCAAACTTGAGTAATATATAGAATATTTTAATTTAATTTTAATTTAATATATAGACCTCTTTGAAAGGATAAAATGTTCTGAAGGACTCTCAGTGCTGACTTTTAATTATTTATAATATAATAAAAATTTATTTTTATTACAATGATACTTAAATATGTACAACCCAAGACTAGGTGTAATCTTATGTTTAGAAGGTTTACATAATTATGAAATCAAAACAAATTTACAAAATAAATTCAAAGTACTAAATATCAATATAATTCTAATCTTAAACTGTTTTCAAACTTCAAATTCTTTTTAAAGAGTTCACTTTAAAGAAACACTGGTCTAGGGTTGCCTGGGTGGCTCGGTTGGTTAAGTGCCTGCCTTCAGCTCAGGTCATGATCCCAGGGTTCTGGGACTGAGCCCCACTTCAGGCTCCCTGCTCTGTAGAGAGCCTCCTTCTCTCTCTCCTTCTCCCTCACCCTCTCCCTCACCTGCCGCTCTACCTACTTGTGCTCTTTATCTGTCAAGTAAATAGTAAAATATTAAAAAAATAATAAAAATAAAGAAACACTGGTCTAAATGAACATCAGAGTCCCTTTCAAGTCTAGTAGTGTTTCATTTTCTGGTTTTTTATTTTTGAATTTTTATCAGACTTTAAAACAATATTTTGAGTATAAAAGTAATTTTTAGTTAGAATTTTAAATAAGAAATGAGTTGCAAGCTCTTCTCTAACCAAGGTACACTATAGTATCAAAATAGAAGGAAAAGTTATTTGATCCATATTGTTCTTTGTATTAACTACAGGTTGTCAATGAGAGCTATTCAGTTTAGTAATCAGTAATTTCATTAGTTTTGGAAGCTATAATTGACAAATACCGGATAGCAGTCTTGGGTTTTTGTAGGCAATGCATTACAGATCAAGATGCATATTCATATTTTTCTATTTCTTTGTAATGATAGTTTTCGCAGTAAACATGTGTTTTCAATTTATTTCCAAATATTTTTACATTAGTGCAATTTTATTTTCCAATACAAACATCATAATTTATATGTATTGCTAAAAAAGCAGACCCGAAAAAAATTTTCCGTTTCATCCATATTATCACTGGTGACTGACATCACTTAGTATCCACATAGTGGTAAGTGATATAAATGGCCAAATCTCTATGTTATCAACATTCAAGCTTGGTATACATTTTACTGAGAATATTCTGTTTAAAGAAAATGAAGAATAAATACATACTGTTAAGGTTGCAGAGTTCTGGAATTTATTTTCTGAGGATAAAGTAACATGGCCTGAAGAGTAACTAAATTTTTTATCAGGATAACTTTTAATAGAGATTGTTGCATCAAATTCTTCGATATATCCATAAGCTTGTATTACAATATTTTCAGATGCTCCAACACGAAACATTTTTGGTGCCGAAATGACATACCTGTTGAAATAGGAAAAGAGTAGGATCAATATCTTGAGGTGATTTATTTTGTTATATTTCTAATTTTTTCATCTCACTTGAGAGATTCAAATAGGCATATTTTCTCAACTTAAAAGTGATTATTTTAAAATCAAAATTTCTTAGTGATCCATGATAATCTCAGCATAGTTTCCAAGAAGAAGTAGCTTAGAATTAAGACTTGAGAAATAGAACTGGAGATTCAGTTAACCTTTAGAAATAATAACACCTTCCCTGAGCTACTGCAGCAGAGAAAGACTTTAAATGCTGTTGTCTGGAACATGTAAATAGAGTCAGTATTTTTGCTCAATGAAGAAAAAGGCAACAAAGACGCCACTGCTTGAATTGCAGCTCTGTCATCTACTGGCTGAATGACCATGGTAAATTCACCAACACTTTTAAGACCAAAATAATTTACCTGTGAAAATATCACCTTCCTGACCAGCTTGCAGTAAGGAGGAAATGAGATACATACATACTTTGTAGATATGTATGCTTTACATATGTGATTTGTACTCAACAAATGTTAAGATTCATTAATTTCACTAAATTAGTTAAAAGGAAGTAATTTTAGAAGTATTGTGTTACACCATGAGTGGATAAAGAAAACAATATAGTAAGAGTGAGCTGGGAGAAGGCATTTAGAAACAGAAGGAGTGATGGAGGTCTTTGAAAAATAGTAACAATCGTACAACAATAATGATATTAATAAGTGAATAGTTACCAGAGGAGAGGCTGCATTAGGACTCTATTTACAACTCTCTTAATTTTACAACAGGCCAATAGTGTAGATACTAATATTATTCCTATTTTGCAAGTGAAAAGAGGATAATTTGAACAAGGTCACATCGCTTACAAGTGAATGAGGCAGAACTTTATATTCAGGTCTTTCAGTAGTTAAATGTGTATAATTGAGGTCAAGGTTACAAGCTATGTTCACAACCACAGGCTATTACTTCCAGTTTTATTTTTCATGTGGTTTATACAAGAATAGTAATGAATCTATACAAGTTTTTAAAGTAACATTTTTAAATGTCTGTATTTTCATTGTTTTTAAAAAGAAAACTTAAAAATACAAACTAGGTTATTAATTAAATATCATGAAATTTTCTCATTTGAATAGTGAGAGCTACATGTGCTAATATAAAGGAAGACAGAAGTGTGCTTCAACCCAAAAGGTCATAGATACTAATTCAAGTGACAGAACAGGCCTGGAGGCCACCTGCCACTGCACTTTGCAGAACTGTCAACATTAGGACATTTAAAAAGTCAGCAAGTCTTTAGTAACAATGAAATTAGCTTGGAAGCAATTCCATCCTTTTAAAACATCTGGCAGTCTCCTACATGACAACTAATTTGGAATCACATATAGACAAATTATAAAAGAGCTGAAAGATTCTCCAGAGTTCCAGCCATCATCTGAATTCCTCCTACACTTACAGAAGAGCAGAAAATGAGAAAAGTTAAGCTCTGGTGGCAATAAGGTACATTTCCTGAAATCTTACCCTGTGCTAGGCACTGTTTTAAGGAATATCTACATAGATATTTTCACTGTGTTGCTACAACCACTCTGTCACTCTGTGAGAAAGGTCTTATTATTACTCTCATTTCACAGATGAAGAAAAGTGGTAATTTACTTGCCCAAGGTCAAGCAATTAAGTTATAGAATTAGGAACTGAACCCAAGCAGCCTTTTTCCTGAATTAACAATTTCAATTGCTATACTAAACTGGATTTAGCAAGAGTTTTATAATCTGAAAAATCTAGGGGGGCGGGGAAGCTATTTCAGTTTCAGCATTCTGAGAAGTTTTATCTTTTCCAGTTTAATATTGTTTTAATTTTGAATTGTCTATGTGGTGGTGGCAGTGATAAAACATAAAATATTCAGTATTTAGAAGTCCCTAAAAGATGGCTTTGGAATCACCCTTCATACAGGTTTTGGTCCTTACTGGTTTATCAGTACCACAATCACATAAAAAAATCGTATTTAAAAAATATATCACACTTTTCTTATTTTCTTTCAACAGTTTAAGAAGATCAGGCTACTGAGCTTGCAGAGAGGCAACAATATCATTTTGGCCTCTACTTAGAATGTTCTTTCCCCAGATATTTACATAGTTTGTTCCCCCCTCATTTCCTTCAAACTCTGTTTGAGGGTCACCTCCTTAAAGAAACCTTTCCTTTCTACATTTTTGGGTAATGCTCCATTATTTCCTTATTCTCAGATTCTCCTTTATTTTTTTTCTTCCTTGCATAATAACCACCTGACTTTATTTATTCTTTCATTATTGGTTCATTGATCCATCCTTGATTTGCTTCTCCCACTAGAACGCAAGCTTTATACCATCTACTATATACCCAATGCCTATCACATGGTAGGTGCTCAATAAATTTTTGTTGAATCAATCAGTTAGTCAAATTAATTAAACTGGTTGCCATGCCACAAATGGTACACTCTCACTTTTTCAAAGAGAAGAGAAGAGATGCTCATTAAAGGCCAGTACAGCATAGTGGAAAGAATTCAGAATAATGGGACCCGGGTTCTAGTCCTAGTTCTACCACTGATTTGAACCCACTAATCTCAATATTTCTTGAGTTTCTGCCACTTATCTTTTAAAAAGGGATATACAAGAACTACTTGGGAAATGGGGTGATTGTGGCTGTGTGAAAAAATCAGATTGGGGTGGGAGAGTGTTATAAATTTATGATAGCCTGGGTATACATTTATATTTTACATATTTGTATATATAATTTATGACAAAATGAAAAAAAATTGAATTGGTATGAAAGAGACCTTAATAAAAGCCTTGCTTTTGTCTCCTGCAAGCAGCATGATCTTTGGCATGTCACTTTCCCCTCTGTCTGGATTTATCCTTATTTGTGAAATGAGTAGATTCAATTAGATACTCTCCAGTTCCTTCTCAGTACGAAAATGTAATTTCTAGACACAAAATCAGTATTTTTAAGGCATACCTTAAAATGCACAATATTTCAATAATAACACTAAAATTTGTGAAGAACTCACAAATTTAGAAATAATTACAACCTTTTTTTCAAACCACAGTATTAGAATGGAACCCAAAATAACACTTGCTTTTACTATGTATAGTAACTGGAACACACAAAGAAAACTATGTACCAAATACAAATAATCAATCAATGGCAAGAAACTTTATCATCTTGAGTTTATTTTGTGCTTTTTAGAAGAGGAAGTCAAACAATCACTTATGTAAACTTTTATAAATAACAATCCCATAAAGCTGACGTATTGTTAGCCATTCATCACATCAAGATGCTTCCATGACATTCTCATTCAGAGAAGAGACTATTCACTTGGTATTCTAGGAAGTAGAAACTTATTTTCAAATTAACACTGTTAAATTTTTCACTCATTGCAACTAAGATGCATTGAAAAATGAAGATGAATTCTTTTACTTACGTTTGCTCCTGTCCCCAACTTGTACCCAGAAAGATTAAAAAACAAAGTATGCCCCAAAGGCCCATGGCTGGAATTAGCAGTAAACCATGGATATAACCTTCTTGAAGTTACTCTCCTTTTAAGTAAACTGAGCTTGAAGAATTTGGGTAAATTAGTTTACTGGTTAATTATTAATGTCAGAAAGAGAAACTAATCAGAACTGAAACACCCTTTAGTGCCCAGATGTAAAGGTATTTACATCGAGAGATTTATTTTGATTAATACAAATAAGGGTACTCTAACAGGGGAATTTGGCACTGCAATGAATGGCTCAAAGCCAGAAGCTAGTAAGTCTCATTGCCTTTGGACTTTCCCCTCTCGATTAGGACAATCATTCTGATGTATCATCTGTGAGCACACCTTTGGTAGATCCACTCTGATACTGACAAAGACTCACTTGGATTCAGTTTCAAAATGAGGTGATTTGGGGATGGGTCTGGTTTGGACAAGGCTCCTAAGGTAGTCTTTCTAGAGAAATCCTGAGTAGTAGTGTCAGTGGCACTGGAAATGGCCTAAGGATAAGATGGACCTGCAAAGAAGCTCTATGAAATGGTTCCTTGGTCTGTCCCAGTCTAGAGAAGAAGCTGAACGTTAGGGAGAGGAAAGATTGTGATAGGCAATGAAAATGCTATGCTGAGGACCTGACATCATTCCCTAGGAGATAGCCAAGCAAATACTTTAATATTTGGTAGGGAGTGGATAGCCTCTAATATCTCTTAATTCATACTACACAAACTTGAAGTTTGTACTCATTCTGATGCAGAATATCTTTTTTAAAAAAATAAATTCGTGTTTATACTTTTCAGTGAAGATTTTAATAATTATAATATAAGAAACAAAGAAAAACAAAGCTTCCTATAACAAATGAATCTAGTAACTACAGGATGAAATAAAAATTTTTTAAATTAACATATAATGTATTACTTGCCCCCAGGGGTACAGGTCTTACACATTTCATAGCACTCACCTAGCACATACCCTCCCCAATGCCCATAACCCCCCCACCCTATCTCTACCGTCCTACCGCCCAGCAACCCTCAGTTTGTTTCCTGAGATTAAGAGTCTCTTATGGGGGCACCTGGGTGGCTCAGTGGGTTAAGGCCTCTGCCTTCGGCTCTGGTCGTGATCCCAAGGTCCTGGGATTGAGCCCCACATTGGGCTCTCTGCTCAGTGGAAAGCCTGCTTCCTCCTCTCTCTCTGCCTACTTGTGATCTCTCTCTGTGTCAAATAAATAAATAAAATCTAAAAAAAAAAAAAAAAGAGTCTCTTATGGTTTGTCTCCCTCCCAATCCCATCTTGTTTCATTTTGGATGAAATAAAATTTTATCTTTGAGATTTTTATGTTTTATATTCACTAGAAAAATTTTTATACACAACCTTCCTTTTATTTGTACTCATTTCTACCTTACTATATAATAGGTATTCTATTTTATTTTATTATTTTTAAAGATTTACTTGATAGTGAGCAAGAGGGAGAGAGAGAACTCCAGCAGACTCTGCCCTGAGCACAGAGCCTGGCTCGGGGTTCAATCCCAGTCCCCTGAGATCATGATTAAGCACTCTATTTTAAAAGAAACAAAACAGATTCTCTAAACATTTTTCTATAAGTCAGATGTTTTATGGTTGCATGGCATTCCTTGCTTTGAATTAATAAGATTTTACTTTACCAACACTTCAGTATTAAACATATTAGAAAAAAGTCCCACAAAGGAAAATTTGATACACAAATTTCACTAGTGATATTTCTTGCAAATGTTATCGAAATGATAAAATCTGCCACAACTGTCTGGCAATCTAGCCCATTTGTTTCAAAAGGGAATCTGTATAATGATTAAACTGGGTTGCGAAAGATGGACCAAGTTAAAACAAACAAAGTCCTTCTGTCATCATTTTCGGGAAAAGATACTTTGGAGAAAACAAGAATACTCAAGTCATCATGAATAATATTTGCATTTTAAGTGCAAGGAATTTTGTTTGTATTATAGAGTCAATACTGATAAATGATATTTGAAAACCATTGGCATGCTTTCCTTGTAGAAAATGTTTTTTTTTTTAAATAAAGGATCTTGGGTGGCTCAGTCAGTTAAGCTTCTGACCTTTGGCTCAGATCATGATCTCAGGGTCATGAGTTAGAGCCCCGCCTGGGGCCTGCACTGAGTGTGGTGTCTGCTTAGGGTTCTTTCCCTCCCTCTCCCTCTGCCTTTCTGTCCCCAACCCATGTGCTCTGTCTCTCTAGAAATATAAAAATAAAAATAAAATAATGGATCTCAAAGGTCTTCAATAAAACCAAAATTCAATTCACAGATTTTCAAGTGTGTTTAAACTTTTCATCTGTCTTTTAAACATGATTCAGAGGTGGATTCTTCCTCACATTTTAAAATTTTTAGGGAGTCTTTGGCTTTTATACAAATAAGAATCTTTAAAAGAAGAGAATCCAGATCTAGCACAAACTTTGGTGGTCACCTGATCTTCCTGCTAAATGCCACATCAGTTCTGCCCTCAGGACAGAGCCCAAATGACTTCACTTAGTTTCATAAGGCCCTTTCTGATCTGGGTCCTACTTAGTTCTCCAGCCAAGTAGCTTAGTTATTTATTATTCCCCAAAGTCACAATGGCATGAAGGTGTTCCTAGCAGGGGACTAAACAGTCAAATACTATGATTATCATTATTATTATTATTATTAACCTATTTATACCCTCAATTTGGTATGTTATCAGAAATATGGGCTATATATGGGTTACTGCTACCAGTCCTGCAGAAAGCAGCCTACTCTGTCTAAGTGCTCGGCCATAACATCAGTGTGAGAGGGAATATTGGGGCACAAACTATATCTAATTGGGAACCTCCTAAATAAATCCCTCTCATTAGTCACTTGTCTTCCTATATATTTAAATGGATTACAAAAATATTTAGCTACAATAGTTTATGAAACAAAGTCTTAAAAAAATTCCAATGTGTAAAATAGTATAGAGGTGTTCCAAGTGAAGCACAATGGGTGATCCTGCTGTCTGCCTGTCTTCCCCACGTGCATCCCCAGATGGCCCTTGAGGAAACTCAATGGGAACTCTGGGGTTCCAGGACATGTGGTTTAAAAACTATTGACTTGGGGTGCCTGGGTGGCTCAGTTGGTTAAGTGACTGCCTTCTGCTCAGGTCATGATCCTGGAGTCTCAGAATCAAATCCTGCATCAGGCTCCCTGCTTCTCCCTCTGACCCTCCCCTCTCTCATGCTCTCTTTCTCTCTCTCTCTCAAATAAATACAATCTTTAAAAAAAACAAAAACCTGTTGACTTAAAGCACCAAACAACCTCTTCCACGTGTTCTCATTTCACTTGGTTCATTCCTGTTACTTCCACCAACATTTCCAACTCCAGCTTGAAATTAGTTTTTCAGTTGATCAAGCCAAACTTGGGGTACAAGCACAAACTTTGGTGGTCACCCGATCTTCCTGCTAATGCCACATCAGTTCTGCCCTCAGGACAGAGCCCAAATGACTTCACTTAGTTCATAAGGCCCTTCCTGATCTGGGTCCTACTTGGTTCTCCAGCCAAGTAGCTAAATTATTTATTATTCCCCAAAGTCACAATGGCATGAAGGTGTTCCTAGCAGGGGAATAAATAAATACTATTATTATTATTATTAACCTATTTATACAGGTTATAGGAGGAGAAAACAATCTCATTTCTCCTTATGCCCAAGAGCCACTGCTTTAGCTGCAAATTAAAGTTCTCTCCCACATGATCTGGGCTGTCAACACCAAATCCTCTATAAGTCCCTTGTTCCTTCATAATCTTGTACTTGTATACCGCATCTGAGACTCTGGTATCCCCACATTGCTTAGAATTCACCACGGACTGCAAGAGGCCTGGGAGAGGATAATGGAAAAGTAAAAACTCTAGATGTTTACTTCAGAAAACTTTCGCACATCTGGATAAAGAGACCAGTACAGGAATGCAAGTCGGTACAACCACTTTGGAAAACAGTGTGGAAGTTCCTCAAAAAATTAAAAATAGAGCTACCCTATGACCCAGCAATTTCACTACTGGGTATTTATCCCAAAGATAGAGATGTAGTGAAAAGAAGAGCTATATGTACCTCAATGTTCATAGCAGCAATGTCCACAATAGCCACAATGTGTAAAGAACCCAGGTGCCCTTAAACAGACGAATGGATAAATAAGATATGGTCCATATACAGAATGGAATATTACTCAGCCATCAGAAAGGATGATTACCCAACTTTTGTAACAACTTGGATGGAACTGGAGGAAATTATGCTAAGTGAAGTAAGTCAAACAGAGAATGTCAATTATCACATGGTTTCACTTTTTTGTGGAACATAAGGAATAGCATGGAGGACATTAGGAGAAGGAAGGGAAAAATGAAGGGGGAAAAATCGGAGTGGGAGATGAACCATGAGAGGCTATGGGCTCCAGGAAATAAACAGAGAGTTTTAGAAGGGAGGAGGATGGGTAGAATGGGTGAGCCTGGTGATGGGTGTTAAGGAGGGCACATATTGCATGGAGCACTGGGTGTTCTACACAAACAATGAATCATGGAACACTACATCAAAAACTAATGATGTACTGTAGGGAGACTAACATAACACAATAAAGAGAAAGTTTAAAAAAATGAAAGCAATGTTATTGTCTCTAGACATTTGCATCAGTAGTAATAACATAAACAAATGATTGTGAAAGATAAATACTACATCAGGATATTAGCTATATCTGGAAAGAGAATGAGAAAAGGGGAAGGGGTAGGAAAAGGATTTATAGAGTGCTTCTACAGTATACATTATCTTTTGTTTTAAAGGAAGATCTGAAGTCAGCATGACAATATTTTACGAACAATTCAGTGAAATTTAGTGGCAGTTATAGTGGGATTTGATAGATCAGTTGCTGTACTTTCCTATAAGTTTGGAATATTTCATTGGGGGGAAAAAGACGGTTTGAAGTGAAGCAGGCTTGAATTCAAATCCTGCCTCTACCTAAGTTGGTATGTGACTTCGGGCAAATTAATGAACCCTTAAGAGCTTCACTTTCATTGTCTATGAGATCAAGTGATAATGCCTCATAGAGCATATGGGAAAATGAAATGAGGCATGTATATATAGTTCCTGACAAATAGCATGAAAAATGGTTGTCTGAAAATGGACCATCTGAAAATTATTACCTAAAAATTATTATTTTTGGCTAAGACGGATTTGTGACCTTCCACTCTTTTTGGAAATATGTGCACAGCATTGTAGCAAACTGTATTTGATATAGTTTTATTTTCCTGGCTGCTGCCAGGTAGAACACCACACCGATGGTCACATGAATCTCAGGATGAAAGAGTGTCTTTATCATTGAACACCCAGGAGAACTTTGCCCCTACTTCTTTGGTTTGTTTACTGTCAACTAAAGGTATGGGATAAGGTGACTGACCTCTTATGATTCCATCTAATTGCTACATCTGAGAGTCTGATATTCTAACTTATCAAAGGAGCACAAAAAGGTCCCCACAGACCAGAAACTTTTCAGAAGGTATTTAAATAAATTTTTCTCTTGTTTATGACACTGATTTCCTCTAGTAGATTACGTGCACCCCACCACTTTACCTCATCAGCTGTAAGAGGTCTTTCCTCAAAAAGATCATCCTCATTCTGGCCCTAATGAAAGATACTGTTTGAAGCATTTTCTTACTTCCTAGGAGTAGGTCTAGTAATTAAGAAGAAAGTCAAGGGGCACCTGGGTGGCTCAGTGGGTTAAAGCTCTGCCTTCGACTCAGGTCATGATCCCAGGGTCCTGGGATTGAGCTCCCCTCCCCCAACCGCCTGCCTCTCTGCCTACTTATGATCTCTGTCTGTCAAATAAATAAATAAAATCTTTAAAAAAAAGAAGAAAAGTCAAGAATGTTAATTCACCATCTCAACAAGGCCTATTAAACTCCAGTGCCTTTTGACAGGTGCTTTATGAGAGTCAGGCATAGAGAACATGTTCCTAGCTTGTAAAGAGCTTATCCAAATAATGACAACACAATAGCTACCAGTTACTAGCTCTTAACATGTATCAATTATTGCAATAATGAACTTACATAAATTGTCTCTAATATGAGCAACCACTCTGAAGGGTGGTATAATGCTCAGGTTACCAATGAAGAAACTGGGGCTTAGAGAAATATAGGGGTTTGCCTCAGAAAACTCACCTAATAACTTGCAGAGATGGGGATTTGATTGTGTTGGGGTAGGAAGAAAAAGAAAAGAGACATACCAAACTAGGCTGAAGTCTTACCTTCTCTTTGATATCTTCTACAGCTATTTGTAACTGATTCTCCACTTCATAAACTCCATAATACTTTATAGAGCCTGATCCACACATCTTGATTCTTATTTATATGCCATTGTGTATTCTAGGCAAGGGCTCAAGGATACAACATGGGAATACATATGACATTAAGTGGAGGACTAGTCTGACTTAGTCTGGTTCTCCCTTCCTCATGGAGTGCTGAGGTAAGACTAGCTAATGAGACCACCAAGAGATGGTAGATTGGGAAGATTACCTGACAAGGCTACAAGTGGAAAGAGCCAGAGAATAACCAACCAGAGAATAACTCCCACATCCAATGGAACACGGTGATTCAAATCCAACAGTGGATGATTTTGTATTTAGGTTCTTGAGAGAACCCAAACCAAAATGACCCAGCTAAGCCACTTCTGAATCCCCTGCCCTTAAAAACTGAAGATGGTTAATGTTTGTTGTTACATTAAGCCATGTAGTTGGGGGTAAATTATTACGTAGCAATAGTAAATTTGTACACTAGAATAACTGTTTTTCTAAAGATGCAACATTGGTAAAAGCTCCTTGCACTTGTTACAACCAGTAATGGGCACTTGCTTATCAATCCCCAGTACTCTAATTTACAAGTGTACTTTAAGTTCTTAAAAACAGCAGGGCTCAGAGGCCTACCTGAAAGCGCCACCTGCTGGTAGTAACTTAACAGGGTCCCAAAGCGGGCTGGAATAATTAGGGTTGATGGCCACCGCTAACACACAATGCCTTTCCAGGGTAGACTCCAGCTTCTCATTTCATGTCTCTTCTAAGAACTAGCTTCTTCAGTTCCTGGAGAGAGCAATACCTACCTTGCCTTCTTATAAGAATGCTGAAATATGAAATCTCTGAGCATTGAAAATCAAATAAACATGTAAGGAGTTCTTCCAATTATTTTTTAAGCATCTTATTCCTCCTGCTTTATCGACTCCTTTCTTTCTGCCTGCAAACATGCAAAAGTCTCCACTAATTGGGTGGGAGCCAAGTGTCACAGAACCTTTTAATGGATTTTTCTCTAAAAATCACTGCTAAACCTCTCAAAAGCTTAGTCTGCTCCCGCTTCTGTTTTATGTAATTTTCTTTTCCTTCATTTATCCATCAATTCCCCCTCATCAGAATGCCTTATAGATATCTTCATGGAAGTTAGATAGAAAGGAAATAGGAAATGAATAAAATGATTGCCCAGCAGCAGAGGCCACTTGATGTTGGTTGACATGATTTGGCATTATTCCCATTTTACAGACAAAGAAACATGATCAGAAAGGATTTAAAAGAAGGAAAGAAACCCAGAATCACATAGAAAGAAATAGTCAAGGTCACCTGTACAATATGAGGGTCCCACTACAAGGTGAAAACGTAGATTTGCTTGTTCAAAAAGTAAAAAAAAAAAAAAAAAAGTGCTGTTAAAGGTATTAAAACATAAAAAGCCTTTTCCTTTCTTCTGTGGTCTCTCCCTCAACTTGCCATGGTGGTTTTTTTATTGGCTATTTAATGTCATTCTAAGTCAAGGAAACTTAGAGGTTTAAATTAATGGCATGATTCTTACCATTCATATTTATTTTGTGCAATGTCAGCTTTTAATGCAATTAATTCATATGTAGAATCATCAGAATTAGTTCATTTTTCATACTCCATACATATATATATCCTTCGACCTTACCACAACATTTGAAATGCAGCACAAAACAGACTCAACTGTTATTTCACTTTTCAATATGTGTGTATTCTACCTATACTCTCTACCTTTGCTTATTAAAGAACAGGGAAGGCCTGAAAGGAAAAGGAGTTATGGGTTTCTCTGTCCTTCCTCTTCCTTCTATGTCATATTTAGTGCAAGTTGTTGGCTAATAACATGAACAAGAAAGAATATGATGAGGTTCCTCCATCATTCATGTTTCTTAGAATGCCAGTGCTTTTCTGCCTTCAAACCGAGTCCTGGTTCCAAAGGAATATGTGGCCTCCTGGGGCTATCAGCACTCCTGCTTGCTCAGTCATAGACATGGCATGCATACTTGTACTCACCTTGAGTCTCACTAAACTTCTGCACACTGTGGGCCCACTGGAATTCTGTGTTCATACGGTATTGTGAATTTTCTGTGTAAATGAGGCAGTGAGGAATACTGGGCACATGTCTTACACTTATATCCTCTGTTCACATGCATGCTCCATTTCCCTGTCAGACATACAAGACACGAGTTCAAAGACAAAGTTATTAATAATTTCAGCAGCAAGTAGGGCCCTTCTGAATGCTGGGCCCCATGTGACTGCACAAATTGCATGCCAACAAAGCCAGCTCTGGAGTAGCTAAGCCAAGAGTGGACTCACATCTCCCTCCAAAGTTGATTCTCTTAACACGTCTCGTGGAGTCTCTTCAAATAACTCAGGCAGGGCATTGGCAGAGTGATCAAAGAATGTCAAGGAGATGAGAAACTTTTAAGAGGCTCTAAGAGACAACATCAAACTGCTGACCTTGGCTCTAGGATACTTCTAGAAGTTACTGAAGCTATAGAAGGACAGGGGACTAAGCAAATGAGAAGTGGCAAAGGGATTGCAATCTGGGAGGAGAATGACAGGAGGTTGAAGTGCTTGGGAAGGAGATGGTTGTCAGAAGGACACAATAGCCCAGTCACTTTTAGCAGACTCACAGACTGGCATGAGTTAGGACTTAAGATCTAAAAGTAAGCCAGTTTCTGGGGGCATCACATTGCCTGATTTCAAGCCTTACTACAAAGCTGTGATCACCAAGACAGCATGGTACTGGCACAAAAACAGACACATAGACCAGTGGAACAGAGTAGAGAGCCCAGATATGGACCCGCAACTCTATGGTCAACTAATCTTCAACAAAGCAGAAAAAAATATTCAGTGGAAAAAAGACAGTCTCTTCAATAAATGGTGCAAGGAAAACTGGACAGCTATGTATAGAAGAATGAAACTTGACCATTCTCTTAAACCATACATAAAGATAAACTTGAAATGGATAAAAGACCTCAACATGACACAGGAATTTATCAAAATCCTAGGAGAACTTAGGCAGTAACCTCTTCAATATCAGCCACAGCAACTTCTTTCAAGAAATGTCTCCAAAGGCAAAGGAAACAAAGGTGAAAGTGAACTTTTGGGACTTCATCAAGATCAAAAGCTTCTGCACAGCAAAGGGAACAGCCAACAAAACAAAGAGGCAACCCATGGAATGGGAGAAGATATTTGCAAATGACACTACAGACAAAGGGCTGATATCCAAGATCTACGAAGAACTCCTCAAACTCAACACACACAAAACAGATAATCACTTCAAAAAAATGGGCAGAACACATGAACAGACACTTCTCCAAAGAAGACATACAAATGGCTAACAGACACATGAAAAAATGTTCATCATCATTAGCCATCAGGGAGATTCAAATCAAAAACACATTGAGATATCACCTTACACCAGTTAGAATGGCCAAAATCAACAAGACAGTAAACAGCAAGTGTTGGAGAGGATATGGAGAAAGGGGAACCCTCTTACACTGTTGGTGGGAATGCAAGTTGGTGTAGCCACTTTGGAAAACAGTGTGGAGATTCCTTAAGAAATTAAAAATAGAGCTACCCTATGACTCTGCAATTGCACTACTGGATATTTACCCCAACAATACAGACATAGTGAACAGAAGGACCATCTGTACCCCAATGTTCATAGCACCAATGGCCACAGTCGCTAAACTGTGGAAAGAGCCAAGATGCCCTTCAACAGACAAATGGATAAAGAAGATATGGTCCATACTTACAATGGAGTACTATGCCTCCATCAGAAAGGATGAATACCCAACTTCTGTATCAACATGGATGGGACTGGAGGAGATTATGCTGAGTGGAATAAGTCAAGCAGAGAGAGTCAATTATCATATGGTTTCACTTACTTGTGGAGCATAGGGAATAACACAGAGGACATTGGGTGAAGGAGAGAAGAAGTGAATTAGGGGAAATTGGAGGGGGAGACAAACCATGAGAGACGGTGGACTCTGAGAAACAAACTGAGGGTTTTAGAGGGGAGGGGGTTGGGGGGTTGGAAGGACCTGGTGGTGGATATTAAGGAAAGCACGTACTGCATGGAGCACTGGGTGTGGTGCATAAACAATGAATCTTGGAACACTGAAAAAATAAAATTAAATTTAAAAAAATAAATAAAAGTAAGCCAGTTTCCCAATGGTAGGACAGAATGTGTCCTAGCCTGTAGATGCTTAGAGAGCATTCATTTCGACAGCCAGTACCTATAGGGCATTTTCAAAAAGGGACAAGACCAGAAAGACAGACAGTATTGTAGTCCAGCAAAGTGATATCATAACAGATTAGTCATCCTGGTGTATTCCTCAAGAGGCCAGGCAGAAAATCACATTAAGGAGGATTATTGGCAAATAGGTAGGACCTACCAAACTATATGGCTGAGCCCAGGGGATGGCCAAGATGGAGGCAGGGTCCCTGATCAAGAAACAGACCAAGAGGAGCAGTCATCATTTAATGTGTACAGAGTTTTTGTAGCAAATGATGAAAAAGTTTTAGCTATAAATGATATTAATGGTTACATGACATTGTGAATGTATTTAATGCCACTGAGTTGTACACTTCTGAATGGTTAAAATAACAAACATTATGTTATATATATTTTACTATAATTTTTTAAAACTGTAAGAAAAAAGAAAGAAAGAAATAGACTAGGTATTAGGTTTACTGGATTAGGGAGTAGGTAGAGGTTCAAAGATTAGTGATATTAGGAAGGAGAAATAGTGCTAAATCCCATACCATATGTACTCAGCATCTTAATAACATACTGCCTCTAGACCACATAGAATCACTTCTGGGAGCTCTGCATTTTTCCCTTAGGAAAATAAAATCTTGAGGAATGACTGATTCGATCTGGCTGGGCTGAGGGTGGGGCCCCTTAAAGGCTTCTCTCCTCCTTTGTGGGAGGAACAAAGCAGCTCCATGTGGACATCACTGGCAGCCGCTTCACTTGCCTGAGGACGTTTCCTCATCTGAGCAGCTACTGTGCCAGGCCTTGGGCACAGAACCTGGGCCTGAGACCACAGGGATTTGGGAAAGAGGGAGCACTAATTTTGTCTTATAAGAGAGGGGGCCTTGCATCAAGTCCTGACCTGTCCATGACTAAGGGACCTTGAGAACTGTTAAGACCATGGTTTAGGTTTGAAATTATCTCTCAGAATTCCCTCAGGGTCCCTGGAACCTCAGCCCCAGGTGCCACATGGGATCCAGCTTCAAGCGAACTTGGAGAGAACACCCATATTCGCATCCTAGTTCTCCCTGTTAAAAGTCAGGTCCTTGACCCTTATGGAAATTGATGCCATGCCTCCGAGGCATCCTTGACTTGGGAATGAAGAATGTGGTAGAGAGGGATGGGAATGATGGGGGGTTGAGGTGCTGGGATTAGAATGACAGATGGATGGCTGGGTTATCACTAGGGATGTAAAGACATGAAGGATGGCTTAATCAGTTGGAGAAGTTTGGCAGTCAGGATTATATATAAAGGATAGAGGAGAAGAAAAGAAGAGAGAGAATTGAGATTTAGGTGTGCCTGCAGTCAGTCATTCATTCAACAAATTTGGGGGGGGGCATCTAAAATGTGCCAGATACCGAGCTAGTGCTGGGGCGGCAGTGGGGAACTAGACAGGATGCTCAAGGAGTGTTGAAAACAGACCACCAAACAAACAGACCAAACAGTGATGAGCATTATGATGGGAGAACTACATAGGCCCAGGGAAAGAAAATGAGTTTACAATAATTAGAATTAGAATTAGAATAATTTATAATAATTAGAATTAGTTTCTGCTGCATATAGCAGAAAACCAGAATAACTTTCGGCTAAATGAGATAAATGTTTCTTTCTTTCTCACATAAAAGAAGTCCAAGACTGTGATGGTATCTCCAAATGTCATCAGAGGCAGGGGCCATTACCTTTTTGTCCCACCATGCTATCATCTAGCTTTCATCTTCAATGTTATCTTATGGTCTGAGATGGCTGTTGGAGCTCCAACCATTGTTTCTGAGTCGAGGGCTGCAAAAAAAAAAAAAAAAAAAAAAAAAAAAAAGGCAGAAAAGAGAACCTCCTGTTGAATCAACTTTCTTTGAACAGTCTTCCTTGAAGTCCCATAAATATATTTCATCAGGAAACTTGGGAATAGGCTGTACCCAACTTCCAGGGAAACTGAGCAGCAATATGTCCAGCTGGAATTCAGGTTTTGATAATAAATAGGAAAGAAAGAACTAATTCTGGGTTAGTTAGCAGTCTCTCTGACATAAGTATTTCATCTTTTGCATTCCATATTCATGGATATTGAAATGTGATATTGAATTCTAGTAGAACTACCAAAGATTATTATTTTTGGCAATACAGAGTATTCTCTTATAATAGAAGGCAGAATTAAAAAAAAACTTTTTAAATATTTCATTTAAAAACCTTGTTCTTAGAGGGGAAAAGGTGAATTTTTCTACCAGCATGTGTTCAACTAAGAAGACCTTTTCTCTGGCCATCAGTAGCCAGGGCTGAACAGACCACGATGAAGATAGGCAAGGGAAGAGCAAGGACCAGGGGCCAGCCAACACGAATCAGGGCATCAGGTCAAGTTTGGTCAAGCAGATCTTGCTCTTACAAAATGACCCCAGTTGCAGCAAAAAGGAAATTTACATATTGATAACAAAGTTAAAGAGTGTTTGGGAATATTTCTGTAGCTTTTGTGCTTCAGGAATCACTTCTGAATATCCCCGCCTTACACCTGAGTCAATGGTAATAAATGTGGGTGGAACGAACACTGCCAGTGAACTTGTCTCTCAAATATTTCCTCTTTTTACTTGCTTTTAATATAGAATGACTTGGAATCCATAACTTCAAGTTGCTATAGTATTTAGAGGAGTCAAGGAGCTGAAACCTGAAGGTTTGGTTACAATGCCAGAATTTGGATCTGATGCCTGGGATTGGACCTCTATCTACTACAGGGCTTACTTCAGGGCCCTCGCTGCAAATGAAAGCATGAGGGCACAAGAAGTAAGTGCATTTCACTGCTTCTGACTGTCTGTTTCACAACCTTTCTTTTTTTAGGTAACCATTTATTGAATGGGCTTATAATTAGGACAGCCAATCAAATGTGAGTGACCCCATTACATTTAAAAAATGGAAATCGGGGGCACCTGGGTGGCTCAGTGGGTTAAGCTTCTGCCTTCGGTTCAGGTCATGATCCCAGGGTCCTTGAATCGAGCCCCACATCGGGCTCTCTGCTTGGTGGGGATCCTGCTTCCCCCTCTTTCTCTGCTTCCTTCTTTGCCTACTTGTGATCTGTCTGTCAAATAAATAAATAAAATCTTTTTTAAAAAATTGAAACCAATTCCCAAGTAATGTTGAGTGTGCTTTTATTCTACTTGAGGCTTTAATTTAAGGCATAAATAATATACATAAATCCGTGAAAGCTGCACCTTGGAAGAAATGAAATAGAGCATATTCTAAAAGATTAAGGAAGAATTTAAGATCTATGTGAGGCGTCTATTTAAAAGGCAACTAGCCATCATCACTGGCAAGTTACTCAAGACAGTGAGAATGGTTACCAAATAATGTGTTTGACCAAGGCAAATAATGCTGTTGAAAAAGACTTCTAACTATCTTAACCTTTCTTAAAATGCTTTTTAAATCAAAATTGAATCCAAATCTATGATTCTCTCAAATATTAAAGTACTTAGAAGAGCACAATTTATGAAGCATCCTTACTGTGTCATCCTTTATCTAAGCATTTATTCTTATCCAAGTCATTTTCACCTCCATGATCTTACTGGGCTTTACAACTCTAAGCATGGTGGTGAGGGTAAATGCTGAATTCAGAGAGGTCAAGTGACTTGCTCGAGGCTGCACAGCCAAGTATGAGCCATTCCTGACCTGGCAGTCAGACTGGGCATTTATTTCAGAGTTATGTTGTGTGCACACACTCTTGCCAGGCGAGCACAAAGGATGCAAACAGAGACAGCTGCTGCTCTCAGGGAGCTCCAGCGTGTGGACTTGTGAATCAGACGGTTGGGCTTGGGCCCTGCCTCTGCTACTCACTGTTGGACCTTGCACAAATTACTTAATCGCTCTGTGCCTCAGTTTTCCTATCTGTAAAGGGAGAACAAGGAAAATACGTATTTCATAGGGTTGTGGTGAGAATTAGGCACATTAATTCTTGTAAAAAGTTTAGGACAGAATCTGACCTTGAGTAAGTCTTCAGTAAATGTTATTTTTAGTAGGGGAGACAGACATTAACTATAATAAACTGGAAAATAACAGTTCTATCAGAGCTTAGGCTTGGGGCTAAAGCAAGTTTCCCCAAGAAAATGGCTCTAACCTGAATGCTGAAAGATAAAATGGTATTAACTATATGGGCACTCCAGACTGGGATGAGGGGTTTTAATTCCTGGATTACATACTCGTTTTATTATTTTATTTTATTATTATTATTTATTAGCACAATTTATTCAAGACCAATTTTATTGATCTGAAGCATATGGAACCAATTTTTTCTAAAGTAAAAAGAACACAGGCCTAGAAGTCAAAAGACCAAAGTCCCTGTTGTAGGTCTGCCATCAACTCACTGCAGTAGGAAGGGTCATTTAGTCTGCTTCTGGCCAGTGCTCTTCCCTCTGTGAGCATCTCTCCTGCACTCCCTGGAATATTTTGAAGCGAATCCCAGCATCACTTTATTTAATCTGTAAATATTTCACTATGTATCTCCCAAAGAAAATAACTTCCCTTTTTTAAACCTCACAGTCGAAATACAATAATTTCTTAATATCATCAAATATCTAGTCAGTGTTCACATTTCCATCAGCAGTTCATGAATTTCAACTACCACCACCACTACCACAACAACAAAACATCAATAACTTCCATTGGCCCTGGAATAATTTCATTTAGGGCCCTGGATAAAAGTATTAAGTACATACATACAACAGTTTTTTAGCTATCATCTGTTCTGCTACAGGTATAAGCCTGCATATTACTTAGCTCATAATGACTGCAAAGTAAGAGAATGATAACAAGGCATCCTGCTGATTTGTATGCAGTTTTTTCTCCTAACACTTTGATATTTTTTGCCACCATGTTAATAGGAGCCGAACACAAATTATATTACTCCGCTGAATGCACACAGCAAATGAGTAACAGAGTACTATGACATAATGTCCATTCAATCCACTTACTTCCATCTTGGCTCCATGTGGCCATCAGCCTCGCCAGCCGTCCACACATTTCACTGTTTCCATAACTCAGCTGCCACAGTCCTTCTTCACACAGCTTTCTGTCACAGTTGTTATTTTTAAGATAAAGTACTATAGGCACTATAATGTTTTCTGCTAGAATTTAGTATCTTTGTAACTTTATCAGATTGCTGTTCTTTCCTTGCTGTTGTTAGTGCTCTGGTTACAATGTTGCATTGATTTTTTTTCTTTAAGCAGTCTGTCTCCCTCTTATTTTTCAGTGTAGCAGAAGGGTCATTAATTAATTATGGAAACCATTTAATGGATGAAGTATTGAGCTGTAAAAAAGTCAAAGATTCTTAAAAATAATTTACAAATGGTACCCATAATTTAAGGGAGAACTCAGTAATGAATCCTGTTCTTATCCCCCACTTGAACCTCCCAGCAAATCAAAAGGTTTTAGGAAAGTAGGAACTTGAAACGTTGCTCACAAAACGATGGCTTATAAAAACATTAAGTGAACAAAATATGTTCAAAGACATAGATGTTCCTTTTTATATACTAGGTTACAATTAGAGTCTAAAATATGTCATTGCCAAAGTTCTGGGGAAACTGTCAATAAAAAGATAAACATATTACAATGAAAACTATTCCCTAATTCCCTGAACTAGTTGTTTACCTTTATCTGAAATGCCAACACCTTGAATTTCCCAGGTAGCCAGAGAATCAGTTAGCGTCAGCTCCAGCTGATGTCTGGAAAATGAAATATTCCATAGCTGTCACACACAGGTGAGCCTTAATTAACCTGGAACCAATTTAACATGATCTATTAATCAGAAATGTTTATGGTTTTCCCATTTAAGTTCTTGAAGCAAATTGAAAGAAAACAAAATTAAATCAGTGGCCTAGGCTGAGAAGAAGGTTAAGAAAAGAGCAAAGGATAACAAGGGAATCCTCCATTCTCAGAACAATGGTTATACATCGATTAAGTAGAACAATATGAAATAGCGGTTTGTGTAGGTCAAGAATATTTGGATATAGGCGCATCCATATGATTTGCTATGTTTGTTTGTGTCCCCCCCCCCAATTCATACACTGAAATCTAATCCTCAATGAGATGGCATTTAGAGGTGAGATCTTTGAGAGGTGCTTAGGTCAGGAGGATGGAGCCCTCATGAATGGAATTAGTGTCCTTACAAAAGAGGCCCCAGGGAATTCCCTCATCCCTCTGCCATGAGGGGTTACAATGAAAGAGCTATCTGTGAACCAGAAAATGGGCTCTCCCTAAACACTAAATCTGCCAGTGCATTGATCTTGGACTTCTTGACCTCCAGAACTGTGGGAAATAAATGCCTGTTGTTTATGAGCCACCAGTCTGCGTTATTCTGTTTTAGAAGCCTGAACAGACAAAGACATAGTTCAACCTAATATATACTCCCATGTTTTGTTTTCATTGCCTTACTTTTATAAGCTGAAAGTGCTGTGATAAGTTGTCAAATAAAAATTAAATTATACTCAGTGAACCCTACTAAGAAAAGTAATTAAAAAAACATTCAAATGTAAGGAATTTCCAGAATACTAAAATCCATTAGTCCAAACAGTCTATTTCCTAA
This sequence comes from Lutra lutra, assembly GCF_902655055.1. Lineage (NCBI taxonomy): Eukaryota > Metazoa > Chordata > Mammalia > Carnivora > Mustelidae > Lutra > Lutra lutra. The sequence goes on from NC_062290.1 coordinate 82,184,641, forward strand.
GTGTCTATCACGTGCATGGCACAGTCCTAAGAATAAATATGGAGATAAATAACAAATTGTCTGCCTTCAAAGAATTCATTCTAGAAGAAGAGAGAAATATATAAACAAATACATGATCACAGAAGGTAATAAGTCCTTCAATAAAACTGTGTACAAACTACAGTAAGAATCCAAAGAATTAAATATTTCTTTAAATATTTTTAAATATTTCTTTAAATATTTTTGGAGCACCCAGCATCTGAACTGGGTAATCCAATGTGAAATACCTTTTGTCAGGAGTGGGGGATTAAGAAGGGGTGATGGACATTAAGCAAGGCACTTGATGTAATGAGCACTGGGTGTTGTATGCAATGGATGAATCACTAAATTCTACCTCTGAAACTAGTAATACAGTATATGCCAACTAAATTGGATTTAAAGAAAAAGTTTTTTACAAGAGAGTTTCCAGGAAAAGGTAAGAAAACTGCAAAGAGCAAGTAGTGCTGGAGCTGAGAGGGCACAATAAAGAGTAGTGGCGAGGGCTGCTGGGAGATGAGCTGGAACTGTTGGCAAGAACAGTGGATGAGAGTGTTTTAATCTACATATCTACATAGATTTTGCCTGATAGGTCATGGAGAAGTGGTTTTAGGTGGTGAAGTGGCATGATCAGATTTGGATTTTAACATAATCACGTGAGCAGCAGAGCTTGGAGAGTGAATTAGAGAAGTGGATAAGCTGGAGTCAGAGAGAGTAAAGGAGGCTGTTGGGCATCAGTCAAGTCATGATAGCTGAACAACAACTGATCAGTTCTCAAATCTTATGGGTAATCAGTCATTTGCTATGTGTGTTTATTATATGAGGAAAATATTGCCTTCTTTCATTTGTTATATAGATAAATAGCATTGGAAATACTTATCTAAATGGATGGTATACGTTGTTGGTGTGTTTGTTATAAAGCTTTGTTTAGAAAGACTGAAATAGGGGTGCCTGGGTGGCTCAGAGGGTTAAGCCTCTGCCTTCGGCTCAGGTCATGGTCTCGTGGTCCTGGGATCGAGCCCCACATCGGGCTCTCTGCTCAGTGGGGAGCCTGCTTCCTCCTCTCTCTCTGCCTGCTTCTCTGCCTACTTGAGATCTCTCTCTGTGTCTCAAATAAACAATAAAATCTTTTAAAAAAAAGAAAGACTGAAATAATAATATAGAAGCATAAAGCCCAGATTTCACCCGAAATTACATGTTCAGTGTAAGTCCAACATAAGTGAAATGACATTCTTCTACAAAGATCATCAGTGCTGCAGTTAATCCTCCTACTAAGGGAAAAACCAATCCAACAGCCAACCAAATTAACCTTGATCAAATGTCAGTGCTACCTTTAATAATCAAAGAAACCCTGGAAAGAGTGACAGACCACTTATTTATCATATCTGGATATTCTTAAAAATTCCTAAGGAAAAGAAAAATAAATCTTAGAATATCTTTTAGGAGAAGTCAATCTTCTGTCAGTCTGTCAGAAAAAGAAGTCAAACTCTCACTCTTTGCGGATGATATGATACTTTATGTGGAAAACCCAAAAGACTTCACTCCAAAACTGCTAGAACTCATATAGGAATTCAGTAAAATGGCAGGATATAAAATCAATGCACAGAAATCAGTTGCATTTCTTTTTTCTTTCTTTCTTTCTTTTTAAATTTTTTTAATGTTAAGCCTCAAATTATAAAATCTTTTTTTAAATTAACATATAATGTATTATTTGTTTCAGGGGTACAGATCCGTGATTCATCAGTCTTACACAATTCACAGCACTCACCATAGCACATACCTTCCCCAATGTCCAACACCCAGCCACCCCATCCTTCCCATCCCACTCCCCTCCAGCAACCCTCAGTTTGTTTCCTTAGATTATGAGTCTCTTATGGTTTGTCTCCCTCTCTGGCTTCCTCTTGTTTCATTTTGCCCTCTCTTCCCCTATGATCCTCTATCTTCTTGGTGGGAATACAAGCTGGTGCAGCCACTCTGGAAAACAGTATGGAGGTTCCTCAGAAAGTTGAAAAAGGAGCTACCCTATGACCCAGCAATTGCACTACTGGGTATTTACCCTAAGGATACAAATACAGTAATCCAAGGGGGCACCTGCTCCCAAATATTTATAGCAGCAATGATCACAATAGCCAAATTGTGGAAAGAGCCCACATGTCCACTGACGAATGAATAAAGAAGATGTGTGCACGCATGCGCATACACACACACACACCCACACACACACCAGAATATTATGCAGTCATCATAAAATGAAATCTTGCCATTTGCAACAACATGGGTGGAACTAAGGGTATTATGCTAAGTGAAATAAGTCAATTAGAGAAAGACAATTATCATATGATCTCACTGATATGTGGAATTTGAGAAACGAGGTAGAGGGTCATAGGGGGAAGAGAGGAAAAAATGAAACAAGACAAAACTAGAGAGGAAGACAAACTATAAGAGGCACTTAATCTCAGGAACAAATTGAGGGTTGCTGGAGTGGAGGGGGGATGGAAGGGATGGAGTGGCTGGGTGATAGACATTGGAGAGGGTATGTGTTGTGAGAGCGCGGTGTATTGTTTAAGACTGATGAATCACAGACCTATACTCCTGAAACAAATAATACATTGTATGTTAATAATAAAACATAATTACTTATAAAAATAAATAAATAAATAAATAAATGATTTATATTTATTTAAAATAATAAATAAAGGGTGTTCTTTAATGGAGCCATATGAATATATTTTTAACTAACATTTAATTTACACACAAAAATTATCAATTGGGATAAAATAAGTATAAAATTACCAAGTTATTCCCATAATACATGCTAAATAAATGTCTGCTATTATTTAAAGTTGAATAAATTAATGTCACTTTTGAGTTGTGTTATGTTGATGAAAACTATTCATAAAATGGAAATGCCAAGGTTAAGTTTTGATTTAAGTTAAAGGCATACTCACAATAAGAGTTAAGGTAACTTTCCTTTGTGAAAGTTTTAGGTCCTTATCCAATGAATAATTCAAACTTCTACTATACAAAAAAATTGTCATTATTAGAAACTCTGTTCAACTCTAAATGATCTGACAATATTATTAATAACCTTATAACACAAGGGTCATGCAATTTAAAATAAAAAAATAAGAATTTAAAAAGTCCAAATGTAAAATCCAAGTTTAAAGGGAAATATGAATTAGGGACTCCTGGCTGGCTCAGTTGGTAATGCATGTGGCTCTTGATCTTGTGGTCATGAATTCAAGCCCCACATTGGATATAATAAAGCTTACTTTTAAAAAAGAAAAAAAAATAGGGGCGCCTGGGTGGCTCAGTGGGTTAAGCCGCTGCCTTCGGCTCAGGTCATGATCCCAGGTCCTGGGTTCGAGCCCCACGTCGGGCTTTCTGCTCAGCAGGGAGCCTGCTTCCTCCTCTCTCTCTGCCTGCCTCTCTGCCTACTTGTGATTTCTCTCTGTCAAATAAACAAATAAAATCTTTAAAAAAAAAAAAGAAAAAAAATAGACAAGATGAATTAGAATATTGGATGTGAACTTTATATTAAAGTGAAAAAAATGTTCTTTTCACCAAAAAATTCCTGAATGCGCTCATTTAAATATTTCACTTTATGCATTTAAAATATAAGTCAAGCAGAGAAAGTCAATTATCATATGGTTTCACTTATTTGTGGAGCAAAATAAATAGCATGGAGGACAAGGGGAGTTAGAAGAAGGGAGTTGGGGGAAATTGGAAGGGGAGGTGAACCATGAGAGACTATGGACTCTGAAAAACAATCTTGAGGGGTTTGAAGCGGCGGGGATGGGAGGTTGGGGGAATCAGGTGGTGGGTATTAGAGAGGGCACGGATTGCATGGAGCACTGGGTGTAGTGCAAAAATAATTAATACTGTTATGCTGAAAATAAAAGAAAAAAGAAAAAAGAAAAAAAAAGAAAATATGATTCAACTCATTATTTTCATTAGACCTTTTATATTTTTAAACCACTGATAGATAAGAAAGACTGCAGTTCCTTGGTATCTGAAATTATTACAGAGTAGAGTAAGAAAAAAGGAAGCAGTAAATTGTGTCAACAGATTCAATGAAGCATTCTCTAACAGATAAGATGCAGGCAAAAATCATTAAGTACTTGAAGCACAGAAGGTGAGAGCTTCACAGGCAGGGCATCTCTCCTTAGGTAGGTAGTGATTTTCTGATCAGGCATCCAAGAAACAGTTCTGAGTGTCTAAGAAGCAGTTAATGTGTACTGGTAGGGAACTTGTCCCATTGCTAAAATTATGGAGGTGACCTCTATCTTTGGTCACCTTATTAACATCATCACCATTGCCATCATCTTTAATGACAATTTGTAAAGTGCTGCTGCATGCGGTATACCCATTAGAGCCTAACCTGCCTTCCTTCCCTTGAGATAATTTGTAAGAGGAAATTTACTGGAAGAAGATGAAACCGTTTCTAATGGAAACATGGGAGAAAAACATTGCTAGGTGGATTTTGCAATCCAGTTCATAATTTTCTATGTTAATATGAAATTGAAATATTATTTATAAAATATGACATTGAGAATAAGTGGGATTTTTTCCAAGTTAAAATTCATCTTCTTGTATTAATTTTAAGTTCACTTCAACTTTTTTTAAAAACCATTTTGATAGAAAACTTGGCATCATTCTAAGGAAGGTCCCTCTACCTCTAAATTATGCTTATATTTTGCTGATTCTTTGTTTTTATAATGTACAATTTAACCTTTAGTTCATCAACTCTTCTATTTTTTGTTGATGATATAAAGTTGGGAATTAACTTCATTTTCCCCCCAAAGATAAGCCACTGGTCTCAATATCATTAATCAGTCATCCTCCTTTTTCCTAGAAATTATAATTCCCTTTTTATTATACCTGACTTGTCTGAATTGTAATCACATCTGTCTGTCTGAACGAAAAGAAATCCATTGTCATAGCATGGTGGAATTTTTGTTGCTTTTGAAAAATGATCAGATACAACTTCTAAATATACATATAAAACTGCATTTGGTCCTCCAGATAAATCTTGGTTGTATCTGTTAAAAAAAATGTTAACAGAGAAAATATATGATAATCTTAAAATAGCAAAAGCATTTGTCTTTTAGTGAGCTATGAAAGTGATCTGATTTATACACAACGAATGTGAAAATTTTGTAAAATAAAACAGAAAATATATTTTTCTTATCAAATTTAGTTTGGAATAATTACTTCAAAAATTGATCCCAATTTAATGTCTATTAAAAATGACAATCACTAAAAAATTCAATTTTTAAAAGATAAAATAATCAGGTCATTAAGAAAGATCAACAGCTTATCAGTAATGGAGGGGTGAGAGAATGGGCGGATTAAATGACTTACCACATGATAGTATAAATGAACAAAATATCTTATATTTATAGTTTTGTATGGACTTATACTTTGAGACCTTTCTTTTGCTAATGTTTTTCAGGTGCATTCAATGTTCATTGGTCATTATATAATTAGTATGTAGCCCTCTTCAAATATTTTACATATGGTCAGTAAGTTTTATAGTAATTAAGAACATGTCTCTAATTTTCTTTGAACATTGTTCACAAATTCGTTTGAAAGAAAATTTGTTTGATTCAAGTCCAAACAGAAAATAATAAAAGCCTATAAAAAAATACAAGTACATACTTTAGGAAAAAACTAATTTTTTTAGGAAACCAAGAGGTTAGAATGTTATACATAATTTAGGAAGACAAGTCTTCAAATTTTTCTCCATTCACCTCTTGGAAGTTTTTACATCAACAGAATCAAACCTACGTCTGTCTTTCTCTTCCTCTATTTTTCCTCCGAATATATAAAATTTAAGCATATAAATAATCCCTTTCTAGTATAGCAGTCCCCCTTTATGAAAGAGGGGTAACTTCTAAGAGCCCCAGTGAATGCCTGAAACCAGAGATAGTACCAAACCTTATGTATAAATACAGTTTTTTCCTATACATAGTATCTATGATAAAGTTTAATTTATAAATAAGGCACAGCAAGAAATTAACAATAACTAATAATAAAATAGAACAATTTATAACAATATGTCATAATAAAAGTTAGGTGCATGTGGTCTGTTTTTCTCTCTCAAATATCTTTACTGTATTGACTCTTCTTGTGATGATGTGAGATGATAAAACGCCTATGTGATGAGAGGATGTGAGGTGAATGACGCAGGTGTTGTGACAGAGTGTGAGGCTACAACCGACTTTCTGATGATACATCAGGACGAGGATCATCTGCTTCTGGACCACAGCTGACCACGGTTAACTGAAACCATGGAGAGTGAAACAGCTGATAAGAGCAGACTACTGTATTCATCTTGCAATTTTTAAACAGGTATATGTGTTGGTCACATATGTCATGTCATCAAGTCCTTTTACTTTAATAACCTTTATCTGCTTCATATTTATTTCATTTTACATTTCTTTACCTTGCCCTTAAATCAAAAGTGGATTCTCTATTTAACATTTCCCACTTACTTACCTTTATAAATATATAGCATTTATCTCTTATCAACTAGTAAATGCACTTAATAGTATGATGTAACACATTTTTACACCCACATATGTAAAAAGGATCAATGTGTGTTATATAAAGAAACATTTGACATATAAAAGAAACTATTATAAGAATACATACAGTTGGGGCACCTGGGTGGCTCAGTGGGTTAAAGCCTCTGCCTTTGGTTCAGGTCATGATCCCAGGGTCCTGGGATCAAGCCCCACATTGGGCTCTCTGCTCAGCAGGGAGCCTGCTTCCTCCTCTCTCTCTGCCTGCTTCTCTGCCTGCTTGTGATCTCCATCTGTCAAATAAATAAATTCTTGAAAAAATAAAAAAGAATACATACAGTTAAGTTTGCAGAACTTTGGAGTTTATTTTCTGGAGCTAAATTACTTTGGCCAAAAGAATATGTAAAACTATTATCAGGATAACTTTTATTAGCCGTGGTCACAGCAAATGAGTTTGTATCCATGAACTTGAATTACTACATTTTCAGAGGTTCCAACATAGAATACAATAGGTGCTGAGACAACTACCTGTTGAAACAATAAAATATAGTCAATCTGTTAATAAAACATATTTTTTTAAAAGATTTTATTTATTTATTTGACAGAGATCACAAGTAGGCAGAGAGGCAGGCAGAGAGAGAGGAGGAAGCAGGCTCCCCACTGAGCAGAGAGCCCCATGCGGGGCTCGATTCCAGGACCCTGGGATCATGACCTGAACCAAAGGCAGAGGCTTTAACCCACTGAGCCACCCAGGCGCCCCAATAAAACATAATTTTTAAAACATTTTTCACTTAGGAGAATTAATTGAAATTAGCAATGTTTCTTATACCAAACAACATATTTTTTATTTCTCAAAATTTTATTACCTATGATAAGGCCAGGAGAGCTTCCTGATAGCATCCCAAAAATGAGATTTCAAGGGTGCCCGCAGAAGTAGTTTTGATCAGTTGCAGCCTGGATATATTTAATAGAGTCCTCTATAAAAAATGCAAATAGGGATTATGCATCAGTCTTTCAAAAAATCCTTTTTTTAAAGATTTTATTTATTTGACAGAGAGAGAGAGAGAGAGAGCACACAAGCAGGCAGAGAGGCAGGGAGAGAGAAGGGGAAGCAGGCTCCCTGCTGAGCAGAGTTGATGTGGGGCTTGATCCCATGACCCTGGGATCATGACCTGAGCCTAAGGCAGAGGCTTAACCCACTGAGCCACCCAGGCACCCCTCAAAATATCCATTTTTAATCAAAATATCAATCAGTAAGTTACTCTTCCCTGGGGCAAGGCTAATGGCTTGGGAAAAACACAAAGTTTTAGAATACAAGTCAAACATTGCTCACACAAAGTACTCATGTAGAAAACAGAGTACTGGCATAGGACAATAGATAAAAGAAGAAATTCAACTGCAGTTTTCAGAAATAGAAAATTTCATGTGGCAGTGATTGAGTTCTGTTTTCTATAAAGTCATAACCAAAATACATTGCAAATGAAAATGGGATCTTTCACGTACATTTGCTCCAGTACCCAACTTTTTCCCAAGTAGAAAAAAATAAGACTAAAAATGTTCATGGCTGGGGTAGCATTAAACTGTTGACAGGACCCTTCCTGAACTTGCCCTCCTTTTCCTAAACTCAGCTTGAAGAATTTGGTTGAATTTGTCTTCAGGTTAATTATTAACATTAGGTAGTGGGATCACTGAGAAGGAAACCTAAGAATTTATTTTTTTTAAGATCTTTTTAAATTTTATTTATTTGACAGAGATGACAAGTAGGCAGAGAGGCAGGCGGAGAGAGAGAGGAGGAAACAGGCTCCCCGCCGAGCAGGGAGCCCGACACGGGGCTCGATCCCAGGATCCTGGGATCATGCCCTGAGCCAAAGGCAGAGGCTTTAACTCACTGAGTCACCCAGGTGCCCCGAAAACCTAAGAATTTAAATCACAACCTTTTAATGTCCATAAGTAATTTTGGAATTCAAAGTATAAAGCAGATTGTGACAAGTAAACCAGAAAAGACACCCAAATGGGAGCAGCTAGAAAGATGTTTTAAAGCGGAGACAGACAAACACTTGGAAGCTGTTCTGGCCCATTTTCTGGGTGTAGAAGATGAAGTTGATCCCGTGACCAGATAACCTTTCCTGGGCTTGGTGCACCATCTTACAGATATGAGTGTTGGCTGCTAAAATCTCCCCCTTCTCCAGGTAATTTCCCTCATCCATGGCAGACAGCTTGCCCAGAAATGCTTGGGAAGTTACATCCTCTCTCAAGGATTGGCCCATAGTCAGTAACCGATTCAGGGGCACAACTGCCTAGCGCCCTTGCTTCAAGGTGGGACAACTTGGTGATACCATGCATGCTAGAGAGCCCCTGTGGGATAAGGCTAAAACTAGACCTCAGTTGACACCACATCTTTGCTTAACTCCTGCCGTGCTCTGTGTAGCTTCCCTCACAGCTCACAGTTTTTCTCAAGAGAAGTCTTGCAATGAAGCCACTTGCATGAGATTCCCTCCCCATCTCAGGCTCTACGTTCTAAATTTATGGAGCATGGGAAGGGACTATCATCCTGTACCTCATGCAGAATGTCTAAGATATGGAAGTAGTTCTGAAGCTTCCCTGGAATGGGCCTGGTTTGAATTGGGGACAATAAGGCCTGTACTGATCCACTTTAGTGCAGGTCTGAAATCGCAAGGCAGCTTCCCAAATGCTGAGATGTTCCCAGGAACTCTAGGACTAGAAATGATTCACCAATGTCAATGACTAGCACATGGCCAAGGGAGATATGAAGCTATTGTTTCCTTAGGCTTTCTCAAATTTGCGTTCAATTGCATGCCCCGTCCCATCCTGAACTGCAAGTCTCTAGGTATAGTTGGGATGCCTAGGGGTTAGATTATTGTGTTTTGTAATTGCCTCTTCACTTGACTGTTCTTCTGTCTAGGCTATAAGTTCCAATGAGGACAGGTAATGGGTCTAACATATACAATGGGGACACACCCCAGAGCTTATTACAGTACCTAAGGGCAGTTAGACACTCAAAAAGTTGTTGCCAAATGAAATGAATGAATTTGCAGGTGGGCAAAGGAAGATAATATTGAAGGTAGGTTAAGTGAGATTGTATATGGCCCCGAATGCCATGTTAATGAGTCTGGACTTCATATTGTATGCAATGGGAAACAAACAAGGATATTTTGACCTTACTGCTCTGACTCTGGGGATGTTGGCCATCTCTTTATGACCTACTAATGTTCTTTGTTCCATGAAAAGAATAGAGGTAGTACATTTAATGCAAAGCATTAATGAAATTGTTCTCTAAGGTAAAATGCAAGCAGAAATACATGAAATCCTGAAATGTCAAACATACATTCATAATAGCAACTTTAAAAACTGATATACCACAAAAGTTTTAGATTTTGATAGTGTGTTAAGCAGGAGCTTTACAACTGTAACGCTTGACTTTATAATTTTGTTGGGACTGATGGACTTGTGTGGGTAGTTCATGAACATTCTCATGAAAGTAATGTTGCTGACACATGCACTATTGCAACATATTCTTCTGAAAAGCACCAGTGAGCTAATATTTAAACCATTGACTGAATTCTGAACCATTTCAAATAGGAGCAATGATAGGAAAATTAGGAAGCAACAATGTACTGAAAAGAATGATTTAATGTAAAAGGACCTTAAGATTGCAGCTGCATAGATCCAATCCAGCACATTTTCAGAAAAACAGTATCAGAAATACTCTCATCAGAAATGAGAATAATTTTAGCTCTGTTTTAATTTTTGACCAACTGTTCAGTAACTGAAGCCATCCAAAAGAAAAAAAGAAAACTTTATTTCAAGGGCATATTTAACATATGCCTTTTTTTCACATAGGCGTCAATATTTGGGCCACAAAAGAACAATGTTCCTCATTTTGTACTCAGTCCCATGCACAGACTCACATTATCACCAAGAAGAAACAAACACAGTGACAAAGATTTGGAGCCAAAAAAAGTATCTGCTCAAATTTTACACTATATATCAGTACTTCTCAAACAGGCCACAAACATTTGATATTCCCTAATACTCAAATTTTTAGAGTTTTTTCCCTCAACTTTGTGACAGACAAATGGGAAGAAAAATTATACAAGTGGAGTTATCTCAAGGTTTCTCAACCACAGCACTATTGACATTTGGGGCAGAATGACTGCAATAGGCAGCTGCCCTGTACATTATAAGCTCTTTGACAGTATGGCTGGCCTCCACCCACTAGATGTTAGCAGAATGTTTCAGCCATGACAACAAAATGTCCCCAACAGACCAAATGTACCCTGGCGGGGAACAGGGCAAATTGGTCCCTGGTTGAGAATCATTGGATTGCTGCATGGTTTAACATTCAAAGGGAGAATGTGGAAAGTACTTACTTGTGTTCCTATCAAAGTTACAGAACTCAGCAGACTCTTCACTTGAGCTTTTTGGCTACTTTAAATTACCATGGCTAACTGTAATTCCCTTAGTTCACAAACAAGAAAGTCATTATTTCGAAGACCATCTCTCTACTGATGACTTCTAAATTTATATCTCCAATTGCTATCTGAATGTTGGGAGTGCCCCAAGGTTCCAGCTTTTTTCTATTTTTTAATGTACATTCATTCACTAAGCAATCTCATGCAATCACATGAATTTGAATATTGCCTATATACATCAACTCACCTAAATTTCATTCCCTGGACCATTCTTCTAAACCCTAAAGTTGTATATCTAACTGCCTTATTCATTATCTCCACTTGGATATCCAATTTGCATCTTAAACTTAATACCTAATCAATGGGTCAAAAAAAAAATCACAAAAGAAATTGGAAAATACTTTGAGATGAGTGAAAATGAAGACACAACACACCAAAATATATGGGATGCAATGAAAGCAGTGCTTAGAGGAAATTCTGTAGCTATAAACACCTACATTAAAAAAGAAGAAAGATCTCGGGGCACCTGGGTGACTCAGTTAAGCATCTGCCTTGGGCTCAGGTCAAGATCACAGGGTGCTGGAATCCAGCCTGTCAGGCTTCCTGCTTCAACAGGGATCCTGCTTCTTCCTCTGCCCCTCCCCCTGCTTGTGTGCATGCAGCACACACTCTCTCTCTCAAATAAATAAAATCTTAAAAAAAAAAGAAGAAATATGTCTCAAATCACAACCTAACCTCCACCTTAAGACAGTAGGAAGAGAAGAGGAAACTAAATACAAAGCAAGTAGGAGAAAGGAAATAATGATAGAAAAACAATAGAGAAAATCAACCTAACCAAAAGTTGGTTCTTTAAAAAGATCAACAAAATTAGCAAATCTTTAGCCAAAGCTCTCCAAGAAAAAAGACTCAAATTACTAAAATAATGAATGAAAGAGAAAACATTATTCCCAATATTCCACAAATGGAAAGGAATATAAGGGAATGCTATGAAAAATTGTATGCCAACAGATGAAATTAAAAAAAAAAAACAGATGAAATAGAAAAGTTCCTAGAGGGGCGCCTGGGTGGCTCAGTGGGTTAAAGCCTCTGCCTTCGGCTCAGGTCATGATCCCAGAGTCCTGGGATCGAGCCCCGCATCGGGCTCTCTGCTCAGCAGGAAGCCTGCTTTCTCCTCTCTCTCCCTCTGCCTGCCTCTCTGCCTACTTGTAATCTCTGTCTGTCAAATAAATAAATAAATAAATAAATCTTAAAAAAAAAAGAAAAGAAAAAAAAGAAAAGTTCCTAGAAATACATAAACTACTAAAATTGACTGAAGAAGAGACAATCAGAAAAGACCTCTAATAAGTAAAGACATTCGATTAGCAATTTTAAAAAAACTACCCACAAAAAGAACCCCAAGTCCAATGGCTTCACTGGTGAGTTTAGATTGAACATATAAAGAAGAATTGATGCCAGTTCTTTTCAAACTTACAAAAAATAGAAGAAGAGGGAACACTTTCCAGTTCATTCTATCAGACCAGTATTACCCTGATACCAAAACCAAAGACATCATAAGATGTCTTACAAACCAATATCACTTATGAAAATACACGCAAAAATCCTCAACAATATACCACCAAACCAAATCCAGGATATAATAAGATTATACACCATGAGGAAGTGGGATAAATCCCAGAGGATGTAACGTTGGTTTAACACCCCAAAATTAATTAATGTAAAATACCGTAACAACAGAATGAAGAACAAAACCCACATGGTCATCTCAATAGATTCAGAAAAAGCATTTTACCGAACAAATTCAATAAGCTTTCATGATTTAAGACAAAACAAAACAACAAATACTCAATGTGCTAGAAATAGAAGAGAACTTCTTCAACCTGATAACAGCATCTAAGAAAAATCCACAGTTAACATCATACTTAAATGGTAAAAGATTGAATGCTTTCCTCCTAAGATCAGGAAAAAACAAGGATGCCTACTCTTCCCACTTCTAGTCAACATTATACTGGAAGTTCTAGCCAGGACAGTTAGGTGAGAAAAAAAAACATAAAAGGAAGGAAAGGAAGAAGTGACACTATCTCTATTTGTAAATGATGTAATCTTGTATATAGAAAATATAAAGGAATTCACTAAAAAAAAAAAAATTAACATTAAGAAATAAGTCCAGTCAGGTTGCAGGATACTGGATCTATATACAAAAGTCAATTGTATTTCTATACAGCAGTAATGATTAAACTGAAATGAAATTAAGAAAACACTTCCATTTATAATAGCATGAAAGAAAATACTTAGAAAAAAATTCAAAAGAAGTATAAAAGTTTTATTTTGAAAACTATAAAACGTGGGAAGAATTTAAAGAAAACTTAAATAGAAAGACATTCCACGTTTACGAGTCCGAAGACCTAATATTGTTAATATTGCAATATGCCCCAAACTGATCTACAGATTTAACACCTAATATGGCTCATCTAGCCCCTTCGGCTGTGGCACTTAATTTATGGTTTTATTGTTCCAACTGTGCTCTAGCCCTGCTGATGATTTTCTGGTTTCCTGAAGTGGCTCTCTCAAGTATCTTTGGTTTTTGACAGGCTGTCTATTCCCTTTGCCTTAGATGCTCTTCCCAACTTCCTTATGTGGGTAATTCCCATTGGTTGTCCTCAGGTCTCAGCTTACAATCCCTTTTTTCCCCTAAGATATCTTCCTTGATCTACTTTGAAGAGGATAAATGCCTCTTTCTGTGTGTGCCTTGAAGACCATATTCTTACTGAGTATCAACACTTCCTACACAGTTCTATCCATCCCTTTTATATTCTACTTGTCTGGGTTCCCTTAATGAAATGTAGTCATGTCTGGCAGGCAGGGCCGAATCATATTTGCCATATTTACCGAACAAAGGAACGGAACAAATTGAAGAACTCACATGCTGATTTTGTCAAATGATACTTCTTTCTTTTGTTTTCACCATGAACTAGGGTAATGGTTCTGAGTCTTACCTGCACATTAAAAGTCCTAGGCCATACCTTAGACCAATTAAACCAAGACCTCTGAGCAGGTGGGGTGGGCAGGTATGAGTATTTTTAAGCTCCGCTGATAATTAAATATACAGCTAAGGCTAAACCACTGTACTAGAAGTAGATTCTCTTCTATGAGACCATCTCCTAAGATTAAAATATTTCAAAGCTACATATAAGCCAGTAGCATTTGGAGGCTGTTCTGGACTTAAATATTCTCTGGTCACATGGAAGAGCCACTCCAACCCTAAAGAGATGAATAATAGATAACAGCCTTGATTCAGGTGGTATGGTTCAGAGACAGAGGGGTTCAAGGTTTGCCTGAGTGGGGTCTGGTTTGGACCTGAGCACAGAGGCCTGTCTAGGCCTTTAGATCTGAACTCACAGGGCAGGCCTCAAATTCTTCAAGTCTCAGTGTCATTACAAACATTGGCACTGGAAATAGCCCAAGGTTAACGTGGATAGGGTTGTTGTAAATCACTGGAAATTGTAGGCCTTCCTGTCTGGACCCAACCCACACATGGATTCACATGGAACACCACCAAGTCTAAAATTCTATTTCATTATCAGAGCATCTTACTTTTCTGTATTTCCCATTAGATTGCAATCTCTTTCAGGGTTAAAACTGTGTCTATCTCATTCACCGCTGCATTCCCACAAATCTGGTATGTAATAGGGTTTTAATACATTTGGACAAAACACATAGAGAGGCAAGCAAGCAGAGATGAACAACAATAAAAACAAAAGAACCCAGTATACTGAGAAGAGATTATCAGTGGTTTTGCAAACCAAGTCCTAGGTATTTGGTATTTTGCAGACAGGTCATGCTATGTTATTATATAAAGTTAGGTTATTTTCACACATCAATATTCATAAGTATCTAATGTAAAATTTGCATCTAGACATAGTACATGATTTTATATTGCAAATTACCTTACTATGTGACATAAAAAAACCATTTATTTTATTTCATTTTCTTACTTATTTTATTTAAATTCAATTAGCTAACATATCGTGTATCATTAGTTTCTAATGTAGAGTTCAGTTATTAATTCATTGCATATAATACCCAGTGCTCATTATATCACATGCCCTCCTTATTGCCCATCACCCAGTTACCCCATCTCCCAACCCCCTTCCCTTTCCACAACCCTCATTTTGTTTCCTATAGTTAAGAGTTGTTTATGGTTTGTTTCCCTCTCTGATTTCATCTTATTTTATTTTCCCTCCCTTTCTCTATGACCCTCTGTTCTGTTTCTTAAATTCCACATATGAGCAAAACCATATGATAATTCTTTCTCTGATTGACATATCTCACTTAGCATAATACCTTCCAGTTCCATCCATGTCACTGTAAATGTAAGATTTCACGAGAATTTATTGTAAAATACATCTGTAATTTAGTTAAATTTTAAAGTCACAGAAAGAAATGACAATAGAAGCTTCTTCCCTGAAATCAGCTAGGCTGATTCTCCTCTAAAGCAAATTTGCAAAATCATTAAACTGAGTTTCGAAATGAGGCAAGTTCAAACAAACAAAATAACTTTGCTATCATTAGGAAAGAACTAAGGAACAGCTAAGCAACTCTACTATGGCTAATATTTGTATAATAAATGCAACAGAAGAGAAACAATTTCATATTTTGAGTTAAATACAAATTAGTGTGGAATGAAGTACCCTCACTCCTTTCCTATTCTCATTCTTGCTTTGGGGAGGGAGGTTCTTTTAGCATGCAAAAAGAGGCAGTTAATATTCTAGTTACCTAGAGAAAGGTCTCCCCTCTGACATCTCTAAGGCCTGAGGTCTGTCCAACACCCTCGTGCTAGACACTAGTAGAGGGTACTGTATCTGGATAAAGAAGGAAAATTTGGCAATAAGGGACTAGAGAGTACCCATCAAGGCTAACTGGATATGGACTAGCCACAGGAAAAGTATTTTCCACTATCCTCTGGGTTTTGTGTATATTTTTGATGGATTTTAATGTTTTTATATGTTTTGTATTTTGTATATTTTGTGTATATTTTTTATAACATTACAATGAACCAGCACACCATGATTTGATAACGGAACCCACCTGAATATCATTACAGACTGCGAGGCAGAGCACTGAGGTTATGCAATAAATCCAGTTCTCTGGCGGAAAAGAGAAAAAGAATGTCAAAACAAACAAAAAATGAGAGAACTGAACTTCAGAGATGTACACATTCTAAACTAACAAATATCCATTTAAATGCAATAAAAAATGAATATATCTTCCTTTTAAATTTAAAATCTGGAGCTTTTTAGGAATTTTGGCTCTTCTACAACTCCAACAGCTTCCTTCTGTGTTGCACAAATAGTAAGAGACAGGTGGGGAGCTTCATTCACGTGAATGTGAATAGTGCCCCCTGTTGGAATCACCCAAACTTCGTATTGAGGTGAATCCACTTCTGACTTGAGGAAAAACTAGAAGTGCCCAGTGTGGCTTACATATGGCCCCTCTTCCCACCTTCTTTTTAGCTTCCTTCCAGATTTTTGCAGCAGCCATAATGATCTACTCAACAACCAGCTGATTGTCATGTTTTTTCTTCCCCTTTTCCCGAGGTTTGCACAAGTTGTTCCCTTTGCCAAGCAAATTCTCCCCTCACTGTCCTACACCTTGACTAAATTCTTTTCCTCTTTCAGGCTCAGGATGAAATGTCACAATGGAAAACTTTGCCTAATAATAACTAAAACATATTGAGAATTTACTGTGGGGCAGGCACTTAGCTCTAAGTTCTTTCACAGGCCTTAACTTTCATAATTATCAGGAAAACTGTAGGAAGTAGGGATGATTACCCCATTTCATGGATGAGGAAACTGAGGCACAGATAGAAGGAATTTCCAAAACATTGTTACAAAGATAGGACCATGAACTCTCAGATGAATTTAGAAACTGATGGTGAGCAAATGGCTAAGAATGAGGGATTGGGTATCCTAATGAGGTTAAACATTGTGCTGGGATGGGCGTCTTTTGAACAAATTACTTAAGATTCGAAGATGATGGTAAAAGAGAGGTAGTAACTGCACTGGAGATTTCTGGACACGGTGCAGCCTTTGGTGGGGACACGGTTCAAGCTACAAGCTGGGAAATGGGAGGCTGGAGTGGAGGAGGGTGTCCTTGACGATGTTTTTGGTTTTTCTTAAAGATGTTATGCTTATTTAGAAGCGAGTGTGGGAAGCAGAGGGACAGGAAGCGAGAGAATCCCAAGCAGACTCCCCGCTGAGCAAGCAGCCCCACCTGGGGCTCGATCTCACCACCCCAAGATCATGACCTCAACCGAAATCAAGAGTCTGAGCTCAACCGACAGAGCCATCTGGGCGCCCTGACGATAATTTTTTTTTTTTCTTAAATGCACAGTTTCTGCTAAATTCTCTTTAAATAACTGCTGGATGGATACGGTGAAATGCAGCATTTTCAGGCAAGCCCTAACTGAAGTTTCCTCAGAGGCTTCTCGCTTTTGCTTCTGTCCCCAAGCAGAGGAACATTCTCCACAGCCCACGGGAACATTCGCTGTCCAGATTCCCAGGGTGGTCTCGCTCCCTTAACCTCAGGTGGCAACCGAGTCCAAGCCCGGCGTTTCATCCACGTCTGGCGTCACTGGTCCCTGAAGGCAAGGATTCGCCTCAGAAGGAGGCCGCGCAAGGAGAAGCTGCTGCCAGCATCGGAAGGGCGGGAGCTTGGCGGCAGCACCAAGTCTGTCCCTCAGGTCCGCCTCAGGCCCAGCGGCCCCGCAGGAGCGTGTTCGAGCCTCGGCGTGAGGCAGCGGCGGCTTCGCCTCAAGAAAGGGAGATGGGCTAGTCTGCGGCTGCAGCAGGAGACCTCGCCCCCTCACCCCACACGGGCTGCACACCTTTAGGAAGCCTCGCGACCCTGAGTACCCGAGGCAGAGGCGGCAAAGGCGGCGGGAAGCTGGGCCCCGCCTTCCCAACGGATCAGGGAGGGGCGTGGCCGCAGCAGGCCCCGCCCACGCCGCGCTCCGGCCCCTGGGCAACCGGCATAACACAATAAAATGGCCGCTGCGTCGCTGGACGCCTAGAGGGAAGAAGCTGCGCGTCTCCAGCCCCGCCTCGTCCCGCGGGCCTGCTCCGCTTGGCTCCCTGGCGGTGAGTGCCAGGCCCGGTCGAGGCCGTTGTCCGGCACCGTGCGGAGCCGTGGGGGCCCGTGGCGAAGGCGGGAAGGCCTGGACCAAGCGTGGGGTGGGCCGGCTGGGGATGGATTCGGGCGCGGGGGCGTGTTCCTGGGAATTGGGATTGGATGAGAAGGAGGGGAGGGCCCGGAACGGGCGTGGAGAGGAGGATGAAAAAGGGAGGTTCGGATGAATACTGAGGAGGTCACGGGTGGGGATGGCGGGGGCGCGTGGGCATAGAGAACCCGAGTGTGGGGAAGTGTGGACGTCGGGGTGCGGCGCCGAGAAGGGTGGGGGTCCCGCCACCCAGAGGAGGGGGGAGGGACTGGGGTGTGCCAGGTGTCTGTGGGGAATGACAGGGATAAAGGACGGTTTGAGTGTCGTGTCGTGGTATCGTACGGAGTACAGTACATGGACAATGATGAGTTAGGGTGTTGGGGAAAAATGTTAAATGGAAAAGCAAATATTTTGTTGTATAATGATTAAAGGATGGGTGAATTTTCATGTCAAAACTTGGATCCAAGTCTTGATTGTGCCACCTTGTGTGTTACTCAACCTGCTCTTGACTTTGGGCATGTTCCTTAATCTTCCTGAGCACGTTTTCTCACTTGTAAAAATAACTTCTGGTTACCTTTGAGTCTACACTATGTGTCAAATCCAATTCTAAGCCCTTCACGTACTAACTAATTCAGAATTTAAAATAACTTGCATGAAGTAGCCATCTTCAGTTTAAAAGTGATGAAACTGAGGATCAGAGAGGTTAAGTAATTTGCCTAATGTCACACAGTAAATGGAGAAGCAGGATCTGAACTCCGGCTGTTTAGTCCTAGAATCCAAGCTCTTAATTCTCAGTGAAACACTGCCACTTGTAAAAGAGGTTACTAATTCTGACCTTATACATTATCTGTGAGAATTTAAATTTGCTAATGTCCTTAGAGTGCTTAGTACAGTCCTCTTTTCATTCATTCAACAAATATTTATTGTACATCAAACAATAGAATCTCTGCTTTCTTGTAGCTTAGAAACAAGCAATAGCCAAGTTGTTGCACAAATGATTATATAATTCTAATTGTAAGATGTTATAAAGGAGATTACTTGGTGCAAAGACCATGTATAAGCGGGAGATATAATCCTTTTGTGCATCTTGAGTGTAGAAACACTACTTTCTCAGTTCTGTTTTTAAAGCCTCACACAGTTCTCAGTGCATAAAAGTTACTCAATAAAATTGAATTACTGAATAAATAAATTAATGGGAAGAGATGAGCAACATGGGCTTTTAGGATACCTGAGTAGAATGGAGAGAGACATGAGAGGAGAACCCAGGATGTTAATAGAATGAAGAGGGAGGTCAGGGTATTAGAAGGGAAAGGTTAGTAGTTAAGCAATCATATTGGGATAAAGAGGAATATGTCAAGGTTTGGCTATTTTGTTGGAGGAGGAGAATAATTTGAAGTAAGAGTATTGGAATGGATTAGGATGTCAAGATATTTGCTAAGATGAGTAGTTTGGGGAATCAGGACAGATACAGAAGTGTTGAGGTAGGATATTGGAAAGAACTACAGATAAATGGAGGCTAATACAATGTTGGGAAAGTGGGACAGAATTTGTGGGGAAACTTGGCAATGAGAATGAGATGAAGGATAGGAGGCAGAGGTTGACAAGCGCAGGATGGGAGGATTGCCTTTGGTGAGGAATGGGAATCATCATATTTGAAAGGACTAGAGAAAGTTAAAGAGTAAGGTATTTAAATGGGTCAGAGGGTATGGGATGAAGTAGAATTGCAGGGAAAATACCGAGATGTGATTAAAAGGCTACAGGATGGAAAGGAGGATATGGAGGTCAAGAAATCGGGATGGATTTTTGCATGTTGGAGTGGACTGGAAAGAGAGAGGGAGGGTTTGGGGATAATGGTGGTCTGTCTTATTTGGAAAAGATCAAAGGAGATGGACAATTAGAAGTGAGAGGAAAGGCCTAATAGAGGGGGAGGTATAGTCTCTAAGAAGCTATGTGTCAGGAAAAAAAAAAAAAAAAAAAAAAAAAAGAAGCTATGTGTCAGGGCAGGGGAGTGACAGGATGGATGGTGTTTTCTGACCCATCAGTCATATGACTCTGATAATCCCATTATTTCAGTAACTTTCTCTTATACTGCAGACCCCCTTCTGGGCCTTCAGAATATGTCTCCAGCTCCCGACTTTTTTGCTTGTTTTGTTTTCTCTTTATTCTACCCCTTTATACACTCTAGCCCTACCTCTCAACTGTCATCATCATCATCATCATCATCTTTTTTTATTGTTTGGTCTTAATGTGATTACAAATGACATCTAGCGTCAGACAATCTCCCCATCTCTCCCTTAAAATTGTAGCTGACCATTTACTACATCTAGGTGCTAGTCTCTGAAATAATGCTAGCCATTCTCAAACACAGTCCAGTTCGCTATTACTGAGTTCGCTATTTTATGAGATTGTGATATGTATCTGTTGTTTCACTGTCCAGGCCTTACAGGAGCTATGGCAACCCAGGGACGGGATCTGGGAATGCACTGTGACTTTGAAACTATCACTTAATCTTTCATGTTAAAATTCATAAAAGAAAGGAACTGACCTAGATTTCAGAAATCCATTCTAATATTTTTTTTAAATCTATAAATCTATAAATCTAAAGCAGATATTTTCTGATCAAGAGAGGTAACAGAGTTCCTCATAATAGTCTAGTGAAGCCTGAAAGGTCTTAGTCATTGCAATGTTATGAAGAGAATTCAGGATGGTTCAGTATTGTAAGAATTTAGAGAGAGGACTAAGATGTGGGATACAGAATAATTGCATTGCCTAAAAATATAAGATGTGCTTTTTTTTAAGCCAAAAAACAATAGAAATATATATATATAAAGCATGTCTTTGTAGTATGTGGCAACATCCTATTCTAGTTATATAATTTTCTATCCTGTTACAGGGTAGGGAAAGATATATACACAGAAGTGAGAGTTGGTCCCTGTCACTCCCCTCTTTTATTTTTATAATCTCCTGCCTTCATGAAACCTACATATAACTCAGGAATAAATATATTTAATTTTATTTGTTTATTTATTTACACAATTTTATTTTTAAAACACATACCTCTTAGCTATCCTCAGGTTTGAGTATACTATTCTTTTTTTTTCCTTAAGATTTTATTTATTTATTTATTTATTTATTTGACAGAAAGAGATCACAAGTAGGCAGAGAGGCAGGCCGAGAGAGAGGGGGAAGCAGGGTCCCTGCTGAGCAGAGAGCCCGATGCGGAGGTCAATCCCAGGACCCTGGGATCATGAACTGAGCCAAAGGCAGAAGCTTTAACCCACTGAGCTACCTAGGCACCCCGAGTATATTATTTTTATTTAGAAAGAGACACCCTTACAAGTCAGTACAGAATCAGTATTACTAAGAGATTTGTTTCCATGGCAGAGTGGTGTGATAGTAGCGATAGAAGTTTTTGCCACACTTGGGAAATTAAGACCAAAAGCTTTGTCACAGGCATAAAGAGCAGTTACGTGAATTGGAGGTGGCTTTTCTGATCTATATGGATAGTTTATCATGAAAAAATGAGAGAGAAAGTAAGGACACATAGAAGTTTGCAGTTTAAAGTAAACTGGACTTTTGGCACAGGGCAGTTGGCCATACTGTAATGTATAAGTGAAATAATGTATAAGTGAAATAATAATCACTTTTTAAAAACAAATGTAACAGATTTTTTTTCTCTTCAAACTCATCACCGTAAGAAGCTAGATCATGAGTTCAGTGATGCTATTATATTAAATTTTTTGTTTTTCCTTCAGGAATTGCCTTATGTGCTATCTGTTGATCAAGGTCATTTAGTGTTATTTATTCTGGTCTAGTTTGTGTGCGGCACCATGCTAAGCTTTAGAGAGCAAATCAAACATGATCTGGACTCCTGAAAACTCAGCAATATGGCACGGTAATGAAGACGTGGGCTTTGAAATCAGATCAGGATTCAAGCCGTGGATTAGCCAATTAGTTATGGGACTTTGAACAAATTACTTAATCTTTTTAGAGATGATAATACCTATTCTGTACAATTGTTATACTTAATCCTCCTAATGTGATGATACGTATAAGAGCTTATCACAATATTTGACAGATGGTAAAGTTAATGTTCAACCTGGGAAAATTAAAACAAGGTGTAGCTGAAGAAATGGGTCTGATTTTCTGGTGAGATGTATTAATAATTCTCAAAGCAAGACCCAGAGAGGAATTCCAGACATGTTTTGGGTAAGATCAGCATTCCTAGAATGACTGTATCATCAAAGAAAGATAGTGTATCTCTTAATTATTGGTTAATTGACTGACTATATTAATGGCACCTCTCTTTTCCATATATATGTTCCAACTGTTTAACAAATAAGTTTCTTCATAGTCCCAGCCTGTATAACAATACCTATGTACTTGTGAAGGTGTTCACACATCAAACCATTATAATATCTCATTCTAATACCAATTTATATAGCATTAACTTTGGAGCGGCCCAAAATCTTTGAACTGAAAACTTCTCTAAAAGTTAAAGATTTGGGGCGGCACCTGGGTGGCTCAGTGGGTTGGGCCTTTGCCTTTGGCTTGGATCGTGTCTTGGAGTCCTGGGATCGAGCCCCACATTGGGGTCTCTGCTGGGTAGGGAATCTGCTTCCCTCCCCCTCTCCCCCCGCCGCCTGCCTCTCTGCCTACTCATGATTTCTGTCAAATAAATAAATAAAAATATTTTTAAAAAGTTAAAAATTTTAGGGGCGCCTGGGTGGCTCAGTGGGTTAAAGCCTCTGTCTTCAGCTCAGGTCATGGTCTCAGGGTCCTGGGATCAAGCCCCGCATTGGGCTCTTTGCTTGCAGAGAGCCTTCTTCCTCCTCTCTCTCTCCCTGCCTCTCTGTCTACTTGTGATCTCTCTCTATCAAATAAATAAATAAAATCTTTAAAAAAAATTAAAAAGTTAAAGATTTTATTTATTCATTTGAGAGAGAGAGTAAGCACAAGAGAGAGCACAAGTGGGGGTAAGAGGCAGAGGGAAGGGGAGAAGCAGACTGCTGCTGAGCAGGGAGCCCAGCACAGTACTCAATCCTAGGACCCTGGGATCGACCTGAGCTGAAGGCAGACAGTCAACTGACTGAGCCATCTGGGTGCCCCAACTTTTCTAAAACTTAATTTGTGTTTTGTCTTCACATTTTAAGACGGGAGAGTTGGGGAGATTATAGATATTGAGCAAAACTAAGATCATTGTTAATACAGCCTTGCTGAAGACCTATCCCATTTTATAAGATTTTTTTGTCTAAATTTTGTCAAACATGATTTTTGCAATGGTTATACTTACAAAAGTAATTGTATATCATGAAAATCTTTTTTGCATAAACCTGACCTTGCGCATTAGGAGGTGTTGAGGACTAATACAGCACAAGAAGATATCCTTTGTTGAGGTATTAAATAAGTGCCCTTTATCAGTTCTTCAGAGTACTCCATTAGATAAAATTAATTATCTACTTTCTGCTAAGTTCTGCCCTAGGCCTGGAAGAAATCAGTGAACAATATGCCTACTTTCGTGGGACTTACATTCTACTAGATTAGTTACGTGATTTGACTTACAAATTAGTTTGAGAAGAGAACTGATTCTCACCATTACTATAGTGTCTCGCCTAGTCATTTACCATTCCGGACTTTAATTTTCTTTTGAAAAGTAAAGGGATTTGACTAAGATCCCTTTCCTAATAAGTGCTTTCGTTCCTTCTGGAAGACCTGAACTTCAACAAAATTGATTTTGTGGACAAGCAATAGTAGGCACATGGGTTTGAAGCAATCAGATGTTCTTCTAATAGCATGAGACAAATATGAATGAATATTGGAAACCAAATGTTTAACAGAGGAGGCAGATAAAAAACTATTCTATGATTTCATTTACATATAGTTCAAAAATAGATTACAGAGTACCTGGCTGGCTCAGTCAGAAGAGCATGCGACTCTTGATCTCAGAGTTGTGAGTTCGAGTCCCATGTTGGATGTAGAAATACTTAAAAATCTTAAATAGTTAAAAAGAAAATCTCTGGTATTGGAAATCAGGTTAGTGATTACCCATGTATGTTGACTAATGATTGGAAGGGGGTACAAAGTGGCTTCTGGGGTTCTGGTAATATTCTGTTTCTTGATCTGGATACTGGTTGTTCACTGTATAACAGTTCATGGAGCTGTGCACTTATGATTCATGTGTTCTATACGGGAGGAATGGGTGAAGTGATAAATTCAGTTTGGACATGTTAAGTGTAGGATGGCAATGAAATTTCAAGTAGACAGTTGGGAACAGGAGTCTGGAACTCAGAGAGAGGTTGGATTGCAGATAAAAACATCAATATACAGGTGACATTGGGAGCCATGGGTGTGTATTAGATAATCTAAAGTGAGATTGCAGAGAGAATCAAAGAGACTTAAGGAGTTCTGACATTTGAAGATTGGATACAGGACTGTGAGTGAGCAAAGGAAGCTGAGGAGTGGCCACAAAGGTAAGGGGATACCAGGAGAATGTGGTGTCCCAGAAATGAAAGAAGAAACTTTATCAGGAAGGAGAGAGTAGTTGTCAGTATTATATACTGCTGGTTGTCAAACATTTCCAGCTGCCTACATTCTAGGACCCATTTTGGATATGAGGGATACTGTGATTAGTTTGGTCCAATAGAGAAGAGAAAGACAGGGAAGACTTCTGGCTGGAGCATGTGTCAGTACAAGAGCCTCTGGAGATCTCTTTTCCCTCTGGCAATGTGATCAGTAGTGTTTGAAGCAGTGTCTGCTTCCATCAGCTTGGGAGTAGTATGGGTCCTAGCATCTGTAGCCTCTGAGTTTATAAGTTTGTCATCTTCAGAACTCAAGAAATAAGGGTACTTGACTGGCTTAGTTGGTAGAATGTGTGACTCTTCATCTCGGGGTCATGAGTTCAAGTCCCACTTTGGGTGCAGAATGTAAAAAAAGTTCTAGAAGTAGATAATAGTTTTGAGAGCTCTAAAAAATTGACCTTGTTAAATATGCTGAAAACTCTTACAGGTTTTGATGGACACCTGGCTTTATTCTTGCCATGAAGAAAGGTTCTCAGCAAAAGTTTTCCAATGCAAAGATGCCACCATCACCTCACTCTCCTAGTCCACCATCCCTTATGTCCAGTATGAGATCTAGGTCACTTTCACCTTTAAGTGGATCTGAGACTCTTCATTTTGGAGGACAATGGAATGAGCAAGTTGAGATTACAGATGAAAACATGGTGCTTTCAGACTACCAAGACCATAAAGGTAATGTTTTTCTTTTTTAATTTTTTAAAGATTTATTTATTTATTTATTTATTTGAGAGAGAGAGAGAGAGAGAGAATGAGAGAGAGAGACCATGAGAGGAGACAGGTCAGAGGGAGAAACAGACTCCCCACTGAGCAGGGAGCCCGATGTGGGACTCGATCTTGGGACTCCAGGATCATGACCTGAGCCGAAGGCAGTTGCTTAACAAACTGAGCCACCCAGGTGCCCCAAAGGTAATGTTTTTTAATCTAAGAATTTGAACACATATTCTAGAGTAGAGATGGAAAATTACCGAACTTATATTTTTGGTCCAAGTGAAATATATATCTTTGTACTAACATGACCTATTGTTGATACCGACAGAAAGCGTATAGGGACAGTGGAGGATGAAGGCCTCTGGGTGAGGGTGAAGCTGTCTAACAGAGTTAGGAGAGGGGAGTTTCCAGAAAGAGGAAGCTTTATTTCCTGTGGTGGGAGAGTATCTTAAAGCTCGTATGCCAAATTAGGCATCATCCTTGGTTAGAAGAAAAGCATATCTGTTGACTTCAGAGTGAAGTGCCTTAATTCAGTACAAAAATGTGATCTACCCTTGGGTTGTTCCAGTCTGCTTATTGGCAAACTGTTTATCATGTCCCCATAAGGGACATGTATATGTTTCTCCAAGGTTTTGTTTTTATTTTTTTCATGAAAGCAGTCTATTCTTGTGGGAATCTGTTTTCAGAAATACATTCTTCTTTTCTAAAAGATGATTTAAAGTAACTGAATGTGAATGAAATCTATGTGATTTCTTTGCTAATGAAATCACAGCTATATCTCTGCTCAGTTTTGATTACTAAACTTGATCAGCGATTGAGTTTAAACTATACACTTGCTGTCAGTTGGTATACTGTTGACTCTAATTTGACTAATATTTTAGAATATTAGTCATTTTCCTTCCTAGAACAGCCCAAATTAAGGGAAAAAAGCATATAATTTTGAACCAAAATAAATGTAATATTAACTTATTGTAAATAATCATAGGGAAACTTTGTCATACAGCCTGGATCTGAACCCAACATTAATTTTTTCTGACTCCTAATTAGGATAGGGTGTGCTGTCCATGAAGTTACTACTTTGGGTTATTCTCTGTTTAAAAGAGCAACAAATCTGAGATGCTCACCATTTAAAAAAAAAAGGGGATTTTTAAGAATTCTGGTGTTTCTGAAGTTTAGATTGGAATTTAAAAAAAAAAACCAAAGAAACAGATTAGTGACAGTTTATTAAAACAAAATAAAACAAAAAACTAGGTAATTTAGCACTGTAAAAAATGGATAACTATTTTAAAAAACAGCAAAAACAAAAAATTAGGGGCACCTGGGTGACTAGTTGGTTAAGCATCCCACTCTTGATTTTGGCTTAGGTCATGATCTCAGGGCTCTGAGATCCAGCCCTGTTTTGGGCTCTGCTCTGGGTGTGGAGTTTGCTTAAGATTCTCTCTCTCCCTTTTCTTCTGCACCCCTTCTCTCTCTCTACCTCTCTCTCTCTCTCTCTCCTTCTCTAAGAAAAAAAAATATATATATCGCTAAAACTTTAATGCTGCATATGATTAAAAGTATAAATTTTGGAGATTCTTCTGCCTGGGTTCAAGTCCTGGATTTCCACATCATTAGACACAAGATCTTGAGCAAACTATTATAATTTTTAAAAATAAATGGAAATAGGGGCGCCTGGGTGGCTCAGTGGGTTAAAGCCTCTGCCTTCGGCTCAGGTCATGATCCCAGGGTCCTGGGATCGAGCCCCACATCGGGCTCTCTGCTCGGCGGGGAACCTGCTTCTACCTCTCTCTCTCTCTGCCTACTTGTGATCTCTGTCAAATGAATAAATAAAATCTTAAAAAAAAATTGAAATAATAATTTGTATTTTTTAATTTTTAAAAAAAAATGTGCTCAATACATGGTTATTTATTTATTTTAATTTTTTTTATTAACATATAATGTATTATTTGCCCCAGGAGTACACGTATGTGAATCGTCAGGTTTATATACTTCACAGCACTCACCATAGCACATACCCTCCCCAATATCCATAACCCAAACACCCTGTCCATACTCCCCTCCCCCCAGCAACCCTCAGTTTGTTTTGTGAGATTAAGAGTCTCTAATGGTTTATCTCCCTCCTGATCCCATCTTGTTTTTTTTTCCTTCCCTACCCCCCAAGCCCCCTACTTTGCCTCTCAAATTCCTCATATCAGGGAGATCCTATGATAATTGTCTTTCTCTGATGGACTTATTTCGCTCAGCATAATACCCTCTAGTTCTATCCATGTCATTGTAAATGGCAAGATTTCATTTCTTTTGATGGCTGCATAATATTTCACTATAGAAATATACTACATCTTCTTTATCCATTCATCTGTCGGTGGACAACTAGGCTTTTTTCATAGTTTGGCTATTGTGGAAATTGCTGCTATAAACATTCAGGTGCATGCGCCCCTTTGGATCACTACATTTGTATGTTTAGGGTAAATACCTAGTAGTTCGATTGCTGGGTTGTAGGGTAGCTCTAACTTCAACTTTTTGAGGAACCTCCATGCTGTTTTCCAGAGTGGTTGCATCAGCTTGCATTCCCACCAACAGTGTAGGAGGGTTCCCCTTTCTCCACATCCTCGCCAGCATCTGTCATTTCCTGACTTGTTAATTTTAGCCATTCTGACTAGTGTGAGGTGGTATCTCATTGTGGTTTTGATTTGTATTTTCCTGATGCTGAGTGATGTGAAGCACTTTTTCATGTGTCTGTTGGCAGTCTGGATGTCTTCTTTGCCGAAATGTCTGTTCATGTCTTCTGCCCATTTCTTGATTGGATTATTTGTTCTTTGGGTGTTGAGTTTGATAAGTTTTTTTATAGATTTTGGATACTAGCCCTTTATCTGATATGTCGTTTGCAAATAACTTCTCCCATTCTGTAAGTTGTCTTTTGGTTTTGTTGACTATTTCCTTTGCTGTGCAGAAGCTTTTGATCCTGATGAAGTCTCAATATTTCATTTTTGCCCTTGCTTCCCTTGCCTTTGGCGATGTTTCTAGGAAGAAGTTGCTCTGGCTGAGGTTGAAGAGATTGCTACCTGTGTTCTCCTCAAAGATTTTGATGGATTCCTGTCTCACATTGAGGTCTTTTCCATTTTGAGTCTATTTTTGTGTATGGTGTAAGAAAATGGTCCAGTTTCATTTTTCCGCATGTGGCTGCCCAATTTTCCCAACACCATTTGGTGAAGAGACTGTCTTTTTTCCATTGGACATTATTTCCTATTTTGTCAAAGATTAGTTGACCATAGAGTTGACGGTCTATTTCTGGGCTCTGTATTCTGTTCTATTGATCTATATGTCTGTTTTTGTGCCAGTACCATACTGTCTTAATGATGACAGTTTTGTAAAAGAGCTTGAAGTCTGGAATTGTGATGCCACCAACCTTGGCTTTCTTTTTCAACATTCCTCTGGATTTTCAAGGTCTTTTCTGGTTCCATATAAATTTTAAGATTATTTGTTCCATTTCTTTGAAAAAAAAAAAAAAAAAGCGATGGCATTTTGATAGGGATTGCATTAAACATGTAGATTGCTTTAGGTAGCATAGACATTTTCACAATACTTGTCCTTCAATCCATGAGCATGGAATGTTTTTCCATTTCTTTTTGTCTTCCTCAATTTCTTTCATGAGTACTTTATAGTTTTCTGAGTGCAGATTCTTTGCCTCTTTGGTTAGGTTTATTCCTAGTTATCTTAAGATTCTGGGTGCAATTGTAAATGGGATTGACTCCTTAATTTCTCTTTCTTCTGTCTTGTTGTTGGTGTATAGAAACGCAACTGATTTCTGTGCATTGATTTTATATCCTGACACTTTAGTGAATTCCTGTACAAGTTCTAGCAGATTTGGAGTGGGAGTCTTTTGGGTTTTCCACATAAAGTATCGTATCATCTGCAAAGAGTGATAGTTTGACTTCTTCTTTGCCAATTTGGATGCCTTTGATTTCTTTTTGTTGTCTGATTGCTGAGGCTGGGACTTCTAGTACTATGTTGAATAGCAGTGGCGATAATGGACATCCCTGCCGTGTTCCTGACCTTAGCGGAAAAGCTCTCAGTTTCTCTACATTGAGAATGATATTCGCTGTGGGTTTTTCATTGATGGCTTTGATGATATTGAGGTATGTGCCCTCTATCCCTACACTTTGAAGAGTTTTGATCAAGAAAGGATTCTGTACTTTGTCAAAAGCTTTTTCAGCATCTATTGAGAGTATCATATGGTTCTTATTCTTTCTTTTATTAATGTATTGTATCACATTGATTGATTTGTGGATGTTTCTGAACCAACCTTGCAGCCCTGGAATAAATCCCACTTGGTCGTGGTGAATAATCCTTTTAATGTACTGTTGGATCCTATTGGCTAGTATTTTGGTGAGAATTTTTGCATCTGAGTTCATCAAGGTTATTGGTCTGTAATTCTCTTTTGATGGGGTTTTTGTCTGTTTTGGGGATCAAGGTAATGCTGGCCTCATAAAATGAGTTTGGAAGTTTTCCTTCCATTTCTATTTTTTGGAACAGTTTCAGGATATAAGATATTAATTGTTCTTTAACTGTTTGGTAGAATTCCCCTGGGAAACCATCTGGCCCTGGGCTCTTGTTGGGAGATTTTTGATGACTGCTTCAATCTCCTTACTAGTTACGGGTCTATTCAGGTTTTCTGTTTCTTCCTGGTTCAGTTGTGATAGTTTATACGTCTCTAGGAATGCATCCATTTCTTCCAGATTGTCAAATTTGCTGGCATAGAGTTGCTCATAATATGTTCTTAAAATTGTTTGTATTTCTTTGGTGTTGGTTGTGATCTCTCCTCTTTCATTCATGATTTTATTTATTTGGGTCCTTTCTCTTTTCCTTTTGATAAGTCTGGCCAGGGGTTTATCAACCTTATTAATTCTTTAAAGCACCAGCTCCTGGTTTCGTTGATCTGTTCTTCTGTTCTTTTGGTTCTATTTCATTGATTTCTGCTCTGATCTTTATTATTTCTCTCTGCTGCTGGGTTTAGGCTTTCTTTGCTGTTCTTTCTCCAGCTACTTTAGGTGTAGAGTTAGGTTTGTGTATTTGAGACCTTTCTTATTTCTTATGAACGGCTTGTATTGCTATATACTTTTCTCTCAGGACTGTCTTTGCTGTGTCCCACAGATTTTGAACAGTTGTGTTTTCATTATCATTTGTTTCCATGAATTTTTTCAATTCTTCTTTAATTTCCTGGCTGACCCATTCATTCTTTAGTAGGATGCTCTTTAGCCTCTATGTATTTGACTTCTTTCCAACTTTCCTCTTGTGATTGAGTTCTAGCTTCAGAGTGTTGTGGTCTGAAAATATGCAGGGAATGATCCCAGTCTTTTGGTACTGGCTGAGACCTGATTTGTGACCCAGGAAATGATCTATTCTGGAGAATGTTCCATTTGCACTAGAGAAGAATGCGTATTCTGTTGCTTTGAGATGGGATATTCGAATATATCTGTGATGTCCATCTGGTCCAGTGTGTCATTGAAGGCCTTTATTTCTTTGTTGATCTTTTGCTTGGATGATCTGTCCATTTCAGTGAGGGGGGTGTTAAAGTCCCTTACTATTATTGTATTATTGTCGATGTGTTTCTTTGATTTTGTTATTAATTGGTTTATATAGTTGGCTGCTCCCATGTTAGGGGCATAGATATTTAAAATTGTTAGATCTTCTTGTTGGATAGACCCTTTGCATATGATACAGTGTCCCTCCTCATCTCTTATTATAGTCTTTAGCTTAAAATCTAATTTATCTGATATAAGGATTGCCAGCCCAGCTTTCTTTTGATGTCCATTAGCATGGTAAATTGTTTTCCACCCCCTCACTTTAAATCTGGAGGTGTCTTTGGGTCTAAAATGAGTTTCTTATAGACAGCATATTGATGGATTTTGTTTTTTTATCCATTCTGATATCCTTTGTCTTTTGGTTGGGGCATTTAGCCCATTTACAGTCAGAGTAACTATTGAAAGATATGAATTTAGTGCCACTGTATTGCCTGTAAGGTGACTGTTAAACTGTATATTGTCTCTGTTCCTTTCTGGTCTACTACTTTTAGGCTCTCTCTTTGCCTAGAGAGAGAGAGAGTTCTTGAAGGTATTTTCAGTATTTCCTGTAGGCTGGATTGGTGTTTACAAATTCTTTTAGTTTTTGTTTGTCCTGGAAGGTTTTTATCTCTCCTTCTATTTTCAATGATAGCCTAGCTGGATATAGTATTCTTGGCTGCATGTTTTCTCATTTAGTGCTCTGAATATATCATGCCAGTTCTTTCTGGCCTGCCAGGTCTCTGTGGGTCAGTCTGCTGCCAAAATAATATTTTTACCATTGTATGTTACAGACTTCTTGTCCCGAGCTGCTTTTAGGATTTTCTCTTTGTCACTAAGACTTGTAAGTTTTGCTATTAGATGATGGGGTGTGGACCTATTTTTATTGATTTTTAGGTGGGTTCTCTGTGCCTCCTGGATTTTGATGCTTGTTCTCTTTGCTATATTAGGGAAATTCTCTACTATAATTTGCTCCAATATACCTTCTTCCCCCTTCTCTCTTTCTTCTTCTTCTGGAATCCCAATTATTCTAATATTATTTCATCTTATGGTATCAGTTATCTTTCAAATTCTCCCCTCATGGTCCAGTAGTAGTTTGAGTAATTTTTATTTTATTTTATTTTTATTTTTAAAGATTTTATTTATTTATTTGACAGAGAGATCACAAGCAGGCAGAGAGGCAGGCAGAGAGAGAGGAGGAAGCAGGCTCCCTGCTGAGCAGAGAGCCCGATGCGGGGCTCGATCCCAGGACTCTGAGATCATGACCTGAGCCGAACGCAGCGGCTTAACCCACTGAGCCACCCAGGTGCCCCGAGTAATTTTTATTTTAAATGTACAAATTAAATTGTAAGTGTAAAGTATATAGTACAAGCTTGGTGCAGAACTAATATTTGTGAAGCATAACTTACTGACATTACTGTATATGTATGCAATTATTATAATGCTATATAAAGTAAAATATTATTAAAACATTGCAGTTATTAGAACTAACCAGCTCTTTCTATATTTGCATGGCTTAAAAATTTTTTTTGGTTATATAACATCAAAATAATTTGTTTTTCAGAGATATCCTGTTCTACTGATGATGATCTGGTTCTGTCATTTCAGAAGCTGATTCACATGCAGGAGTCCGATATATTACAGAGGCCCTTGTTAAAAAACTTACTAAACATGACAATTTGGCTTTGGTGAAGTCTCTGAACCTTTCACTTGCTAAAGATGGTGGCAAGAAATTTAGGGTAGGTTACCAGCATTTAAAAAAAAAGTTTTCTCTGTTTTAAAACTGAAAATTAAAAGATTGTATTAGGTTTATAGTATCATCTCATCCTAATGTCACCTAATTTGTAGCAGACCTTGTATTGTTTCCAGTGAAAGTTCTGTATCGTAAGTATGACATCTTCACATTCATAAGCTCTTATTATTCTATACATTACTGGATTCTTTCTAGAGGTGGGTTGGCAGACTATAACTTGTAGGCCAAATCAGGCCTGCCACCTATTTTTGTAAATAAAATTTTATTGGAACACAGTCACACTCATTTGTATACACATTGTCTGTGGCTGTTTTTGCAGTACAATAGCAGGGGTAAATAGTTGTCAAAAAGACCTTATGGCCCATGAAACCAAAAATATTTACTATGTGGCTTTTTCGATAAAAAATTTGCTGATCCCTGCTCTGGAGTGTTTATTACTTTATTTGTAAACTGTATAACATGAACACATTGTAAAAGACAACTTAAACTTTTTAATTGGAAAACATATAAACTTAGATGTCTACTACATTAGTCTCAAAAATTAATTCCAGAAGGTTGAAGATTTAATGAAACCAGAACAAAACCCACAAAAATGCTTATAGAAGTATTAGGAAAGAATATAGGAGGGTATATTTTAGAATCTTAGAGTTGGGAAAGCCCTTTAAGCAAGCACCAACCTTAATGCCACAAAGAAAAATATTGGCAGATTTAGTGTACATAAAGATTAAAGTGTTTAATGAAAGATATCTTTTAAAAAGTTAAACTCTCAGGGAGTGTTTTCAACATATACAACAATACCTATATAATATAAAGAGCTTATACAATTCAGTAAGAGAGACAACTCAGTGGAAAATGTGCAAAGGATATGAACAAGGCATTCACAAAAGTATTATAAATGGCTAATAATAATATGAAAATATGTTCAACTTTATTAATATCAAAAAATAGGAAAACAATTGATATGATTTTCATTCTTGTATGTCAATGGACAAGAATTAAAAGGATTATTTCAGTGTTCAGAAAGGTGTGGGAAGTGAGTATTATCATATTGTCTTAGTGGGACATACATAAAGCTCCTGCATTTTAGAAAGACAGTTTGATAGTATTCATCCAAATTTCAAGTCTGCTTATTTGATTCAGCAATTGAGTTTATACTTACTGAATTTATACTTACCAACCCAGCAGTTCTACTCCTTGATGTCTATTCTACCAATATTACATGCACAGGTATCCAGAAGTATCTATATAGTCATTTTTTAAAAAATTTTTATTAATTTATTTGACAGGGAGAGAGAGAGATCACAAGTAGGCAGAGAGGCAGGCAGCGAGAGAGGTAGAAGCAGGCTCCCCACTGAGCAGAGAGCCCGATGCGGGGCTCGATCCCAGGACCCTGGGATCATGACCTGAGCCGAAGGCAGAGGTTTAACCCACTGAGCCACCCAGGCGCCCCTTAAAAAATTTTTTTTAAAAGACATGATTCAGGAAAAAAAAAAAAAGCCATTTGGATTTGGCAGTTAAAAAGCCCTTCTATTTCTCAAACCAACCAAATTCAGTCTTTTAGGGCCTTTGTATTTTTCTACTCTGCCTGTTACTCTCTGCCCCGAGGTATTCACACAGCTGGTTTCTTGTTATTAAGGTCTCAGTTCAGTGTACTTCCTCTGTGAGGCCTTATTTTACCACCCAGTTGCCATTAGCTACCTTCTCCATGACTCTTTCATTCTTTTCGACAACAAATATTTATTCAGTGCCCACTGCGTGCCAGGCATTTATGCCTATGCAGTGAACACAGCAGACAAATCTGCCACCTTGGTGCCTTGCATGCTGTCCCATCATGTTATCTTTATTTTCTTGTTAGTACACTTCAGTGTCTGAAAATGTTGTTTATGTAGGGGCTTTCTCTGTGAATGAAAGCAAGAACCTTGGTTTCCTTACTCATCTGTGTATTTCTAGTACCTAGAACAGCCCTGGCGCATAATCCATGTTTGATAAATATTTGTGGAGTGGGTAGGTGGATGACAGTCTTGGGGAGAGCTATTTGAATACATGGTAAAAGCATAAGATATTTTGCCTTCCCAGTAGAATAAATGGAAGGCAGAATAAATGTGAGAGTTCTCACAATAACTCTTGTGAGAACGTGGTCTAGCTCACTGGTATCCATTGCCCAGTGGTGCATGTGGTATGTAGTAAGTATGACGGGTATCCATGAAATAGTGACGTTTTATACTTGAGGGGGAAGATCCAGGAGTGAAAGAGATTAAAGATGCAAGACCGTGGAGGGAGAAGGTAGATGAGGTTGCACAAGAGGATGAGTACCTAGCTCAACTTCAAGGAGAGGAGGGAGAGGCTTAGAAAAGTTGAAGTGGACTTGTTGGATCATCTTGATTTTCTTGATACATAGGAAGTATTGTCCACTGAGGGGCACGGAGAGCTGCTATTCCTGGGTGAAGGAAGCTGTACCAAGGGAT
This sequence comes from Lutra lutra, assembly GCF_902655055.1. NCBI lineage: Eukaryota > Metazoa > Chordata > Mammalia > Carnivora > Mustelidae > Lutra > Lutra lutra. The sequence goes on from NC_062290.1 coordinate 82,219,891, forward strand.
TGTCCAGGAGAACAGGAAGCATTTATTATTCTCTGGTGACTGATCAAAACAGCCCCTGATGCACAACCATACATGTACTTTATGTTAAGGCGCCTGTCATATAAAGTATTTATTCATTTGTTCCCAATTAGTATATCGAAAATTTGGAAAAATGCGTTAAACTTGAAGTACTGAATCTCAGCTATAATCTAATAGGGAAGATTGAGAAATTGGACAAGCTATCAAAATTACGTGAACTCAACTTATCATATAACAAAATCTGGTAAGTAAGTAAGTGCTTCTTTAGGTAGCATTGCAGTGGTGTCTTTGTTGAAGAGGTAGGTCGATGTTGCCCACATTACTGAATTGCAAGAGTTCTTTGAAACAGCAGGCACTTGGATCCCAATTCAGTGCTAGTCTAGCGCTTCACATGGGATAACTGCTTTCATGTTTTGGCATTGCTGAAGTACAGTATAATATCTTTCTAGCATTATCAAAGAAGGAGATGCACGAACACCAAATTTTATTTTAATTAATTCCATTTTGATAGGAAGTTTTCACAGATAGAGTCTTTGATCCACTCACTGCCTTATTCCATTAAGAAAGTTGACATGAAGCAGTGTTTAAACCCTGTCATTTTGGTCTTAAAGATATTTCAATGTATTTTGATCCTATGTATTTATCCTGATGTTCTTTGTTGCTATAATACACTCAGTTATGCTTCCATTTCATAATATATATTACTTGAGAAATAAACGTGATAAAACTGACAGTGGCAAAAACCACACATAGAACACTTATTATAAACAAAATGATGCAATTATCAAATATTAAAAATCTTTATACCTGTATACTTCCCCCACCTTAGACTTGGAAGATATCGTGGCCAACAAAACAAAACTGCTAACAGTGGCAGAAGCTCTAATATGGCAGAAAATGAAAGAGGGGAAAAAATGGAGTCAAATCCTTAATGTGAAATTTGTATAAAAAAATTAATCCTGATAAAAATAATTTCAGTAAAATAAAAATGAAAATAAAGAAGTTTGGAAATATTTGTCCATAGAAAATTTACCAGGGACTTAAAATGATAATTAAATTGTAATCAATTAAATTGGGAAAATATCTCATCAGTGAAAATTCATCAATATGAATGATAAATGTTTTATTGATTTAAATATTCTAATTAAAATATTTATGTTCATAAATACAGTGTTCTAGAGAGTCCATCAGTTCAAAATGGCAGACATGTCCTGCTCTGTCATAGCTAATCTTTTGGTGATGACTTAGGATAGTAATTAAGGATATCTCTTGTACAGGGCTGTGTACAACATAGGAAAGTGTGCTGTTGAGTGGTTCAGTTCTCCTGTGGCTGTCCACTAGTACCGCTCCTTGTGGGTAGTGGCAATGCCATGGATAGACTCTCCTTTTCTGTGTTGTGGGATCCTAAAGTCTGATAGTAAGATAAGTAGGATTCCTAGACCCAGTAATGAAAAGTTGGCAGCTTAGCTGTTCTGGTCAATTTCTTTTTAGCCACTTTTGTTTGGTTCTCATTTATAAAAAAGGTTAACAAATTATAATTATGAAAGTAACCCCACATAAAAACCAAGGCTATTTATTCTTAAGCATACAGTTGAGGAATTATATCATTGTATTTACTAAATTTGATTTTATCCTTTGGTTTCCAGCAAAATTGAAGGCATAGAAAATATGTATAATCTGCAAAAGCTAAACCTTGCAGGAAATGAAATTGAACATATCCCAGTATGGTTAGGGAAGAAGTTAAAATCTTTGCGAGTCCTCAATCTGAAAGGCAACAAGATATCATCGGTAAGTTATTCAAAGTAGCAAGAATTTTTTTTTCTCCAAATTTTTAGACTTGTTGAAAAAAATATTAAAATCTAAGTTTTTAAAAAATGAGATTTCTTGGGACACCTGGTTGGCTCAGTTGGCTAACTGTCTGTCTTCGGCCCAGGTCTTGATCCCAGGATCAAGCCCCACATTGGGTTCTCTGCTCAGTGGGGAGCCGCCATCTTCCTTTCCTTCTGCCGCTCACCCTGCTTATGCTCTGTGTGTGTGTGTGTGTGTGTGTGTGAAATAAATAAATAAAATCTTTTTTTTTTTTTTCCAAGAGAGATTTCTTCTTTGAAGTTTCTTGGTCCTTTGACCAGACATCAAATTTAGGCATAACCTAGGATTCTAGGGCAATTAAATGTAGGGATTTCTGGTTTTACCTGGTTTCATGGTAACTGAGAGTTGATCTCTTAGGATTTTTGCATCTATCATTTCATTTGAGCCTCAGAAAACTTTTCTTAGGGAGGCAGTAAAGGGATTATTTTTTTTAATACTATCAGTTAGATAGTATTTTGCCCATTTTCAGGTTAAGTCTCTTACCCAAGTCACACAATTTGTGCCAGAGTCCAGGTCACTGAATGCCAGGAACCAAGTTTTTTATTTATTTATTTATTTTTTTCCAAACGTATGAATTAAGCTTAATTACAGTGTCAGGTGTTTTAAGAGTTATTGTCAGTGTCAGGTTTAATCCCTAGCTCTTTTATCATGGAGCAACTTTGTTATCATGGCTCACATAATCTAGTAATCGTGTATGCTTTCCTTTGGAGTATAATTTATTATTTTCTTCTAACATTTATATATTAGGTGTTTAATAAGTATTTGTTAAATAAAAACATTAATTTACTTAAATCTATATTAAAATTGGAAAAACCATACTTAAAGAACATCAGTCATAGAGAAGACAGTAAAAGATGTGCTTTCTAATATGGGTCTAGACCTGCCTTCTATGACCTTGGAAAAGCCTTTTATCTCTCCAAAACACATTGTTTAAATTGGAGAAAACAAACCCTACCCTGCCTTCCTTGCGAGGGTGTTATGGGGCTCAGATAAAATGATAGATGTGGGGGCGCCTGGGTGGCTCAGTGGGTTAAGCCGCTGCCTTCGGCTCAGGTCATGATCTCAGGGTCCTGGGATCGAGTCCCACATCGGGCTCTCTGCTCAGCAGGAAGCCTGCTTCCCTCTCTCTCTCTCTCTCTCTGCCTGCCTCTCCGTCTACTTGTGATCTCTCTCTGTCAAATAAATAAATAAAATCTTTAAAAAAAAAAATGATAGATGTGAAAATGTTTTAAAAACTTTAAAACACTAAATATCTCCTTAAACCTTCACCAGTGGAAGCCAATACTGATGAACAACATTTGTTTAATTACTGTGCAGGTTGCAATGTCTATGCTTTCTTATTTCATCTTTATAAAGTTCTGGTAAGGTGACTCTGTACCATTTCACTGCAACAGTCCAAGAGCCTCAGAGCCCAAACCCTATACCATGTGGCATAGCATGACCTTGGAGCTCTTGAGGTATATGCTGTGATGCAAAGAGGTAGCCGTGAATCTAAAATTTGCTGTAAATATTCCTCCAAGTAGTCGATTGTTAGATAGTACTCAGTGTCAACTGATGTTAACAGGAAAATCATTCAAAAATATTTATTAATCATTTCTAATTTTTCATGACTTTCTCATCCCAGTTTATATTTGACATTGGCATCAGTAAGAGTGATATGCATTCACTTGTGAGAGATTTATTTATACTGGGTATTAGGAGTAGTATTTCTCAACCTTTTATTTTTACTTATTTATTTCTTAAAAGATTTTATTTATTTATTTAATAGAGAGATAGCAAGAGAGGGGAACACAAATAGGGGGAGTAGGAGAGGGAGAAGCAGACTCCCCGCTGAGCAGGGATCCTGAGATGGAGCCGCGTCCCAGGACCCTAGGATCATAACCTGAGCTGACGTCAGATGCTTAATGACTGAGCCACCCAGGCATCCCTATTTCTTAACTTTTAAAGTTCCTCTTTGGATAAACATAAAAATCTTTTAGAAATGTGAGTATCCTGGGGACACCTGGGTGGCTCAGTGGGTTAAGCCTCTGCCTTCAGCTCAGCTCATGATCTCAGGGTCCTGGGATCGAGCCCCGCATCGGGCTCTCTGCTCAGCGGGGAGCCTGCTTCCCCGCCCCTCTCTCTCTGCCTGCCTCTCTGCCTACTTGTGATCTCTGTCTGTCAAATAAATAAATAAAATCTTTTTTAAAAAATGTGAGTATCCTGTATGCTTACTAATTTCTTTTAACTATCAATTATAACTGTTATCTGAAAATTCACCAAAATCTTTCTTATAGCCATTTATATTTTTGATGTGTTCAGTCAGTATAATGCATAAATAATAGGTTTAAAGTTACACAGACGAATTCAAATCCTGTATTGTTCATTTGTAAGCACTGAGCTTTGGGGAAGTTATTTAACTTCTTCTAACCTTAGTATCTTTGTCTACAAAATTAAGATGTTGTTTCTATCATAGATTGTTATGAGGAGTCATAAATGAAATGGCATATGGAAAATACCTAATACTGCCCTGATACACTATAGATACTCAAATACTTTCCATTCCTCCCCTCATACCACTAATTTTGGATAATAGGTTCTATGAATAGGTTCCTTGCCATGTTGGTAGCAATTTTCTTGATTATTATTTTCTTTAGGTATGTTTTATTATTTTAAAATTAAATTACACTAATACCAATGTTATATATCATTTCAGCTCCAAGATATAAGCAAACTGAAACCACTTCAAGATTTGACATCTCTGATCCTTCTTGAAAATCCAATTGTGACCCTTCCTCATTACATGCAGTTTACTATTTTTCACCTTCGCTCATTAGAAAGTTTGGAAGGTCAGCCGGTGACTACCCAGGACAGACAAGAAGCTTTTGAGAGATTCAGTTTAGGTAAAGTGACATTTAAAAAAACTAAATTTGGGCGGGGGAGAAATTTATGTTCAGAAGTTATCCAGAAAAATATATTGGAGTATGAGCTTTATAATGCTATTAAAATTTTTTTTGGAAAATATCCCCATAAATGAATTAACATAAGCATCATTATACAACAATTATACATTAATATCATTAAGAATTAAATATTTATTGAGCACGTACTGTGAACCAGGCACTATATCTGGCACTAAGGACACAGTGGTGAACAAGACATATGGTATGGGCCTCAATGTAGATTATATTTTAATGGAAAAGAAAGACAAAAAGTGCACAAACCCAGATAAAGTAGCAGAGGAGAGAACCCCCTTTGGGCAAAGGTGGTGTGAAGAAATGACTCTCTGAGAAGTGACATATAAGCTGACAGCATAGGTAGGAGAAGATTAGCCATGTAAAGAAAGACATTCAGAGAGACGGCCAGCTTGCACTTTCAGGTTGGAAAGCCGCTGGTAAATTAAGGAAGTAAAGGTTCAGTATGACTGGATGATAGCTCAAGAAAAAGTCAAGAGAGCTGGGGGAGGGGAGAGATGACACAGGGGCTTGCAGCTTGGGTTTTATTTCAGGTGTGGTAGGAAACTATTAAGAATTTTTAGGCAGCAGTGGGACACGATCACTTACTAAGAAGATTATTTTGAGTACATAACTTAGCCTGATGAGCACTGAGTAATGCATAGAATTCAACCACTATATTGTACATCTGAAACTAATATAACACTGCATGTTAAGTATACTGGAATTAAAATATTTTTTTAAAGATTATTTTTAGTGCAGGATGGAGAATGATTTGGAGCAGGACAAATGGAGATAGAGGGACCTGTCCAGAGGCTATTGCGGTAATCTAGGCTAGAAGTGTTGGTGGCCTGTATTTAGGTTGTGGATGTGGAATAGATCAGTTTTAGAGGTAGAATCAGCAATACTTTCTAATGAATTGGGTAATTCCTGGGCTTCTGGCTTGAGTAAGTGGTTGGATTGGTGATATTATGTATACAAAAGGGAAACTTCAGAGTGGTGAGTTTGAATGTCTGTGAGACAACCTAGAAGAGGGTTAGAAATGTGAGCCTGGATTTCAAAGAGTTATAAATGTGGTGGTTGTCAGCCTAACAGGGATTTTTAATCCCACTGGAATTGATTGGTTTACTTAGTCGGGTTGAGAAGAGCAAGGTGAGCCATCTAAGGAAACTGAGAAAGAGAGGCTGAGTAAGCGGAAACCCAGGAAACAGTGGGTTGTAAAAGCCCCAAGAAGATTTCCTGAGAGGAAGTGGTCAGCTAGATTGAATGTTGCAGAGAATAAAGAAAATGTAAGATGAGGACAGAGAAGTGCTTTAGATAGGCAATACACGATTGTCTTAACGAACGCAGTTAAGGAGTGGTTCGAACAAATGATCCAAGAATGAATGGAAGAGACACATTTGGGTGAAGGTTTGAAATTTCCTCCCACAATTTCTCTCTCCTAGTACCTAATAAATGGATTTTTAAAAAGAGTTTAAGTTAAAAAAAAAAATTCACCAGTAGCTTCCAAACCAGGAAATGGACAGAAGCAAATGTAGTAAACCTCAAAGCTAGTAACCAGAGAAAGGAAGAGCATATTTGAAGGTGGAGTGGAGAGACCATTATGGCTCAATTCTTATGGTCCTTGAAAAGACAAGATGACATCAGAGAAAAAGAGGAAAGATTGTCTCTTGATAAGAGGGACACTAATTCAGGAGGGAGCAAAGATGTGTGCATCTCTGCAAAGATGCAAAGTTCTGTTGCTTTTGTGGTGCGAAAATGAGAAAGTTCCTATGAGTGGGGTCTCTTTTCTCAGTGAAAAATGAGGTCATCAGCTGAGAAGGAAAATGGAAGGACTATGGGAGATTTGAAGAGAAAGAAGAAAGTATGAAATAGCTATTTTAGAGCATTGGGAAATGTGTCTGTAGGTCCAACCATTTGAAATTGATATTAGTCCACTTTGGTTTACAGAAACAGTTTGATACAATCCTTGGAAAATATGGTAAATTTTTATTAGTTTGGACCCCCCCAACTCAGTATTTGTTACCCTAAAGTTTATGTTTGGAATCTTTAAAAATATAAATAATGCAAAGGAAAGTCCTCATAAATACACTTTTGGGGGAAATGTTTCATTTACTTAGGATTATTTATGACTCCGAATATTTATTAGGAGCCTTTAAGGCTTTTGGGATCTGGCAGTGAGCCAGACAGATGCAGTTTCTGCTTTTACAAAGCTTTAGTGGGAAAGGCAGATGCCTAGCCATTTGATCACATTTTATAACTCATTGTGTGACGAAGGGCACAGAAGTACAGGGTGAGGGATGCCTGGGTGGCTCAGTGGGTTAAAGCCTCTGCCTTCAGCTCAGGTCATGATCCCAGGGTCCTGGGATGGAGCCCTGCATTGGGCTCTCTGCTCAGCAGGGAGCCTGCTTCCTCCTCTCTCTCTGCCTGCCTCTCTGCCTACTTGTGATCTCTGTCTGTCAAATAAATAAATAAAATCTTTAAAAAAAAATAAAAAAGAAGAAGTACAGGGTGACCTGAGAGCATTTCTGGGAAGCATCTCACCTGTAGAGAGCATAAAGTCAGGGCAGGCCTCTCGAAATATTTTTCAAAACTAAGACCAGAAGAGTACGAAATAGGCCAGTAGGAGATAGAGGAAGAAAGTTCTAGACAGAGATTTGAAAAAAAAGCCTGCATCCCACTCTTGGCTTTGGCTCGGGTAGTAGTGATCTAGGGTTGTGAGATCCAGCCCCATGATGGCTCTGTGCTCAGCAGGGAGTCTGCCAATCCTTTTCCCTTCCCCTCTGCCCTTCCCCCCCTCTAAAATAAATAAAACATTAAAAAAAAAAAAGCTTTCAGGTAAGAAGAGAGACATCACAAATCTCAAGAAGTGGAGTCACTTCAGAAAGGCTACATTTGGGTGTACTTAAAAATAAGGCAGGAAAGGGAGTTTGGGACCAAATCATGAATATCTTTGTTAAGTTCTTCATGTAAGTTTTAGAAGCTATCCTGTCCATAGTAGGAAGCCTCTGAAGGATTTTTAAAATCACATAGTATTTTGCAAACCTACTTGCAGCATCCTTTAAAGTGTAATTATTACTATCAGATAAGATAAAATATTGCAAGTTTTTTAATAGGAGACCTGGGGAAAAACCTCATTTACCAACATCCTAATTGAATGAAATACCGGAAGTAAAGTGTTGTCTTTTTAAAAAAATATTTATTTGTTTATTTATTTGAGAGAGAGAGCGGTGGTCGGGGGGTGGATGTAGAGGGAGAGAATCTTCAAGAAGACTCCTCACTGAATGTAGAGCCAGATACTGGGCCAGATCTCACAACCCTGAGATCACGACCCAGGTTGAAACCAAGATGCTTAATCAACTGAGCCACCCAGGTGTCCTCTAATGTGTTATCTTTTAAAATTGTTATCCAGATGATAATGCCTTCTTACTTTTTGATATAAATCACTTGCTAGCTCAAGATTGTCTTTTTTTCCCCAAAACCATACTGAATAATTTTCAAGGTAGAATTGTGCTTTTATTATTCTAAGACTATTATTTGAGAAGTATTCTTACCTTTCTTCAAGTAAGAAATATAACGATTAATAAACTTTTAAATTTGTGTTGGCAGATGAGATAGAAAGACTGGAAAGAGATCTGGAGAAGAAGATAATGGAAACTGAAGAGCTTAGGAGCGAACAGACAAGGTTCCTTGAGGAAATTAAAAGTCAAGATAAATTGAACAAATCACTGAAAGAGGAGGCCAGATTACAAAAACAGAGCTATGAGGAGATGGAGAGTAACCTAAACACAAAAAATGAATTGGTAAGCCTGTGTTTTACATTGCTTTGACTATATTCTCTTGAAATAGAGAATTCTTTCTTCTTGGGTCTAAAAACAAAACTTCTTGATCGTAGAATGGGGAAGATGTGGTTTAACAGAAATTTGTGCAGAAGTTTCTACAAATTGTAGTTGACCATTCACTGTGTGACATGGGTCCCCAAAGGATGAATACTATCCTGGCCTGCAGTAAATTGTGAAATAGGGTATCCAAAATAAAGGAGGACAGTGGAGCCCCTACACTGAAGAGTTGGTCAGAGTGCCCCTAGATGTTTGTATTTTATTTTTAACAACATTGTTGGTGAGACTGTACATTGGCAAAAACTTTTAGAAGGCAAATTGGCAAAATTGTCCAAATTTTATTTTATTAAATTTTATTAAAGGGATATACCCTATGTTCTATATATTAGATATATGTACTTATTTAATATACAATAGTTATATATGATACACATTTCTAATGCATTTTATAGAAATTGTAGCAAGACTGTATATATCTACATATATATGCATATATCTATATATATACACATACATACATGGACATTCACTACAGCATTTTTTATATTAGTAAAATAATGAAAAATAGCTGAAATGTCCCTCAGTGGATATCCATCTGATAGAATACTTGTGTTGCTATTAAAATGAGATAGAGCTGTATGTCCTAATATGGAGGTATGTCTGCTCCATATTGCTATGTGAGAAAAGCAAGCTGAAAGCTGTATATATAATAGTAGTATATATAATAGGTAGTATATATATATATATATATAAAAGGTAGTATATATAGTATATATAATAGTATATATAATAGTAGGTAGTATATATAATAGTATATATAGTAGTATATATAATAGTATATATAATATATATAGGTAGTATATATAATAGTATATATATAATATAGATATTATATATATAATATATATAGGTAGTATATATAATAGTAGTATATATAATATACACACATATATATGTATGTAGTGTATATAATATACATATAATACACATACATACATAAGTATATGTACATATATACACATACATATATGTGTACATGTGTATGTGTGTGTGTATATATATATCTCGGCCAGCCCAAGAGACTTCAGAGGCCTGGAGACCACGGCCTTTGAGGAGTGGCCAAAGCAACAGGGTGTTCAAGCTGGAGAAGAGAGGATCTAGCGAGCTCTGACAGTTACCTTCAGAGAGTAAAAGGTCTATTTCGTGGAGGAGGGACCAAAGTTCCTGAGATAAAATTAAGAAATGGCAAATAGAATTATAACAAAGCAATTTTTCATTTAGTAATGAAGAATTTCTAGGGACACCTGGGTGGCTCTGTTAGTTGAGCATCTGACTCTTGATTTTGGCTCGGGTCACGATTTCAAGGTCATGAGATGGAGCTCTAGGCTGAGCATGGGGCCTGCTTAGGATTCTCTCTCTGACCCCTCCTCCCTTAGCAACCCACCTCTTCACTAGCTTGCACACGGGCACTCTCTCTCTCTCTTAAAAAAAAAAAAGAGAGATTTCTAATAACTGTCCTGAGACAAAATGTAATAACTCTGGAATGGGATTGCTGTGACTGAAACAGGCATATATGACCAGGGCTTAGAGAAAAGATAAAAGGCATTTGCTAGGCAGATGGATTAAATGAATAAAAGGCCTTTTCAACCCAGAGAATCTGATTCTGTAAAATAATTAGGTTACTTTCCTTGGAGGAAAAAATAGCTGTTGCTACTCTCCTCTTTTTTTTCTTATAATAATTCTTCTTCTTATCTGTGCATAACTTAGAGAATTTGATTTCTCATATGACTAATGAAATCCTAGATAGTTCTCTTTTTTTTTTTTTTTTGCAACCCCCTTTCAAGATGGGCATTCTGGTTTGAATGACTCGCTTTGTTGACAAGTATTCTGCTTAAGCATTTATGTTTCCTAGCAAGAGAAAAGTGTTTCCTTCTCTTTGTAGAGATGGAAATTGTTACTTGAAATCTGAGTACTTGACTGCCTCTTTCTTGAGCTCTTCTTTGCCTGAGAAAAAAGGTGACTTATATCAGGGGGACATGATGAAAGGGCAGCTTTCGCAGCTCTGTCAGTTAACTGTTCAGAGCATTTGTGGCTTTCTTCATATGTCTCTTATTTGAAGGTAGTTTTCAAATATGTCAGCCATATGCTGAAGGCATATTATATATGATATTAATAATCTGATAATTATCAATAGTTTTATATTATACATCTATTGTTCTCTATTCCATAATAGAGTGGATTGATGATTACTTAAATCACTGGAAACTTATGTGACAATCAGTTTTATCTTAGCAGTGAACTCTGGGCCACCACTTAACATTTGTATGTAAAATACAAGTGTAGGGGCACCTGGCTGGCTCAGTTGGCAGAGTGTACTACTCTTGTTCTTGAGTTCAAGACCTGTGTTGGGTGTGGTGCCTACTTAAAAATAAATAATAAGTAAAACTTTGAAAAAAATGAAAGAATAAAATACAAATATAAAAAACATACTTACTATGGTATTACTTGATACTTGTGAACATTTAATAAATTAATATTTTATTTTATTTTATTATTTTATATTGTGAACATTTATTTTTTTTTATTATTTTTTTAAGATTTTATTTATTTATTTGACAGAGAGAGATCACAAGTAGACAGAGAGGCAGGCAGAGAGAGAGAGGAGGAAGCAGGCTCCCTGCTGAGCAGAGAGCCTGATGCGGGACTCCATCCCAGGACCCTGAGATCATGACCTGAGCCGAAGGCAGCGGCCTAACCCACTGAGCCACCCAGGCGCCCAATTGTGAACATTTAATAAATTTTCCTGAGTTACTGATCTTTTTTTATAATATAAAATCCATCTTTTATTACTAAGATAAGAGAATAGTATATTTTCTATGTGCGGACTCCCTGGTACATGTCAGTTAACTCCTTGAAAACCTGCGCAAGGGATGCCTGGGTGGCTCAGTCCATTGAGTGTCTGCCTTCGGCTCAGGTCATGATCACAGGGTCCTAAGATTGAGCCCTACATGGGGCTCTCTGCTCAGCGGGGAGCCTGCTTCTCTCTCTCCTGCTCCCCCTGCTTGTGCTCTTTCTCTCTCTGTCAAATAAATAAAATCTTTAAAAAAGAAAGAAAAAGAAGAAAAGAAAACCTGGGCAAAATGTCACATCTTTTGACTTTGCGCTATCCCCAAATTATAAATTATTATAGCTGCTAATTTTCTTTTTTCTACTTATAATGTTGTTATATTTTTGTTGTGAATAAATGTTTTATAAGTTGTCAACTGTTTTTGCTGGGTTTATTTTCAGTAACTATTTTTGGTTAGAAGACACTGCTCTTCTTTATGTCATTGTTGTTTTTATCATTAACCATTTAAAAACATATTGACATACAAAGTTAATATATATTTATCATAACAAATTTAGACAACACAAATGTATACAATAGAAAATGAAGGTTTCACTCTTCCCTTTCCCTCTTCCCTGGATGTTGATATATATCCTTTTTGTTTTCTATGCTTAAATATATGCTTATAGTTATATAATGTATATGTAATTAAATATATGTACCTTTAAATATTTTGTGATGAAAAAGAACCTTACTATATTTTTTAATGCTGAATCTTATTTTTTTACAAAATGGTATATGTACCATAGCTCTCCAAGTTAAAAAACATGCCCACACATGTACACACACACACACACACACACACACACACACACATATACATCTTTTTTATGTTTTTCAAAGTCTATATTGTGTTCCATTATATGGATATGCAATAATTTATTTAACCCACTCTTATTGATGAATATTTAGTTTGCCTCCACTTTTTTTAATTAGAAACAATACTACAGAGAAAATCTTTATAAATAAGTATTTATGCATTCATAACAGTAATACCCTGGTTTAAATCACTACAATTTGGGGTGCCTCACTGGCACAGTTAGTAGAGCATGTGACTCTCAGTCTCAGGTTCATGAGTTCAGGCCCCACGTTGGGGGTAGAGGTTACTAAAAAAAAATAACAATTTTAAAAAATCACTACAAGTGGAATTACTGGGTAATTTGCATTTTAAATTTTGGCAAATATTTTTTTTTTTAAAGATTTTATTTATTTATTTGACAGACAGAAACCACAAGTAGGCAGAGAGGCAGGCAGAGAGAGAGAGGGAGAAGCAGGCTTCCCGCTGAGGAGAGAGCCCGATGCGGGGCTCGATCCCAGGACCCTGGGATCATGACCTGAGCCGAAGGCAGAGGCTTTAACCCACTGAGCCACCCAGGCGCCCCGAATTTTGGCAAATATTAAAAGCATTTACCTGCTTTATACTTCTACAGCAGTGAGTGAAAGAGCCCAATTCCTCACTGAAAATTATTATTTTGAACTTATAAATAGGATAGGAAAAAAGTAGAATCTCATTGCTTTAATTTCACTTTTTTTTAATTTGTTGGAGAGTTGAATATTCCATATGTATTTACTAGCTATTTGAGTATTGCATATGTGTTTACTAGCTATTTTGTATTTCTTCTTTAAATTTCTTTTTTCTTTTTTTAATCAACAGGCTATTTTTTAATTTAAATACTATTAACATATAGTATATTATTAGTTTCAGGGGTAGAGTTCAAGGATTCATCAGTCTTGTATAACACCCAATGCTCATCCTTAATGTCCATCACCCAGTTACCCCATCACCCCAACCCCCTCCCCTCATTTTTAAAATTCATGTTGTTTTACCAGTTTTTCAGTATTCCAGAAGACTATTCTATGTTTCAAAAAGAATTCTGGATCTTATTCTAAGAGCCTGCATTTGAAAAATATTTTCCATTATCTTCTGCAGAATATTTGGTGATATCATGCCCAGTTATATAATGCTTTCCAGTTTCATAAAGTAACTCTTCACATCATAGGTCATTTACCTATGAAAGAAATGTAAAGAAAAGTAAAACTTCTGGTGCCATTTAAACTATTATAGTCCCCTTTTCCTGCCCCAACAAATATTAATTAATTTTAATGTTAATATTACTTTGTCCTTTTGCAAATTATTTATCTCCTATTCTTCAGTTTCCTTATTTTTAATATGAGGATGATTTACCTGTCCTGCCAGCCTCACAGAGTTGTGAGGACTAAATAAGGTAATGAATATGAAAATAATTGAATTGAATTAAGCTAAGTAATGGAAGGTGGTAAATCTGTAACATAGAATGATGATAAAATGTGTGTCCATATAAAAATGATACAGGTTCTAATAACATTATCTTTCTAAGGTAAGTTGTGAATCAAGAACAGCCTCTATTACTATAGCTTAACTCTCCAAAGTTCTCCAGATGATGGTCTCTGCTTTTTTTCTCCTTTTAGCTCTTGTCTTGGTTTCTTACAGAGCATTTTCTGCCGATTCTTTATTCTTCCTTAAAGGTAGTCCCTTCAGGGCTGAATTGCACACTATGTTTTCATAGTTTGCATGATAACTTGTAGTAATATGTTTATGTACATCTTAAGTTTGGAAACTGGCTTGCCTTCTTAAGAGATGTGCTTGTGTGTGTATGTGTAATTTTTTTTAATGGATGTGTACATAGGACTGGATTTGAATGTGAGGGAAAGAATTTGTATCATTTTTCTTATCGGTAAATGTGTTAACTGCAGTCAACTCTTGATCATCCACAGCTAATACTGCAACTAGCCTACTTTCTAGGTCCTTTGACTCCTAATGTGCTCTCATTTATGCATTTCTTCAGCAGACATTTATTAAATGCTTAATAAATGCTAAGCCTAGCACTATATAAGACACAAAGGTAATTTTAAAATGCACAGAGTATATATTATTCACCCTCAGAGGCCAGTCCATACATCGTCCATGGTTCTAGTCACATTTGCCTTTGTTTGGCCCTACTGCAAATGATCTTTGGGAAGAAAAACCTGAGATGAGTTTATGCTGTTGGTTAGGTGTTGCTTTCTTGAGATTCAGGGACTTAAAAGCAGTCAGTAAAAGCATCAAAATGGGTAATGTGCTGGACACCCTGAAGCAAGACATCAAAGGCAGCATCGTATAATAGATGGAGTATTAATTTTGAAATCAGGAGACTTGTAATTGAATTCTGCCTCTTCACTATGAGCTGTGAAATTGGCCAAGTAATTTAACCTCCTGGTGCAGCTCTTATAATTTCATAGGGTAGTTGTAAAGATTCAGTGAGATAAGAGATCAAGACTGCCTATCATTCAGCTTAGCATCACTTCTCCTTGGGTGGATAATCAGGAGATGACTGTAAGCTAAATCGTGCACGACTTTGAGTTCCCGGGCCTTGTAAAATGTTCATGTTTATTTATTTTTTTATTCTCTTCAGCTTGCATTTTCATATTGATGAAATATTTCTGCATGTTTTTTGTCTGGTATCTACTATCTGATGCTATAGTTTAAAAAAAGGCAAAAATCACTTAGTGGACCTTTGAAATGAACTCACAGGATTAGTTTAGTAGGAAGGGGGCTGATAGTGGTAGTTAAAAATATTTAGCTTCTGCTACTAGTCTAATATGTAGCTTTTGACAAGACAATTACCAATAGGATTCAGTTTCTTTATTTGTAATTCAAATAATTAAATCAGATGATCTATTTTCTTCTAGCTCCAAAAATTTTAAGAATAAATAAAAAGTTGTAATTGTTGTAGAATTACTTTATTAAACATTTAAGGCTATATATTGGGATCTGATTGACCTTATTCACATCCTTTATCCTCTAATACAAAGAATAATGTTCAGAACACTGAGATACTGCAGGAACAACAGTACAATAAAGCCAATTTCTTTTTTCCACCCTTCTTACTCCTTCTTGTGATTCCTTTGTAATTAATCTCAAATATCATCTTTATCCATAATTTGAAGCTATCATTAACATTGCAGAGTAAGTTAAATTAGTGTTAATTATTGAAAAATCAGGAAGCAAATACTTAATACAGTACTTAAAAATAATTGGTGCAGAATTATTTTCATATTTGGGTAAAGCAAATTTAAGTGATTTTTAAAAATATTTATTTATTGTATCCTGAAACAGCATATAAACTTCAAAGGTCTTTTACGTGATCTTTTATGAAGTGATAATTTTATATTGTGTTCTTTATAATACTTTAGAATGAAGATAAAATACTGTAAATGTTCTGCTATTTGCTGTGGGGTTTAAAACAATCTAATTGTTATGATTAGAACTTGCCATGCCATTGTACCATTATACTAACTTACTGACACTGTATGTTGTTTCATATCAAATTGGGGCTATAGCTAAAACAGAAGACTGTGGAATTAATGCGGGCATGTCAGAAACAGTATGAAATGGAACAGGAATTGGCCTTTTATAAAATTGATGCCAAATTTGAACCACTAAATTATTACCCATCAGAGGTAAGTTTAACTTTTATTATTTTATTTATTTAGAGTTTAACGTTTTAGAAATCCAAAGTTAAAGCCAACGGAGAGTAGAGTGGGGGAAGGCGGATGGTGAAAAAGTTTGAGACTTTCATCAATAACCATTCCACTTTCTTAAACAAATTTTGGTTGAATCGGTGAATTTTTGGTTCAGTAAGTTAAAGCAGTGTCCAGAAAAGGTAAAAAGCTGCAAGAGAATCTGTGATTCCAACTGATACCATATTATCTCATAAATAATTCAATTACTAAAATTTATTAGACTGAGATTTTACTTACATATCAGCTAAGAAACCAAAATAAAACACCTAAATTTCTGATTTGAGAGATTAAGCAATGCTATTAATCACATAACTATAGGCAGTTCTTTAATCAACCAACCTAAACCCACTTTGGGGGCTGGGAGGAGGAATTCTTAGAGGCCATTTTTTGTTTCAGTTCTTTTTTGGCATATTAAGAGTGAGATAAATGGTATATATTTTTCAACTTCTAGGCATGTAGGATTAATGTTTAGGCAATTCTGTGATATGTTCTTCACTAATAAAATGAATAATGTCACTTGGCTGCTTAGAAATTACTTATTGAACCATAAATATTTACTTATTTTGTTTTTAGTATGTCGAAGTTGATAAAACCCCAGATGAAAGCCCTTACATTGGCAAATCCAGATACAAGAGAAATATGTTTGCTACAGAGAGTTATATTATTGCAAATGCCCAGACAGTAAAGATCGAGAAGATGGAGCCAGATGAAGGGGCACAACTCAAAAATGAGCATGTGAACTTGAGAGCCCATACATCACTGGACATACAACTGGAAGACAAAGAAAAAAAAATAAGTGCAGGTTAACAAAAGTTATTTTAAATTCTTTTAAAAATACAAAAAGATTGAATATATAGGCAAGTTTTGTTTTATAATAATTTTCATTAAACATGCTAAAGGTATTTATTATGTTATTTACATAAAAAGCCTTGAAAAAGTAGTGATTCATTGAGCAAATGGTTTTTTTTTTAAGATTTTATTTATTTATTTGACAGACAGAGATCATAAGTAGGTGGAGAGGCAGGTAGAGAGGAGGAAGCAGACTCCCCGTGGAGCAGAGAGCCCAATGCGGGGTTCAATCCCAGGATCCTGGGATCATGACCCGAGCTGAAGGCAGAGGCCTTAACCCACTGAGCCACCCAGACATCCTGAGCAAATGATTTTTTAATGATTTCTGTTATGGTCGAGAATGGGTCTTGACAGTAATTTGGTGGCAGCAGGTGCAGGGGATCCAAGAATGCTTAAATCTTGACCTGCCAGCAAGTCCTACCCACTGTCAGAGCTGCACATTCAAAGATATAATTGGTCATAATTGTAGCAAGTACCACTTTACTGATTACTGTGCATGTAGCCAAAACCTAAAACAGCACTTTGGATAAGCTGGATCAGGGCACCCTCCTTAGACTTCGGCCCAAGACCAGCTTCTGACTCTTTCCAACCTGTCCCAAAACATCTAATTGAAAGGATCTTACCACTTCCTGGCAAGTCATAAAGAAGTCAATCCAAGAGGGCACTTAGATACCCTGCCAGTGGCATACTCTAAATCCATTTACCCAGTGAGCTGCATGGATATGGAAGGAGAAAGGAGATCTGAGTTTATGTATTCCCCTAGTAATCGTGGCACATTGTGGAGCTCTCACCAATCCAGTGAAGCAGTTCATCTTCCCTTGGTTGGTAGCTAAATGGAAAACATGGAAGGCCAGGAGAGAGGTTGACTTGGAGAGGGGTTGAGAAAAGAGACTGAGTTGTCCATCTCATACACCCTATACAAAGTTCTGGAAGAGGAAAGCAGAAATAAATCAGATATATGTGTAGACTAGCTCCTAGTTTTATAGGAGGCAGGGAGGGAGGGAAGGAGAGAAATTGGAAATTTGAGATAGAGAGTAATTGATCTGAGATCACCTCCAGCTGGAAGACACGTTCAGTGGTGAATTTCTTGATATGAAGCCCCATATAAAGTAATAACCTCTAGTCACAGTTTTTGTAATAGCTTGAATCTAACTATAACTTAGTGACATGTAAATGCGTATTTACGAATAAATCCTTATTCTCTCAGAAGAGCTCTTTAGTGTTGGATGTATCAAATAAAACTTTTTATGTTAAGACTTTTACGAATAAAATGATCAGTTATAGTTCTCTAGCATATCATAAAACTATTCTAGAGATTAACTGAGTGGAAAACTATCATAAATTAATTTTTAAAGAATTTCTGTAATCTATAATGGCAATTTAATTGGGAGGAAGATGTTATTGTGAAGGAAAAAAGTCTGGTAGAAATTTGAGAATGCAGGATTTTTCTCGTGTGTGTCTGTGTTCATGATTTTTAAATTTGCAGCACAAACTCGACTATCAGAACTACATGATGAAATAGAAAAGGCGGAACAACAAATTTTAAAAGCTACTGAAGAATTTAAACAGCTGGAAGAAGCTATACAACTTAAAAAAGTACGTAAATACTAAGTAGCAATGCAGGAGGAAATGAAAAAAATGGAATGTGTTTTCTCCCTTCATAACCATGTTATGCAAATTTTAAATCAGTGCTGCCTAATTAACTACAGAGTAACAATTTTCAGCCTCAGTTATGGTTCTAGTATTTTCCAGTTACATTTTCCTTCCATTCTTGATGACATTCTATTAACATTTTATAAAGCATACAGAAATAAATTACTTTTAACTTATATAAAAAGAGGTATTCAGTCTACTCTATTATGAAAGTGTCTATTTTACCCAGGGAGGTTGATGCTTCCTGTTATATCTGTTCTAATTTAATTAAGCACTACCCACCATTAAGATCCTGGAACCTAGATTAAGAGTCAGAAGACATCTTTACGATACACGAACATTATCAAACACAAGCAGCAAAAGTGTAAGTGATGTAAAATATGGTGAACAAAAAGATGGAGATGTTACTCTCAGAAATTATCAAAGTATGTCATGAAGAAATTAGCGGCTCAAACCCATGATGTAATACACAGGGAGTATTTAAAAAGGAAGTATCTTGACAGTTTTTAAGTGTGTAAAGGGTTTTAGTTATTTGCAACTTTTAAAATCAGTATTTCAAAATTATGTTCATAACTGCATTCACACCATAGTAGGTAAAACAAGAATGTGAAGTCCAAATTGTAGATTTTTTCAAAAGATACACTATATTATGATTTTTAAATTATATAGTAACTAGAAATTGATTCGAGTTTATTGGAATTTTACTATATGCTAGTCCCTGACTGGGCTGGACCCTGAGTGATGAATAAAACAGGTCTCTTTCCCTCCCACATGGATAGGAAATAGGCAATGAACAAGTATTTAAAAAAAAAAAAAAAAAGGAAATAGGAAATATAGTTAAACAACATGTGTGTTGTAGGAACAAGAAAGGAGACACAATTAAAGGGATATAATTTAGATTGTGGAGCCACAAAGGCCTCTCTGAGGAGGTGACATTTGGGCTGAAACCCAAAGGAGGTGAAGGAGCCAGCGAGGCAGCATTAAGGGATCGAGTATTCCAGGCAGAGGTGACAGTGGGTGCAAAGACCTTCACACAAAAGATTTCTCTGCTGAGGCGGGGAGAGTGTGTGGAAGATGAGGTCCAAGATTATGCCAGGCTTCATAGGCTGTCCTATGGTAGAGAGTAAGGCATTTGAATTTTAGTCTGAAGGTAATGGGAAGCTTTTGAAGGACACGAGGTAGTAGAATGGCTGATCTTGTTTGTATTTGTATAAGGTCACTCTAGCTACTGCCTGAGAGTGAAGTGGGGTGAGGGAGACGGGTGAATCTTCTGTGGGGCTGTTCTTCAGTACAGGCAAGAGATGGTAGTGGCCTAGGCTAGGGGGCAATGGATGTGGATGGAAATAAACTGTCAGCAAAATTTGACAGGTGAACTGATCAGACTTACAAATGGATTAAGGGGTGGCCTGCCTGGTTCAGTTGGAGGAGCATTGGACTCTCAATCTTGGGGTCATGAGTTCAAGCCCCACATGGGGTATAGAGGTTACTTCAGTAAATAAAAGCTTAAAAGAAAATGGATTGAAAGTGGGAGGTGAGGTACAGGGAGCCATCAAGAATGATTTTAATAATTTTAAAAATGTTTTTGTAAATAATGTACATAATTTTTAAATAAATGGATGCTTACAAAATATGCTTGAAAAAAGTTATTTTACAGACCAGTGCTCTAACCTCTGAGCTATAGGGCCGAAAAAAGTTATTTTAAATGTGTACATATAAGCCTCGATTTTTCATTACACTATTGATTTGCTTGACATGCTTATAACAAGGGTAAGTGCTATATAAAGTCAGCTACCATTAATATTATGGTTACTATTACTAGTAATAATTTACAGGTTGCTTATACTAGAATGACAACTTCATTTTTACCTGTTCTTATGAAATAAAGTCTATAAGATTTTCTGCACGTAATAAGGATAAAAGTATAAGATATGAATGGAATACCTAGATGACTTCTACATTTTACTTTTATTAAAAAAACTGGCAGAGCACAGAATACCTTTTTAAATTTCAGAAGTTTTCTTTAAGGTTGTTAATCACTGTTGCTATCCTCTGTTAATTGTATGTTGGGGTATTGGGGGATTAGGTTTCAGAATCAGAGAAAGACCTTCTTCTCAAGCAGCTGAGTGGTAGAATACAGCTTCTCAATAAATTACGCCAAGAAACTGTGGATCTAGAAACGCAGATGGAAAAGCAAAGGCAAGAAATTGCTGAAAAGCAGAATGAGATCAAGGACCTGCAAATAGCCATAGATAGCCTGGATTCCAGAGACCCAAAACATGTAAGTAAATTAAGAGATTTTTGGCTTATTCTATAGGGACTAGCATATCATTCCATCTAGAAATTATGTCTCCTCATTTTTAGCCTCAGAATTCTTTCTGAAAGTCTTTGAGTTTAATGCACAAATTTGAGTGATATGTTTATGTATGCGTGTATGTCATATATATCTGTATGTGTGTTATATATCCATATGTCTATATATACATATGTGCATTTATACTTATATATAGAAGTATATATATCTCTGTGTTGAAAACAAAACATAGACTTGAAAGAGATAGCTTTCAGTAGAATGGTAGATGCATGGTACACTTATTTTTTTAAGTGGCTGAGTATTATTATATTTCAAAGCAAGAGAAGCCTGCTCCATGGTGCTGTCCAAACCTCTTACCCTTTCTCTTTTATTGCTTTGTTTTCTTAAGAGCAAGGTGGTGATATGGGAGAGCTGAAAGGGATTTAGAGTCCTTTCTCTGCCTCTTTTTTAATCCTTTATACAAATATTACATTAAACCTATTTGTTGTTTCATATTGTTTTGTTTTGTCCTTAATAAGGAAACACTTCTCTAGAGTGTGTCTTCCTAATATGTGGGCAGAGGTGGTCCAGTGGCTGCCTGATGGAATAGGTTCTTGTCTCTGTCTCTCAGAAGTCTTACTAATGGCTTACATTTTACCTAGTATTTGTAAAAATATTAGTAAAAATACTTCCTGCATATTTCGCTGCTATACTTTGAATAATAAGGTTATTTTACAAAGAACTTTAAAATCTCTGATTTAAGAGAATTTAACATGGTAAGGACAATGCACTATCATTAACTTTAAATAGTTGTCAAGTTATTTGATTATCCCTTTAAATATTTCAATAAAATATCATAGGTAAATTTTTTTGCAGGTTAGCTAATTCTGACAAAAGGTAACCTTATCATTCACAGAAATACGTTCTTTTCTAACAAAAGCTTAAGACAGAGTATTAAAATTGAAACTAAAAGAGGACTTGATTATTTTAAAGAATTTTGTTATATGAACAATTAGATATTAAGTACTGTGTAATATGGTCAGTAATATCTTGCCTTCTTGCATTAATTTGTTTTGGAAGTCTGCCACACTATGTAAGGCTCCTAAGGACAGGAACTATATCCTACTATTTATCTGAATAGCCCTGCGTTTAGTGAGTGTTTGCATCTGGGAAGGTAGGAAGGAACCCAGCCTATAGGCACTACCTGAAGCTCCTTTGCTGCTTCCTCCAGTTCTGTGATCTATGAGTCTGCTTAGAACCTAGATTGTTTGTTTGCTTTTAACAAGTGACTTTGACATTATTGGCAGACAGGGCGTCTAATCCTCCTGGATTTCTATAAAGAATTACATACAGAAAGGAGTTAAATGAGAAACAGGAATGGCATCCACATTTTGAAGGTAGTCAATCTCTGTCAGTGGGGATCAAACATACAAACCTGACTTGAGGTTCCTTTTTGGTATTGTTGAAATGACTAACGGTTTGTTTTTAAGGTTACAGCTTTAGTCAAAGCACCAGAGGGTGTCTCTTTAATTTGTTCACCCAGAGGGAGCATCTTTTTCTAGGTTGCACAAAGTCACCTTCTTGGCTGGTGTTAGGCTCCTGTTAGGCATCACATTCGACAGAATGTGAACATTTTAGCAAAAGGGAAAGCAAGTGTGGGGTCCCTTCATATTTTTCTATGGATGGAGACAGACTTTTATTCAGTTAACTTTTATTATCTAATCAGATAAAGTGCTTCTCTGAATAGCAAATAGAATTTAAAAGTAAAGGCTTGAGAGATGAGAAAACATTATGTGACTCTGAGATAGGATGGAGAACAAACACATTAGGTGCCAATGAAGTGTTCCATGATGTTGGGGGTTTTGCATACACTGGTGAGGAACTTCGTCACAGCATATGCAGGATTGGTGACTTTTTTTTTTTTTTTTTAATTTGCAGAAGGTGGAAATGTGATTTTTAAAAGATTAAGTGATTTCCTAAATTCATCTTTTAGGAAAAGGCTGAGCCCATGCTGTGATACTGCAGTGACCCTTTTCCCACAAGGGAATTACAGGACTACAGAGATTAATTATTTTTAAAATTAGCTCAGAGACAAACCAGTCAAGTTTTCAACAAACAGAAGCATCTAACTAGGTTTCAAAAGGAAAAAGTACTATTTAAAAATCAAATCCCATCCTAGCCATAAAAAATGTACATAGCTAGAGGCACAAACACCACAGCAGCAAACAATAAAGGAAGATTGATGTTGTTCTTCCCTACCTGGCAATGCTGTGTGGAAGCGAAAGGTAGTTCACTGTTCTCTGTGTGCAATCAGCCTGTAGTAATCTGTTGCAAAGGTTGTGTGTGATTGGCCCTTGGGAGCTTCCTGTGTTGTGATTTAAAGCGCAGAGGGTGGGGCCTGCCTGCAGAGGCTGCTCGTGATTGGACGGGCTGGGCTGCCGCTCACTCTCCGCCTGGAATGTGGTTTGAAGCTCTGGAAAGTGAAGCTCGAAGGCGCTTACAAAAATGTGGCTGTCAGAGAGGGAAGTGCACGTGAATTTGAAAACAGCTTTAGAAAGCTCTCCGCCCACAGTTTCCCTGTTCTCAACGGCTCAGTTTTAACAGGACAAATTTTAAGTTAAGGTATGACGATTTTCTCTCTCTTTGTGCAAAAGACTTGAAAGGAGGAGGAGTCAGAGATGTAAGTTCCTGTTTTTATATCGTTTGTGAGCTCCATGGTCATGAAAAATCGCAGAATGTACTTTTGATCCCCTGTGCTTCATGCAGATCATTGGCATAATGAGCCTTTTTTTGGTCCTGCGTGTAAAGAGATTTCAGTGGAATTTTTAATGGTGAATTTTAAAGATTTAATGATGGAGACATGAAGGCAGGGTTGTTTTTTGTTTTTTAAAAATTCTTTCGTGAGCCATAAAAATCCTAAATTTACTTAGAATTTGAGGAGGTATCTGCAGTTACCTTCTCAGAAAGATTTCAGATGGGTATTGGGGAAGGGAGGCAAAGAAGAGTTTTGAAAATCCCATCAAATTTTACAGTAGTCTAACAGAAACGTTCTGAGCAGCCTGCCATTCATTGTTCCTTAAAAATGAAGGGACTTTGCTTTCTTGTCTTTGGAGGCAGCAGAACATCTAAAAAATTCTTCTATAATCAAATGAGTACTAGACTTGAGAGCTTGGAGTTGGTTCTGACTGTGATGGAGTTGTTTCTTCTGATAACTTTCTCTTGTTTTATTGTTCTGTTCCTCTGATCCTGTGGGGGCAAGCCTGAGGCATGAGGGTGTGAGTGTGTGGGAATTATTTTGTCTCCACAGGAACGGTTGCCTCTGAGCAGACCTGGGCAGGTCACTGGTAGATCTGACAATCCGTTTTTTCACATGTAAAAGGAGGGGTTAAACTTCTCAGGTTTTTTCCCCTGAGCACACCTGAAAATATAATCTAGTCTTTTCAGTTTACTGTAGCTCCCGAATGCATGGCTGTCACAGTGTGAGTAGTTGTGTGAGTACAAGAAAGCTCTGTTTTCTACTGGGGGTATATGTTGAAATAGAGGAGTGTGCTCTGGAGGGCCCTTCATTTTGAGACTCACTGGGCTGAATGGTCTTGGAGGTTTCTCTCAGCCCCTTGTTTATCGAACTGAAAAATAAAGTATTTCTTTGTATAAGGAATTGAGAATAAACCTCAATTCCAAGTAAGTATTTCTTCCATGTCTCTATTTTTCCTTAAGAAACATTTTTTTAAAGTACGTTTAATGTGCTTTTTTGATTAAAAAGATATGACTATTAAAAAATTTTTAAAATATTAAACATACTTCTAAAAAAGAAAAAAAAAAACAAAACTCCTGTTATTCCTCCACCCAGATATCATTCTTTAAAAAAAATTTTTTTTAAAGATTTTATTTATTTATTTGACCGAAAACACAAGCAGGGAAGCATCAGGCAGAGAGGGAGAAGTGGTCTCCAGCCCAGGACCCTGGGATCATGACCTGAGCTAAAGGCAGACGCTTAACTGACTGAACCACCCAGGCGCTCCCCATATATATTCTTGTTACTATTTTGGAATATAGTAATTTTCTATGGATATATGTGTATATATAATTAACTTTTTTGAAACCTCATTAAAAGACGCGTGCAGTTCCAGGAATATTGAACTTGGCTACGATTATCTAGTAGGTATGCCCTTGGAAAAATCATTTAAATTTAACCTCCTTGATTTTCAGTTGTCATATCTGTGTAATGGAGATGACTTCCAGATCAAGTTATCCTGAGGTTTAAATGAAAACTGTGTGAAAACAACAGAGGCCCTGGCACAGACTCAAATTGTTACATTTTATTTTCCATTCTTCCTTTAGAAATGTTAAGCATTATTATTTTTAAAAGAGTTTAAGGGACTCAGGATTTTGCTGATTTCTTTTCAATTCAGTGCCATATGAAGTCTCAGAAAAGAGGTAAAGAACAACAACTTGACATTATGAATAAGCAGTATAAACAACTTGAAAGCCGTTTGGATGAGATACTTTCTAGAATTGCCAAAGAAACTGAAGAGATTAAGGACCTTGAACAACAGCTTACTGAAGGTGAGAATTGCAGTATGATTTACAGTAAATCAGTATTTAATTTAAAACTTTAAGATGCTTCAGTATTAACAAAAGACAGATGACACTGTGGCAGGCATTAATCCAGATATTAGCTGAATATGCTTCAGCTGTTCATACCAGTGTTTGATAGGGAAATATTTGCAGAGTACCCAAAAATGTTTACTATAAGTAAAACATCTTTTTGGTTTTAGTTCTGTTGCATCGATTTCCTAGTGAGTCAGGACATTGCATTCAGTAGGCAAGAAGTCAGTACATGATCACGATAAGCTCTGGCATGTCATTGTCTTCCTCCAAAGCATATAATCCTTTCAGGAACAAAGAGCCTGTTGACACCAGGGCATTCAGTGCCTAGTTCTAAGGACAGTGTGGGAGGAATTTTAGGATCTACGTTTGCAATGCAGATTTAGATTGTGACATTGCCATACCCACGGAAGAGGAAGATAATACAGGTTGTAGTGGTGAGGGCCCAAGATGGGGTAAAAAGAGCCCAGTTCCCATTTTGCCATTATTATCAGCCATGGGACCTGGGACAAGTTATTTCTGTCTCGATCACTGTTGGGAAGATTAAATGAGGTCGTGTTCATAAAGTGCCTGGCACACAGTAGGTTCCCAATACATGGTTCCCAATATGTGGTTTGGGGTTTTTTGTAAGTCTCCAAGTTACATGTTTATGCTGCCCATCTTGGATTAGTCTTGTATGTTGAGTGGTTTTGTTTTGTGTATCTAGCAGCAAGAACTCACAGTTTTGTTGAACGTTTTTCATTGTTTACTTGGGAAATTTTATTTAATATTTTTAACTTTTTAACTTTTTTGACCGAGAGAGACAGGGAGAGAGGGAACACAAGCAGAAAGAGTGGGAGAGGGAGAAGCAGGCTTCTCGCTGAGCAGGGAGCCTGATGCAGAGCTTGATCAGGACCCTGGGATCATGACCTGAGTTGAAGGCAGACGCTTAATGACAGAACCATCGGGGCGCCCCAGGAAAAGTTTATTTTCGTTATTTTTCTTTTTTTTTAATTGAAATATTGGGAACCTTTTTTTTTTTTTTTAAAGACTTTATTTATTTATTTAACAGAGAAAGAGAGAGATCACAAGTAGGCAGAGAGAGACGGGGAAGCAGGCTCCACACTGAGCAGAGAGCCCGATGTGGGGCTCGATCCCAGGACCCTGAGATCATGACCTAACCCACTGAGCCAGCGAGGCGCCCCTTCATTATTTTATTTTAAACTTCTTACAGCCTGAATTGAGCATTTTGTAACCAATGCCCATTGACGATATTGCTTTTATTCTATAACTAGGTAATATCCCTGCACTGTGGATAATAGAGGGAAAATGATCATTTTATCTTGAAAAAGAAAAACAAGTGGGGCACCTGGGTGGCTCAGTGAGTTAAAGCCTCTGCCTTCGGCCCAGGTCATGATCTCAGGGTCCTGGGTGGGATTGAGCCCCACATCGGGCTCAATCTTTAAAAAAAAAAAAAAAAAAAGAAAGAAAGAAAGAAAAAGAAAAACAAGATGGTACAAAATCATTGAACGCTTAGAATTTCTTTCTTAGCCAGTAACAACTAAGAAGACAAAAGTGCAGTAATTCTGTATCTTGAAAGGATTTTCTTATATACATTATCACCTTGCCTTTTTCCATTTTGTGTAGGACAAATAGCAGCAAACGAAGCCCTGAAGAAGGATTTAGAAAGTGTCATCAGTGGGTTGCAAGAATACCTGGAGACTGTCAAAGGCCAGGCCGCTCAGGCCCAGAACGAGTGCAGAAAGCTACAGGGTGAGAAGGAGACTTTGCTGCAGAGACTGAGTGAGGTCGAGCAGGAGAGGGACCAACTGGAAATAGTGGCCATAGATGCAGAAAATATGAGGAAGGTATGATTTGTTTCTTCTTGACTGTTTCCTCGGCCTTAGAAGTAGGTGATTAGAAGTTAGCAACCATGGGGCACCTGGGTGGCTCAGTGGGTTAAAGCCTCTGCCTTCAGCTCAGGTCATGGTCCTGGGGTCCTGGGATCGAGTCCCGAATGGGGCTCTCTGCTCAGCGGGGAGCCTGCTTCCTTTCCTCTCTCTCTGCCTGCCTCTCTGCCTACTTGTGATCTCTGTCTGTCAAATAAATAATAAAGAAAATCTTAAAAAAAAAAAAAGAAGAAGTTAGCAACCGTGTAGTTGGAAGTGACAAAAAGTATTAATGCTATTTAATGGGGTTTTTCCCTTTAGTGACACACTTGGAATCATTATTTTCCTTTACTAAGAAAAGGAAGATTATTCCAGCTGAGTCGCTCCCCCTGAAACGTGTTGTTATCAAAGAACTATAACAAATAGGAAATTATAGCTATTACAGTTGCTGCATTAAGTGTTCATATTTTGTTACTTGTACACCAGAATTAAGCACAACATAATTTTCTGATTATTATTGTTATTCATAATTTTAACTTTATTTTACAAAACAAGACACAGTGTTCTAAACTCTACCCTTCCGTACTGGTTTACTGCCACTCATTTAGAGATCTCACGTGATCTGTTTCAGTTGTGTGACACACTGTTATCATGCATGAGAACCCAGATTCCCAGGTTTCATCCCTAGTCGGACTTGCTCTGGAAGTTTGAATTCATATATTTAATACTACAAAAATTCTCAGGCAGATAAAAATGTCAAAAATTATATCTAACACCATGTACTCTAAACTCAGCTTAAGAAATAAAACATTGCAGATATGAAACCCTCTGCGTACCTCCATACAGAGGTAACAAAATCTTGAATATACTTATTTCCCTGCATCTCTTTTATTATGTATGTAGCCATCCATAAGCAATATGTGGCATTGTTTTGCATAATTTTAAGATTTATATAAAAGATGTGTGTATATTCTTCGGCCACTTTTTTTCTTCCTTCCTGTTTATGTTTTGGGGAATTATACACATTGATGCATGTAGCTCTAGTTTGTTTATTTTTATTAGTGTATATAGCATTCCATTATAGGTACTACCACAAATTTATTGCTTATTCATTCTCCTCTTGGAGAATATTTAGGTGGTTTCTGGTCTTTGCTATTATAATGTTGAATGTAACATCTTTGCACACATCTTGAGAATGGGGGACTATGTTCAAGATTGGAGCATAAGTCAGAGGGTATGTGCCCTCCTCAATTTCACTAGACGTTGTCAAATTACCATCCATGGGGATTTAGTCAGTTTCTACTCCAGCAATGCCAGCGCTGCCACTATATCACATCCTTGCCAACGCCTTAGTGTTATCCGACTTTTATTTGTTAAGCTTTTATTTTGAAATAATTTTAAATTTTAGGAGAGTTAGAAGAATAATACAGATAACACTCTACCATGCATTCAGAGTCATCAATTAATATTTTTGCTACACTTGTTTTCTCTTTTATATATAAGTTTTACATGTTTTTTTTTTTTTTAAAGATTTTATTTATTTGTCAGAGAGAGAGGGAGAGAGAGCGAGCACAGGCAGACAGAATGGCAGGCAGAGGCAGAGGGAGAAGCAGGCTCCCTGCTGAGCAAGGAGCCCGATGCGGGACTCGATCCCAGGACGCTGGGATCATGACCTGAGCCCGAAGGCAGCTGCTTAACCAACTGAGCCACCCAGGCGTCCCAAGTTTTACATGTTTTTATATAAAAATTTTTCTCAGCATTTGAGAATTAGTTGTGGACATCACCCTCCTTAGCTCCAAAATATTTCATCATGTGTTTCCTAGGAACAGGGACGTTTTCTAACATAAAGTATCTAACACAGAATAATTATCACATTCAGGAGATTTAACTTTTTGTCAGTCTTAGTGTTTGCCAGTCTGCTGAGTTTGAAATGGTATCTTTTTGATGAAAATTTTACATTTATAAGAATATTACAGGAATTTAAAAGAATTTATAAGAATTTAAATTTATAAGAATTTAAAAGAATAGTTCAGTGAATATCTGTGTGTTCTTCTAGATTCAAAAAATATTTTGCTGTTTTTTTTTTTTTTTTTGCCCTTGAGTTATTTGAAAGTTGCAAACATCAAGACATCATCTCTTAAGTACACATCTCTTAAAAATTAGGACATTTTCCTACATCACTAAAGTGCCATTTTTATACTAGAAAAGTTAATAATAATTCCCTAATGTCATCTAATATCTGAACTGTATTTAAGTTTTCCCAGTTGTGCCAAGAATGTCTTTGGTAGCTGTGCATGCAGATGTGTGTGTAGAAGCCAGGCTAGTGGTCCTGTAGAGTGTCCCACATGCTGAATTGGTCTGTTGTTTTCTATGGTTTAACTTGTTCCTCTGTGCTCCATGTAAACTCATATCTTGTTATAACTGCATTTTCCTTTGATTTCTGAAAGATTGGGCACCTTCCCTTTGTTTATTTGCTATTCAGACTTCCTCTTCAGTGAATTCCCTATACATACTTTGTGCCCATTTTTCTATTGGATTGTCTGTCTTTTTCTTAATGACTTGCAGGAATTCTTTATATACTCTGGACCTTTGTTGGTTATAAGTAGAATTTGCATTTTGTACAAGCAATCCAGATAATTAAGATGCCAAATGGTTTTTGGACCACCCCTGAGAAATCCTAGAGAAGTTCCCATCACAAGATCCTCCTCTTTAAGTTAGGATAGTTTGATCTAGTTCTTCAAGATCCCAAATAAATAGATAAAAGCTGAGATAATTAAAAAAAAACAGCTGGACTAAAATGAATTAGAACTACAGTACACTAATCAATATGTACTTATATTCTTGTCGGCACTCATTCAAATTACTCTGTCATCCTTAATTAGATTAGAGAGTGCTGATCCCATTTTGTTCTTCTAATAAATGAACATGCTGTGGTTTAATTGAAAGGGTGTGGTTTTTGCAGTCAGACATCTGGGTTCATAGCCTATCTTTTTTAAGCTACACAGCCCTGTGCAATTTACTTAGATATGCATTCTCCAGTTCCTCTTCTGTAAAATGGAGATACGACTGTGCCTTACACAGTTGCTGTGAAGATACGATGAAAGAGTAAATGTGAAAACATTTGTTCCAGTGTCTGATGGAAAATAGGCCTTATATTTTATAGCCCCTCTCTTTTCTTCTTATGTATTCAGACACATTGAAAGTGTCACACAGCTGATTACTTTGGAAAAAATGTTGGTGGCTTACTGATTTTTCTGATGTAGTAGGATTTTGTTTTCCAACCTGGATATATATGCACAGCCTGCAGTTTCATTGTATTGCTAATGAAAACTTTGTGGGCCAGGCCAGCCTTGGCTGGCCAATTTGGTTCATGGTGTTCCAGTTACTTATAATGACTTGCAGGTGCTTATGCAGAACAGGGAGGGTTCCATAAATGTACTGAATCCTTACAGGAGCTCGCAGAACTAGAAAGTGCCCTCCAGGAGCAGCATGAGGTGAATGTGACCCTGCAGCAGACCCAGGGAGATCTCAGTGCCTATGAGGCTGAGCTAGAGGCTCAGCTGAAAATACGGGGTGCTGAAGCCAGCCGGCTCAAGGAGGAGTTGGAAGAACTTAGAAGGTTCAGCCAGGTAAGTAGGGGCATAAAGCCATCTAGAATCCAGTTAACGTATCAGCCTTTCTTTAATGTAAGATGAAACATTTTTTAACATAATGTATGCAGAATGATGGGAAGAGTACATTTCTGGAGTCAGATGTTCTGAGTTCAGATAGTACCCCTGTAAGCCCCTGTGTGAGCATGCAAATCACTTCATAGCTCTTGAGCCTCTGAAAAATGCCTCCTTGTCTATAAAATGGGTCATTGTGGGCCCCCTGGGTGGCTCAGTGGGTTAAGCCGCTGCCTTCGGCTCAGGTCATGATCTCAGGGTCCTGGGATCGAGCCCCGCATCGGGCTCTCTGCTCAGCAGGGAGCCTGCTTCCTCCTCTCTCTCTGCCTGCCTCTCTGCCTGCTTGTGCTCTCTCTCTCTGTCAAATAAATAAATAAAAAATCTTAAAAAAAAAAAAATGGGTCATTGTGAGGATAAGGGAAATATTGGGCTCGAAAGCACCTAGCAGTTGGTATTCAATAAATTCTAGTTTTTCTTTCTCAGAACAAGGTTAAGAGACCTCTTTTAAGTTAGTGTTCTATTTCATTTTGCTACTTTCTGTTTTGGTTGGATGAAGTATCCGCTTGTTTAAATTGTGCCGGCAAATCAGAGGAATAATTATTCATCCAATAACCACTTACTGACTGGCCAGTGACGGCAGGTGCTATGGATGCTGCAGTGAACAGCACAGATGTGGTCACTGTCCTTGGGGAGCTGATAGTCCAGTAGTGAAACAGCTGTGGGAGAAAGAATGGGATCTCATTCTGTCGCAGGGATGGTGTAGTTAGGGAGGACTGCCGTAGCGAAAGGTCTCACAGCTGAGACTCAAAGGATGAGTTGGACTTTGCTGTGCAGAGGGAGGGGGCGTGAAAAGGGTAGGGGTAAGGAATGAGTGTTCTAGGCTGACGCAAGGAGAAGGGGCATAGTGCATCTGAAGTGTGGAAAGTGTGCCTCTTGGATGCCAGGAGCAAGAAGGGTAGGGAAGAGGGAGAGAGAGGGAGATGGAAGCCAGTTATGACATATTCTTTATCAAATTAATAATGTTAATTTTGTTTAGCTCTTGCTCACACAGGCTGCATCTTTCTCCAGGAAGCCCACTGTGACCCACCTCTAGTGCCTGCTGGAAATCTGGGTTCAGGATCCAACTTTAGTATTCCTGTAGCCTGGGCTCAAAGCATTTTAGATTTTTAAATCTAAAAATTTTAGATAAGCTTAGATTGCCCGTCTCTCCCGCTAGACTCAGGGCACAGTGACTACCCAGACTCTGTACGCCTGTTTCTGTTCTCTGAGGGCCTGGCACAAAGAGGGGTCAACGTGCACTTATTGGATGAAAGTGAAATAAAATAAGATAGTTTGAATCCCAGGAATGTATGTAAAATAGCATTCATGTGATTAGAAAAGGAAATAAAAATAGGTCATGCTTATTATAGTAATTATGTTAATTTGTATCCCTTATGAGATATCAAATGACCATCTGACAATTGTCAGGATTATATTTCTCAAGAATATCAAGTTTTACAAAACTAGAGTTGACAAGATCAGAGTACAAAAAAAATGGGAAGTTGGGGAGAACGAAGTAACAGGAAATACAGATTTCTAAATAATAATAAATTTTCTAGATGGCATCTCATGTCAAATAAATTCTCTTAAGTTTTCTTTTTTTTTAAATTCTCAAATTTTCAAGCCAGCCTTTACTAGCTTGACATCTGTTGTCCTTTGTATTTCCATCGTCCTTTTTTTTCCTCATAAGTCTTGACAAAAATATTATAATAGCCTAGGCTTTTTACAGATTTACTTTGTATTAAGAGGGATATTCCCCTTCTTGGTAGGAACACTACCAGACCTGGTCTTCAAGTCATATATTGAGAGTATGGAGTATAATAGATGTCTCTCTGATCTGCAGATCTCTAATTGGTTTACTTTAGCTGTATGAAATCACTTGGGAAATGTATTATTGTTTTTTGGAGGGGGAAGCTTATTAAATGCAGATCCCCGCCCCCTCCCCTCAAGCTTCTGGTCCATTGAGACTGAGATGTAATCTGGGCGTCTGCATGACTAACAAGCACACCAGGTGATTTTGATACAGATATGTGAGGACCACAGTTTGAGAAATATTGGTCTAAGGGAAGGAAGAGCAGTAACTGTTGAATCACTCACAGAACTTCTAAATACAGTAGGTACTTGGGCCCACCCCTGAGATTCTATTTGGTATATCTGAGCTGAGCCGATTCTGTTGTCTACTCTTTCTTATTAATGGCTGAAGAAGGCATGTGGAAAAGATTTAACTTGGGCTTTGAAATTTGAACATATAAACATAAAACCGCATTATTATAAAACCATAGCTATCAAGGGATTGTGTGTGTATATAAATATATTTATGCCTTTAGAGATTTAAGTGTTATGTTTTGTGTTTATGTTTATGTTTTCATATTGTTGCTTCCCATGGCGATAGTTAGAACAATCAGCCCTTCAAGAGGAACTTGAGAAGGAAAAGCAAGCCCTCAAGAATGCAGTCAGAAAAGCCCAGCTCTCAGAAGGAAAGGACCAAGAAAATAGTGAGCTCCGCACACAACTCAAACAGCTGCAGGTAGAGACATGTCTGTTCAGGATATATTCTTACGTAGGACACCCTCAGGCACTTAACCTGCTCCAACCTGTAGTGAGCAACTTGAATTATTAGAAAAGAAAGATCTGGGTGGGACGGTACTGTGTCCCTTGTGAGCCCATCGCTGTAAGATTATTGATACACATGTCTTCGGCTTGTTTTGGGGGTGTGAAGAGTTGGAGCCAATCGGGAGTACACAGTGAGGACTGTGCAAACTCACAGGAGAAGCCATTACCTGACATTTCTCTGAGAAGCAGATTTGTCACCAGGCTGAGCTCAAAGGATCAGATTGATGCATTCTTCTTCCGCTGAAATAGCTTTGTAATTATCCAGGAATTTAACTAAAGTGGGTTGCAGAACTTCTTAACTGTAAACAGTTTTCATAATCCTCTCCTCAGAAAGGATGCTATTAAAAAGGCAGTCATGGGGCGCCTGAGGGGCTTAGTTGGTTGAGTGTCCAGCTCTTGGTTTCAGCTCAGGTCATGATCCCAGGGTCATGGGATTGAGCCCTGGGGGTATGGGATCAAGCCCCGGGTCATGTCAGGCTCCCCGATTAGTGGGAAGTCTGCTTCCCCTCTCCCCTGCTTGTGTGTGCGCAGGCACGTGCATGCTGTGTCTCTCTCTTTCTCTCTAAAATGAAATAAGTCTTTCTAAAATAAAATGCAGTCATTTTACATCTATGGGGGTTTGCTTTGGCAGAGTATTTTTACTGCCAGTGTCATCATAATCTGCCTAACAAACTGCCAGAGAAGCAGGTGGACAGGATTTTCCAGATAATTAAACTCTCAGAGAGCACAGATGTCTGAGCAAACAAGTACCTGGATCAACGCTCAGGTCTCAGTCTGTGAGGCCAAGGGCCACTTGGCTGACTGAGGTGGCATGTGTCATACTTCATCAGAAATAAAAGGGCAGAGCGGCTATGGTTTTAGGGAAGGCTTCCATGCAGGGCTGGTTTGTGATAAATAAAGACTAATAAGCTCATCCAAATTCTCTCCTTTCAATGCCTTGAATATTTTTTTCCTCAAAGTTTAAGGAAGTGTAATAACCTAGAATTTAATTTTTAATGCTATCAGCTGAATATTTGAAGCGAATATCATAAAGGGTGTATCTTGTTTGACTTGTGTGTCAGGTGTTCAGTAGAACACTATGGAAATTTTCAAGTCATCACAAAAACAGAATAGTCTTATGTCCTTTGGTTTACTCTGCTTGACCAGTCATCATGCTGCCATTCTTGGTTCAGTCAGTCCACATGTTTTTTTTCTGCTGGAATACCTCAAAAGAAAATCTCATACATCTTTATTCTACCCATAAATACTTTAGTATACATCTCTTAAGGAAGGGACTAAAATTTCTGGAGCCTTCTCCTCCAAGTTAGGAACTGAAGTCAGCTTTCCAGAACACTTAGCCCATGCTGTGAGACTACCTTATTTGGAACTAGGTCCTTAGCCTGCTAACCTCCTGATACAGAGTTCAGGTTAAACTCACTCTGCATTTATCTTTGTCAGAAAATCATTCAGCTGCAATGAACCAAAGCCTACCGACACAAGTTCCAGAAAGAAGACAGAGCTGCTCTGTCAGTCTGTCTTTCAGGAGCTACATGGCTCTCTCATTTCTCCTGCTTTATCTCTGCGGGCATTGAATGTGCCCCGTGGACTCCAGCCCTGAGCTGACATATCTTGACAAGGCCTGCTCTTATGGACTTGATGTCCTGGATCTAGGTCCAATTTTTGGAGAGCGTGAGAACTTGTTTTCTGACTAGTCAGCGGATTGTCTGGCCTTGGGTCAGATCACCTGTGGCCAAGATTAGACAGCGGTACAAATCTGGGCACCTCAGGACAGTGGGCAGGACAGTTTACAGATAACAGGCTCCAAATGGGAGAGGCAGTTAACCTGTTCATTGCAATTCTGAATTCTCCACCATAGTTAAGAGTATTTCACTAGTTTGAAGTAAATTAATCACTCAGGTGGAGTGTAGGTATTCCGGAGAATACAGTCAGCACCTTAGGGTGCAGAACTATTTTTCTTTACAATTTTAGGTGATTTTAACAGTTTCTTTTTACTTGAAAGAGGTGTTGTGTGAATTTAATTCTTGGGATATTTGTGTTTGTTAATAATAAAAATATGCTGGCATGTAACAAATATTCCCACAGAGAATTATAAGCTATTAGAGAAGTTTTAGTACTAGACGTTTCATTTTTAGTTGCTTGGCAGACGGAGTCTCATGGCAAAGTGTTTTTTGGTATTGTTTTTTTAACTTTGAATTATGGGCATTTCAAAGACACAAAAGTAGAATACGAAAATGTATCCTCACACACGTATTACCTGTCTTCACCAGTTATCAGCGCACGGCCAGCCCTATCTCCTCTGTAATGCCGGCCATAACACACGCCTTACACCTGTTCACACACTGAATTATTGTGAAATAAATCTGAAAATCTTGGGGAGCCTGAGTGGCTCAGGTCATAATCCTGGGGTCCTGGGATTGAGCTCTGCATTGCATTGGGCTCCCTGCACAGTGGGGAGTCTGCTTCTCCCTCTTACTCTGTCCCTACCCCAACTCATGCACTCGCTCTCTCTCTCTCTCTCTCTCTCTCTCTAATAAATAAAATTTGAAAATCTTATTTTATCTGTAAATACTATACAGAGGCTTTTTAAGAAAGCATGAACTGATACCACATTATATCTTGAAATTATAGTAATTCCCTAATATCAAATGCCTTATCCTATGCAGATTTTCAGATCATCTCACACAGTTTGGTTTTTTAAGATTTTATTTATTTATTTGTCAGAGAGAGAGAGCAAGCGAGCACAGGCAGACAGAATGGCAGGCAGAGGCAGAGGGAGAAGCAGGCTCCCTGCCGAGCAAGGAACCCAATGTGGGACTCGATCCCAGGACACTGGGATCATGACCTGAGCCGAAGGCAGTCGGCAAACCAACTGAGCCACTCAGGTGTCCCACACACTTTGGTCTTGTTTCATTCCAGAGAGAGAGAGAGAGCCTGAGTGTGATGATGGGGGAGAGAGAGAATCTTAAGCAGGTTCCACACTCAGTGTGGAGCCCAGCGCGGGACCCAGTCCCATGACCCTTCTCTCTCTCAGTTTTTACAAGTGTTGTTTAGCATCAGGATCCAAATGAAGTGCACACGTTGCATTTGGTTGACTTGATTCTTCAGTCTGTTCTAGTCTCTAGGTTTCTTCCTTCTTTCCCCCTTTGTAATATTTTAAAGAAAACCAGGTCTTTGTCCTTATAGTTTCCTATATTCTAGATCTTACCGGTTGCATCTTTTCTGGTATTGATTCATATGTCCTTATGTTGCATATGGAGGTTTATTTACATTCAAGTTAATTACGTCTCAGCAAGAAGACATTCGTAGGTAGTGTTCATAGGTAGTTATTTTTGTATCACATCAGGAAACATTGTAATGCCTGGTTCTGTCTTTTGTGACTACATTGGTCGGTAGATTCAGATATTGTCAGCCCAAATAGAAAGCATTTTTTTAAAGAACTGAATAGAACTATCATATGACAAGTACTATAGTCTGTGTATGGATATATGTGTGTATTTTAAATTTTGTTTTGGTAACTTTCACCTCCCCGTTTCACCACTGACCCTAGGATGACAATGACCTATTAAAACAGCAACTTAAAGATTTCCAGAGTCACCTGAACCATGTGGTTGATGGTTTGATTCGTCCAGAAGAAGTGGCCGCTCGTGTAGATGAGCTAAGGAAAAAACTGAAGTCAGGAGCTGGGGAAATGAGGTAATGAAAAATCAGGACCTCCAGGTGTTGAGGTTGCTGAGTGAGTAGCAAGAGGTGCATAGAGACTCACCTTCCCAAGTTCTGTTAATGGCCGAATTCTTTTGTAAGCGTTCCTGTGTCCTGTTTCCGTGATCAAGACACAAGATTGCTTCGTTCAAACTGCCTGTCACTGATTTTTTTTCTACATTTTAAATCTTTCATACTTTTTGGTATTATTTAACTTAAAAAGCAGGAAGTTTTAAGAGTAACTCTTTCTTGAAAGTTCATTGCATATGGTCAGGAAGTAGAGCCACATTATGCATTTTAAGTAGAAAATAAATATCAAAAGCAAGGCTCATTTAAATACATGAAACAGACATTTATTCTTTGAGCAAGCATTGGTGGCCCCCTAGGAGCCTGTGATTTCAGAGTGACAGCGGTCATCGACTAAAACAATGATTTACACTTAGGAGGCGCGGAGTTGCTGTGACTGACGATCCTGTTCCAGGCTTCCAGACAGCTCTCTCTCCTCCTGCACTGTTACCAGCATGTTTGCACCCAGCATCTGACATGTGTCATAAAATTCACACCATCTTTCCTTTCCCCTTACCAGAATCCATACTTCCTCAGATGTCTTAGGGAAAAGTCTTGCTGATTTGCAGAAACAATTCAGTGAAATCCTTGCACGCTCCCAGTGGGAAAGACAGGAAGCACAAGTAAGAGAGAGAAAACTCCAGGAAGAAATGGCCCTACAGCAAGAGAAACTGGCAAGTGGGCGAGAAGAGTTCAGGCACGCCTGCGAGAGGGCCCTGGAAGCACGGGTAAGGAGCGGGCGAGAGGCAGCTGGAAGGAAGCGTTTGGCCAATACTCCTGTTTTTCAACAAATTGCAATGCTTCCTTCTCAAGTAAATACAGTATACTTACTGTTATTTTCACTCTTAACCAGTCAAACTGCCTGTGACTGAAAGTCAGCTGTGAATGTGGTTACTGATATCAGTCAGGCTTCTTTGTGGCTGTGTTTTCCTTGTTTTGGAAGCAGGTGAGAAAGAAATGTTGCTGAGCATGCAGGCAAACAATACTACATTGCTGGGGTGTGGTATCGTGCCCGAATCTGATTTTTGGGCTGTCATTCTTTTCACAATGATGCAACCATTAAAGTGGATCCTAGTGAACATTCAAGATAAAACCATGCCCTGTAACTCATTAGTACAACATTTCATTACCCTCTTTTAGTAAAATGAAATGTGATGCTCTAAAAAGATTTTATTTTGCTTAAAAATCCTCTTCGAAACTTGATTTCCTCACAGATTAGTTTTGATAAGAGGCAGCACGAAGCAAGAATCCAGCAGTTGGAGAATGAAATTCACTATTTGCAAGAAAATCTAAAAAGTATGGAGGAAATCCAAGGCCTTACAGATCTCCAACTTCAGGAAGCTGATGAAGAGAAGGAGAGAATTCTGGCCCAACTCCGGGAGTTAGAGAAAAAGGTAGGAAGACTAGGAAAGCGTTACACCTCTGTCCCCACGCCTGGGTCCTGCCCCCCAGGAGCAGGCCTTCTGTGCAGGGCCTGGTCCACAGGTTGCTGGCCCAGAGGCGGACTGGACCCCAGGGGAGGCCGGGATGCACGTGGTCAAATCAAGGGCCTGAAACAGGTGACGTGGTTGATGAAAACGAGCGAACTGGCATGTGAGGAGCGACCTTGGAGCGTGAGTGCTGATGGCTTGAGTTTGCCT
Organism: Lutra lutra; assembly: GCF_902655055.1. Lineage (NCBI taxonomy): Eukaryota > Metazoa > Chordata > Mammalia > Carnivora > Mustelidae > Lutra > Lutra lutra. Next base: position 82,258,969 of record NC_062290.1, read on the forward strand.
CCTCTAAAACCCCTTGCCTAACTGGACACATCCATGGGAAATTACTTTTTAACTCTTCCTCTTCCTTTCTGACGCGCTGGCCTCTCTCTTTGCTTCTCCATCCCACCTCAACCATCTCCTCCCATCGTCACATCCTCCCCCTTGGCCAGTTCAGAAACTCTGCCCACCACCTCTGAAATCCCATGCTGCTCGTAACTCTATCCACTGACCCCACACTGACAATTTTTTAACGTCATAGACAACTCCAGGGCATGAACCTAACAGGAAAGTTAGGCTTTCCTGTCCACCTTCCTCATTATCGCCTGACCTAAATTCCGTGGCCCCCCACTACAGCCAATTTTGCAAATATCCTCAAATCCCTGGTCCTTTTTTCCTGTCTCACTTGCCCGACAGAACTGCAGCAGTATGCTTTCTTTGCGCTGCTACCCATGCTGAGCATTTCTGCAGAAAGATGTCACCCACCCAGGCATACGGTATCATTATAATCTCTTGTTCATCAACCTCAAATGGGTAGCATTACCCTTCTCTCTGGTCAGTTCACTCTCCTGTACCCCACTGTTTCATACCTGGTCACTCTCCCTTCTCCCAGCCTCAGCGAGTGACTTGCTTCATACTTGACCAAGAACCTTTCAGTTCCCGAGTCCTATTGTATCTGCCCCCAAAATATATCTGGAATATGGTTCCTTTTTTCCTTCTCTGATGCCACCACCACCCCAGTCTAGCCATCATCTCTCTTCTGAACAACTGGTACGGCTACCTGACTGATCTCCCGCTGCCACCGATGAGCCTGCTCCACAGAGCCACCACTGTGCTCTTTCAGAAACAGGCATTGACTCTTGTTAGTCCCTGTCCCCTACCTGGCCATTTCCCTCCTCTCAGGAACTTCTGTTATTTTTATGAAAAATACCTAAATTCTTAAGCCTATGAGGCCTGACATGATTTACCTCTATCTGCTCCCTCCTGTTCTCACCAGGCTCCTTCTTTCAGTTCCTCAAAAATGCCAAGTTCTCCTAGCCTTCCCACATGCCATTCCCTCTCCTGGACCACATTCCTCCACCCTTCTCTCTGACTGCCCCCTCCCCACCAATCTCCGTCTCTCTTGCTGTTCTCTCAAAAAGTACCCTGTTCTGTCCCTTAATAGTTACTAGCCACCATTTTGTTATATATTTGTCTGAGCGTTTGTTTATAATCTGTCTCTCATAAGCTCCTTGAGGGCAATAGCCCAGTCTGCTTTACTTACCACCATCTCCCAGGGCCTGACTCAGCAATCACAAGGGTCTGGTCCATCACTTGGTGATGGTACTGGGAAATGGTTTTCCAATGAGTAAATGAATCTGTGATCGCTTATGGTTCTTGACTAAGAAGACTGATTTCATTCTAAGTTTACCATACAATTTTTAGTTGATTTTATTTATTCATTCAATCAATGACTATTTATGGAGTACCTCCTTTGTGCCAGATATTATCATTCTAGGCATGGGCTGGGTAGTAGTGACCAGAGTCCCTGCCCTCATGGAGCTTGTGTCTTCATTCACTGCTGCCATATGACTCACTGTTCATGAGTCTAATGAGTTCATGGGTTTAATGTTTCTTTTATTTTAGAAGAAACTTGAAGATGCCAAGTCTCAGGAACGGTTTCTTGGTTTAGACAGAGAATTGAAGAAACTAAAGAAAGCCGTGGCCGCCTCGGATAAGCTAGCCACAGCTGAGCTCACCGTCGCCAAAGACCAGCTCAAGTCCCTTCATGGAACTGTGATGAAAATTAACCAGGAACGAGCAGAGGTGAGTCCATGTGTCCAGAACAAGCTTCCACAGGCACTGCTGCCCCAAAACCTAGCCACTTGTATTATTGCTCTTTTGTTATAGACTTTGGTTATCTCAGAAACCACTGGAAAGTTGTCTGTCTCCCTTCAGACCTAAGGATTGTATTTCCTCTCATCATAGCCCTGCCTTGGGTCCTGCCCTTTCCTGAGCCCTGACAGGAACCATCAAATGAAACATACTCTCCCCACCTCAGAGTGTAGAGCTCTGCCTAGGGAGATGGGTGTGCGTACACACCTGAACCAAGGTTTCAAAGGCTGGCCATGTCATCCTTCTGAACCCCAGACTTTTCATCTTGTGCAGTCAGATAATAGTGACCTCTCAGGCTGTTCTGCCTTCTGACTGAAATGCTGTCTCCAGCAGTTTGAAGGGTACAGATGCTCCTGAGATGAAGATGATAGATCATAGAAGAGACAAGTTAATGATGGGAGTCCAGAGAGACCCCAGTCATGGAAGACTGGAGATTAGTGAAGAAGAAGTTAGCTCTGGTTCTTTCTGATGCAGCCCCCCACCCACCTGGCCCCGTGGAGGGGTGGAGCAGGCTGCCAAGTGATGGGAACAGTGCAGGACAGGGTGGGACCTAGCGCCACACACTCATGGGGTAGCCAGGCTGGCAATTGGACGAAAACAAAGAAGTTGATCTGAGAGGAGGGGAGACTTGAAAAAGACAGCAAATGACAGCAGTGCTGCCTTTCTCCTACCTCTGTCCCAGTAGGAGCTGCAGGAGACGGAGAGGTTCAGCAGAAAGGCAGCGCAAGCAGCCAGGGATCTGACCCGAGCGGAAGCAGAGATCGAACTCCTGCAGAACCTTCTCAGAGATAAAGAGGAGCAGGTCAGTGCTGGGACTCTGAGATCTCCGTATGGGCCTGTGTCGGTTCCGAAAAGACAAAAGTAGTAGAGGTGACTGCTCAGAGAATTTGGAAGTGTGCCAGGCAGAGTGCGACTTCAATACAAGGACTGACGTGGCATCCTCATGAGGAAAGCATGGGTAAAAGTTCTAGAAGTATTAATTCGAGTTGCAAGGATAAGTGCATCTGGGAAAGAGTATTCATGGACAACTTTGTGTATGTGATATTTTTAATAGTATCGAAATCAGATGGAGAAAGTAGATGTCGGCACTGGAGGAGCGCACTCACAGGTGGTGGAGATGGAGAAACTAAATGAGACGATGGAGAGACAAAGGACAGAGATAGCAAGGCTGCGGAATTTACTGGACCTCACCGGGGCTGGTAAAGTATTGGGCTTTGATTTGGGTAGTTGTTCTAAAATCAAGTCAAATCACGTTAAAAAAAAGATCATCCCATTGTTTTTCACCATAGCAAATTTATTTTCACTGTGATAGATCAATTCCATGCTTGCTTTACAGAGCTGTGATAATTAGCTTAATGAATAAAAGCAAAGAATTTAAAAAACACTTTATGTAAGTGGAGTTTTAAGAAACTTGATTACAATGAGACAAGAGATTTTTGAATTTTCAAAAGAAACAATGTTTACAGATCTGTTTTCTTTCTCTGGTTCAGTTTATAAATGAACAACAGAGGGGGGTTTATTTGTCCTCTTTACGTGTTAGCAAAAACTTAAACTACCATGGGACAGGCTGAAAAGTCAGCTTTGAGTTGCTGATCAAAGTTATTGGCATCACTCGTGTACGTTGAGAGAGGAGGGAAATAGATGATTTCACGCCCAATTTCACAGACTGGCATTCCTTCGCAGATAACAAAGGAAGCTTTGAAAATGTTTTAGAAGAAATTGCCGAACTTCGACGTGAGGTTTCTCATCAGAATGATTACATCAGCAGCATGACAGATCCTTTCAAAAGACGAGGCTACTGGTACTTTATGCCACCACCATCATCATCAAAAGTAGGAAGTCTGTGATGCTGGGAATGTATACTGAATTTTCTTGAAGGAAATGTGACAATGTTCTCTTCTCCCAATTTGTGAAGAAGGTGTCAAGAATAATATGTCTAAGCTAATGCGTTGAGGTTCTTAAGGATCCTTAATATTTGAGGTGAAAATAGGGCCTTCTCAAGAGTATTGCCATTGCCCATTCCTGCTCAGGTAGCATGTTGTGGGTGCCTGATAGAAGATACTGCAAGGGGATAAGGTGACGAGCCCAGACGACCTATTGGAAATGGGTATAAAATTGTGCAGAGGCTGATAGAAAACTCGTGCCTGGATTTCATTTGATTTTAGCCCACGTTTCATTCTGTGTTCACTGAAATCTAGGTCAGGTGCTATGTGGGGTGGGGAGGGTGTGCTGTGAGGAATGGTCTAGCCCTTGCTCTCCAAGAGTTCATGCACTGGTGGGGAGACAGGTACACCTGTGTGATTACCACAGGGGCATGCACGTGACAACAGACTTTACCTGTGTGCTCTGGTATAGAGAAGTGTTAGGGATCCCTCAGTGGGGAAGTTCAGGAAAGAAGGCTTCACACACAGTCATGAAGTCAGCACTTAGCCCTCAAGGGGTGGGCTTTAGGAGGGAGGAAGGTGTGGAGGGGAGAGTTGGTTTAGCTGTGGTGAGTAGCCTTGTGGGGCTGGACGGTTGGATGGGAACAGTGAAAGGTGAGTCTGGAAAAGTAGATTGGGCTCATGCTTTTGAAAAGGGCCTCAAAATCTCTTGCACTGACTTGTGGAGACCTTGGGGACCGAGGCTGTGTGTACTGTGATCAGAGACGTAGTTTAGGAGGAGTAATTGGGCTGAGTGTGGGAGCCCGAATTGCGGTGGGTGAACTTGGGGCAGGGCAGGGTGGTGCAGGGGCGCTATGTGAACTCATTCCATGAGGGACAGAAGCCGGAGCTAGAGCAGTGGAGCTGGAGGAGAAGAGATGGCACCGAGGGATGTTCAGGAGACAAAAAGCCAAGGTTTGGGGCTTGAAAGTGAGAAGTAAGGAGAGGACAGTAAGTGGCCCACATCCAGAGCAGAGGGGCTGGGTGACACCCTGCTAGGATCAGCTGACAGGCAACAGTCAGGGGGAGGGGCTGATATACTAGGGTCCCAGGGCTGTGTCGACTTAACCAGAATCCAGACAGCCTTGACAACCATGGTTGGAGGCGGGAGCTGTGTAGGTTAGATGTAACATGGGAAGGCTGAGCTGGCCGAGGGTTTGGGAAGCAGACCTGTTTATGACTGGAAAGGAGGGAGGGTGGCGGAGTAGAGCCTCTTGGCCCACGCCAGGCTCCCAGGACAGCAGGAGACTAATATCCCAGATGGCCTTGAAAATTCACTGGTTTCCTTGGCCTTTGTTGGTGGGACGTCAAGACAGCAGGAGACTGATATCCCAGATGGCCATGAAAATTCACTGGTTTCCTTGGCCTTTGTTGGTGGGCCATCAAGAACAAGGCAAAAGGGGAGAAGCCCCCCGGAAAGATGAGTACTGGCGAAGAGAGGCCACACTCAGGCCATTTACCTGACTTGACTGGGTAATCATGTCCGTCTTCTGTCTGAAAAATGAGAATCAGAATCTATGAAAAGAAACCAGTTCTTTCTCAACTTTGCCACATCTCAACTTTGTTCTAGACTTAGGCATTTCTCCAACTCAGCCTTTTCATTTCTGATAAATAGTGGGCTCTTCTATCATCTATTTTAGGTTTCCAGCCACAGTTCCCAGGCCACCAAGGACTCTGGTGTCGGCCTAAAGTGTACAGCCTCAACTCCTGTTGGAAAAGCACGTCATGGACAGCAGGATGGAAAAGAGGACAGTGGGCCTCCACCTGTTTCGGGATACTGGGTGTATTCTCCCATCAGGAGTGGGTTACATAAATCGTTTTCAAATAAAGGTAAGTTAAATCACAGAAGGGAAGTTGCATGTCTCTTGTATTTGTTCCCTGAAATCCATAAGACACAAGCCAGACTCCTTAGCTTACTCTGCACGGCCTTCTGTGCTGGGCCTTGGCCAGTGACCTCTTGTCTCACTTCCCATTACTGTCCCAAAGTCAGCCATCCCAGCTGCCTAAGATCCCCACAGCATGCTGTGTGCCACTCACCTCCCTGTTTTAAACTTGTTTAGTAGAAGGTCCTTCCTTGGGGCGCCTGGGTGGCTCAGTAGGGTAAGCCTCTGCCTTAGGCTCAGGTCATTATGTCTGAGTCCTGGGATTGAGCCCCGCATTGGGCTCTCTGCTAAGCAGGGAGCAGAGAGCCTGCTTCCTCCCCTCTCTCTGCCTGCCTCTCTGCGTGCTTGTTATCTCTGTCAAATAAATAAAATCTTAAAAAAAAACATAAAGATTGTCCTTCCTTCCTCTCCTAAATCTATTCCTGCTCAACCTTCTACAAGATTCAGGCCCGCAAACAACACTCCTCTATGGAGCCTTCCTCCACGCTGCCTCGCCTGCACTCCTGGGCCATGGCAGGTGCCGCCATCCTTGTGTCATGGTGGTGGTTAGCTCAGCTAAAATGAAGTGTTAACAGGTCCATCTTCTAAAGCTCCCAGAGGAAGAGTCGGACTTGGGAGTCAGTCCTCGCTCTTGCAGTGGCTAGCTGCGTGATCCTAGGCAGAGTATTTCGCCCCTCTGAGACTGTTGAATGTAAAAGGGGAATGTCACCTTCGGAGAATGTGTTTATTCAGGAGCTATTTATTGAGTGCCTGCTGTGTGCTAGGCTGTGTGTCAGCAGTGATAAATGTAGATCTTGCCTGTCAGGGAGATAACCAGGAGAGTTCAGCAGCTTAGAGAGGGCCGAGCGTCGTGATCGTGGTAAGTGCCGAGAGCTGTGGGTCTCACTGCTCCTTTCTGCATCTCTGTTGGTCTCTTCTGTAGCCTGAAGCAGGCACCCGAATGGTTGCTGAATTGATGAATGAAAGAAGACCCCCCCCCCAAAAAAGGAAATTAACAGATAGACATAAGAAAAACGCAATTATCAGCCACTGAAAATATATGAATCCCTGTTTTGATCAACTTTTCAAAACCGCTTTGACCTTTTTTGCAAAATTTCATTCTTACATCTTGGGGATTTGGGCCTAAATGCTGCCGTTCTCTGCTAAATTTATTTACCTAAGAAGCCATGGGGGTAAAACACTCTTCCGTTTATTTCTTTCAAGATGCAGACAGCGGAGGAGATAGCCAGGAAGAGAGCGAGCCAGAGGACCGAGAGGACCACCCATTTGTACCTCCTCACGGATACATGATGTATACTGTGTTTCCCGATGGTTCACCTGTACCGCAGGGCATGGCCCTATATGCGCCCCCTCCTCCCTTGCCCAGCAGTAGCCAGCCTCTCAACCCCGGCACTGTTGTTTATGGCCCACCTCCTGCTGGGGCTCCCATCGTGTATGGGCCTCCACCTCCCCACTTCTCCGTACCTCTCATCCCCATGGGGGTGCTGCACTGCAACGTCCTGGAACACCATAACTTGGTAAGTGGAAAGACACAGGACCCCCTGTCCACAGTGCTTCCACAGGAGACTGAATAAGGGTATTTATGTAATGATTTGACCTATTTATGAACAGATTATGTCCCAAGTGTGTTCATAAGATTTGTGTTTAGAATGGAGTAAGCATTCTCTTATTAACATACTCTTCTGGACAAGAGTTAGGATACCAGGCCAGTCTGCAAATGCTTTGTTTAATCATCTTATAACAAAAAATGCTTTCAGTCCAGAAATTAACCATTTTGGGAGAGCTTATTTTATATTTTCTAGGACAAGTACTGATGTGTACATGGAACTATATTCACATAGTAGTGCCTGTGCTTGTACACACATGTCCCTGCGCATGGACACGCATCCACATGTATGTGCTTGTGTATTCACACGTATGAGCAGCAAGGTTGTGGTGGGGATTATCTCTGGGTGGTGAGATTCATGATTATTTTTTTCTTTTCATAATTCTTAGCTTTTTGTACAGTTTTTCCCACTTAACATTACAGGCATTTCCCCATGGTTTTTAAGAGATTTTATTTGACAGAGAGACCTAGCAAGAGAGGGAACACAGCAGGGGGAGTGGGAGAGGGAAAAGCAGGCTTCCCGCTGAGTAGGGAGCCCGATATGGGGCTCCATCCCAAGACCCTGGGATCATGACATGAGCCGAAGGCAGATGCTTAAGGACCGAGCCACCCAGGCGCCCCTCCCCATGGTTTTACAAATGTTTTTAAGCAGTACTTTAATGACTGCATAACATTTCTTAACATTTGTAGTCAGTCTAGTTGACCTAACTGCATAAATTTTTAGTGTATTTCATTTTGTTAGGCTAGATTACTAGTAATTCTAAGGCTAGATTACTTGCTAATCACTAGCTTGCTTTGTTAACTCTATGGTTCTAAAGAAGTAAAATGCACTACAAACTCCTTCAAACTCAAGAAACCTAGAGCTCTTTAGATTTTCCTTGTCCTCCCAGGAGATTGAGAGGAAGACAAGGACCAGAACAAACAACTGGTCAGGCTGGTTGCCCAGGGCCTGCATGTGCTCACATGGTTAAAACATTAGTCACCCACGTAGCCCCGAAGAGTCTCGGCGCACATGTGCTTATGTGTTTACAGCGGTGCAGTCGGCTTGGCATGTGATCGATCCCCTCTTAAGCTGGTTCTGTTACCCGCTACCAGTACCCAGCTGTCCTATAGTTTTTCACATGCCCTCCTGGACCTCTGTGCATTTGCGTGTCCTTTCTTCAGCTTAGGTCTTCCCCATGTCCTTTATTCTTCAAAACCCAGGCAAAACACCTCTCCCTCTGGGCAGCCTTCCAGACAGCTCCCCTCCCCGGGTCCAGAGGAGGGAGAGACCTGTGTCTCTCTCTTCTGCTACTTGCTGTCCTCTGGAGATAGAGATTATGCATAAGAGGTGCTTGGGTAATGTGTATCAACCATAGTTGGGCCGATGGAGAAGTGAAAAGCTCTCTTCATCAGTTTCATCTGTGATATGTGGAAAATTGGCCTGACTTAATGTTTCTTCTCACACTGAAGTCCTAGAAGCTACCACCATTTTCAGGTTGTAGGTAGCATCTTGAGCACAGTTAATTGCAGCTTTTGGCAGGAAAGAAGAGAAACATCAAGTGATGTTCTCAGTACTGCGTTTTTTTCTTTGTTCAGGAGAATGAAGTTTCTAGATTAGAAGACATAATGCAGCATTTAAAATCTGAGAAACGGGAACCGTGCATGAGAGCATCTAAGGGGCACTCGGAGAAAGAACTGGAAGAACTGCACCGTAATATTGATGGTCTTTTGCAAGAGAAGAAAGACTTAGAGTATGAAGTAGAAGAATTACATAGAACCATCCAGCAACATCAACAGCGAAAGTAATTATTAGCCATTTTATTTTTATGATTCCAATGACTGTGATATTGGCTCATTAAGATAACCTAAATCAGTGTTGTCCGGTAGAACTTTCTGTGATCGTGGAAATGCTGCAGATCTATGCTGTCTGGAACAGTGGTCACTAGCCACATGTGTCTATTGAGCCCTTGAAATGTGGCTAATGAAAGAGAGGAATAGAGTGGAATTTCAATTAAAGTAGTAGCCTCGAGGCAACTCCCAGGGGGTGCAGTGCAAGTCTGAGTTCTCTTGGCCAGTAATCCCAATCAGCTCTTCCTGTAGGCCCTCTTGGGGAATGGCACGGCCATCCACCCACCCAGAGTTTTACTCTGGCTAAAAACATGCCCGGTGTCCTCAGCTCCTCTTTCTGCACTTTCCCAAGGCTCCAGATGGTGTCCAGGTCCTACAAATATACACAAAGAGCTGTCAAGCTGGTCCCCTTCTTTAATCACTGCTGCCTCGGCCTTTAATCATGTCATCCTTGGTTGTTGTAATAGCTTCCACATTGGCCTTCTGTGTCAAGCCTCTCCATTCTACCCCCGACGTAGCTAAGATCTGAGCATGCCACTCTCCCATGTGATGCAGTCCCAACACAATGCACCCCACCCTCCAGATCGGAACCTTGCCTGTCTCTCTTACCCTTCTCTCCCACACACCCTGTCTGCTTTTCTGTGGGTTCCCCAGACACCACATCTTCTCCTGTCTCCCATATGTCCTTGCCTAAAATGCTTTCTCTACCTGCGCCTAACCCCACCCGGTCTTTCCAGGTGAAGGTCAGGGATTCCATCTCTCACACAAAGCCTTTCTCATCTCTGACTCCCGCAGTTTGGGGCTGGCGACGTTGGGTATGGTACCGTTGACGCCATGTTGTAAGGAGCCCAGGAGGGCAATGGCTGGGCTTCCCTTCTTGTGCCCTGGCACCTGGCACAGGGCTCGTTAACAGATGCGGTATCTGCTGAGTGCATCAGATCGGTGGAAGCCCATCTTCTGCGGTAGTCCAGGAGTTATGATTGTTCCCCAGTTTTCTGTCGTGTAAGCCAGAATGGCCCAGGCACCAAGGTTGGGGAGAGGTCTGTGGAGGTCACAGAGGTGAGTGAGCTGTGATCTCTGCCTTCTAGGAGCTCACACGTGACTGACTAATAGACCTGGCAGGGAAAAGCAAGGGTCACACCAAGAGAAGATGGGGACTAGATGTTTGAAGGTTTCAAAGGTGATTATGCTGTTACTTTTGTAGGATGTGATAGGGAGAGGGTTTTTATTGTGAGGTTTTTTGAGGAAGGAAATAAGACAGTGGGATAACTACCCTTTTTCCTAGTTTTAAAAGTATAATAAATGATCATTTTACAGAATTTGGATAACACAAAAATGTCCAAAGAAGACAGTAAAGATCATCTGTATGCCTTCATTTAAAGAGAAAGAATTTGTTAATGTTGATGAATTCATTTGCATGTTTTTCTGTCATGGTTCCCATTTGCAAATAATTTTGACATGTTAGCCTTGAGTTAGTGAGTCCTGTGTCTTGCTTTCTGATTTGTCAAATACCGTCACTATAATTTTACTCTAGCAGAACAGAGTAAATCACAAAATTTGGTCGTCTTTGAGGCAGCTGATGAGCTGTGACTTGACAGACAGTTTGAAGGGAATGGATGACTATTGTGATAATAGTTTTATTTTTATACCACAGAAGAATAGAAATATCGACATTGTCTTGACAAGTGCTGACCAAAATAAAGACAAATCAAAAAAAATGAAACTACTACATCATACTTTATACATATTGTGTACTTACTGTCAACAGTATACCCTGGGTTTTTTTTTTTTAAGATACTTATTTTAGAAAGATTGTGAATGCATGCAAGGGCAGGGGGAGGGGCAGAGGATGAGGGAGGATGAGGGAGAGAGAGACTCTCAAGGAGACTCCACGTTGAGTACGAAGCCCGACACGGGGCTTGATCTCACCACCCTGAGATCACAACCAGAGCCAAAATCAAGTGTCTGACACTTACCTGACTGGGCCACCCAGGCACCCCCCAACAGCATACCATGTTGAATGAAAGTGTGAACATAGGCCTTGAACATAATCAAATGCAGCCGTCTCTCCCACTGCTTCTCATATGAAATTAGAAAATCATCATACGTCTTCTTATCAGGCTACAAGGGTCTATATCGTCTGCATTTAAAGTGTCTTAATGTGTGGGCATATGATTTTTTAGAGACTTCATTGATGGAAATGTTGAAAGTCTTGTGAATGAACTGGAAACAGAGAAGTCACTCAAACACCATGAAGATATTGTCGATGAAATTGAGTGCCTCGAGAGGACCCTTCTGAAGCGCCGCGCAGAGCTCAGGGAAGCCGACCGGCTGCTGGCGGAGGCTGAAATGGAACTTTCGTGCACGAGAGAGAAAGTATGTTCTGTTGTGGTTTGGGGCGAGGCAGCTTACTGTTGGCCACATGAAGGACTAGGAAGAAAACAGACCAGAACACAGTCCCCCCGAGGCAGACGGCTGGGTTTCAGGTTGTGCTCTGCTAGTTAAAGCTGTGAGAGTTTGCGTCAGCCCCCTGAGTCCCCGGCTTCGCTCTCCTCATCTGCCAGGCCAAGAATACCAAAGCTGTTCAGTAAGGGTTGAATGAAGTAGCATGTTTTTAAGAAGATTTTATTTATTTTAGAGAGAGAGGGAGAGAGGAAGCAAGGGTGTTTGGGGGGGCAACAGCGAGCGGGAGAAAGAAGCACACTCCCCACTGAGCAGGAGCCAGACGTGCCGCTTGATCCCAGGATCCTGGGGCTGCAACCTCAGCCGAAGGCAGCTTAACTGACTGAGCCACCCAGGCACCCCTAAATGAAGTAGCACATTGAAAGCTGCTAAAGTCATTGAGTTCCTAACACGCCCTACTTCCTTATCCTGTGTGTGTCTTTTAAAATTGTTTGGGCTCTGCTAGCTCTGTGTATTAAATAGGTCAGTCTTACATTCTAAAATAGCAGTGTTACCTCAGAAGACTTCTTCCTACTATTACTTTGTTCTCCAAGTGGACGTTACAGAGTCAAGTATTTTTTGGTCTGAGGTAGTGTTCTTGAGACTACAACACAGAGGGAAATCAAGGAGGGAAGGGAGCTCCCTGTCACTGGGGCTCTGTCCCAGCCACGCACTGGCTGTTTAATGAATACCGCTTCCTTTAACTTTCCTGGCATCCGGCAAGGTGGTGGTTAGCTCAGTTCAGGGAGGCGGCACAGGGAGGCTGGTAGCCAGCCCAGGGGCACACAGCTGAAGTTCTGCTTCACCAAGGGACCTTTCTTAGTCTGAGGAGAATTCCAGAGTATAGAAGTCCCAGACCCACATGGAGCATTTCAGGAACTACCATTTGTATGTTGTTATTTCAACATGGACAGATTTAAATGAATAGAAATCTAATACCTGGGAACTGCAATGAAGGATTTATTAAAGAAATTCTGTGAGTGATGGCTTTAATAAGAATGGAAAAACATCCTGGTGTCTTTTCAGATGATCAGTTCCTTCTTCTGTCACATGTTTCATGATTGTGAGAGAACATGGGTGTGAGCAGGACTAGAGAAGAATTTACCACTGGTATATAAAAGAATGTTAAAGCTATTGGTAGTTGACAGGTAGTAAGTGAACCGAGGCTGGTGAGCTCTTTCCCCTTCAGCCTCCCAAAATGACTCAGGGAGGCAGCTTCTTAAGGGGGAGGAGGGTGGGAGAAGGTGATGTGTTTTGTAAAGATGCCAGGTGTGTTAAAACTTAACCTAGAAACAGACCAAAAACTACTTAGAAATGTGACTTTCTGGAGCATGTAGTGCATTTTGTCCAGTGCTTTGCTGATGAAGCTGATAGGAACAGCTCTGACGTGGAAGCAAGGACAGTGAAATATCTAGCTGTTATGAATGGGGAAAGATGTGCTGTCTGATACAATGGAATATTACTCAGCCATCAAAAATGAGGTCTTTTAACCATTTGCAATGACGTGGTTAGAACTAGAGGGTATTACCCTAAGCGAAATAAGTCAGTCAGAAAAAGACAAGTATCAGATGATTTTACTCATGTGGAATTTAAGAAACAAAACAGGTGAACAAAGGCAAAGGGGGTAAAAATCAAATAAGATGAAATCAAAGAGGGAGACAAACTATAAGAGACTCTTAGCTCTTGGAAACAAACTGAGGGTTGCTGGAAGGGAGAGGGGGACAGGGATGGGGAAACTGGGTGATGGGCATTAAGGAGGGCAGTGATGTGATGAGCAGGGGGCTGTGTGCAACTGATGAGACTAATAGTGCACTATATGTTAATTGGTTTTAAATGAAAAAAATATATATATCTAGCTGTTTAGGAGCTTGCCAACCCTTTTCATCCACACGGGATATTTAGTAGACTAGTTTAACATACGCCTATGAGTTTAATGCAACTGCAGAACTGGAGCTTTCTGACTGAAGGTGAGTCACTGCTCAACCAAGTGCAAACCAAATACTATTTTTGGACCTTTGGTGACATTGTTTTAAGCCTCTTATTTTAGAAAGAAAAAAGAAAACCAAGTTGATTTTTTTTTTTAAATCTGTTTTTGCCAAATCTTGTATAGGAAGATCTTTAAATACTTCAATAAAAATATTTAGTATTTGTGTTTCTCAGGCATAATTATATTATCTTTAAGTCAGTGAGGTTTTATTTAGCATAATACTGTACAGCAATAATCTCTAAGAGGAGGGAATATTGATAAAATCAGTTTGTTGTCACTTAATTGGGAGATATTTTTAAGTAAAAAAATAGCCTAATAATAATCAGGTTATTATTTTTTTTAAGATTTTTATTTATTTGTCAAAGAGAGTGAGCACAAGCAGGGGGAGAGCGGCAGACAGAGAGAGAAGCAGACTCCCCACCGAGCAGGGCTCAATCCCAGGACGCTGGGACCATGACCTGAGCTGATGGCAGACACTCAACCAATTGAGCCCCCCAGGCGTCCCTATACAGATTATTTTTAAGTAAAAAGATTCATAGCCTCCCTACCCTCAAGGGACTGTTTCTTTTTTGGGTAGCCCTTTTGTCTTTGTGGGCACAGATATAATTTCACATAGCTGCTCTTAGAGTAGTGTACCTTTAAAAAAATTTTTTTCAGCCAACATAATAATATCAACATTTGTTGCTATGTTGTCATTTTAAAGGCTACACAGTACTCTGTTGTGTTGATGTGTTGTCATTTACTAAATCTATTATTTGTCAGGTCATATACCAATCTACAGTGAGTATTTTTGTGCAGTAGTTTTGACTCCTGAATTCTTTTCTGAGAATTGGAGAAGCGTGAATGAACATCTTTACCAGTCTTTTTGTCTTGCTTTGTTTTCTGAAAGAGTCGTACCAGTTTATACCACAATAGCTGTGAGGGGGTATGGTGACTGAATTGCTTTCAATGACCGTGTCTTTTTTAGACAAAAAATGCCATTGAGAAATTCGCCGATGCCAAGAAAAATTTATTGCAAACTGAGAAAGATGCTGAGGAGTTAGAAAAGAGAGCCCAGGAAACCGCTGTTAACCTTGTCAAAGCCGACCAGCAGCTCAGGTAGGTGGAGTCCCTCAGCTGTTCAGCGAGATGAGAAGTTTGGTTCTGACAGGCTAATAATCGCTTTATGGTAACTGCGGCTGGTTAAGTCTAAGGGGCCTTGGAGAATAAGGCAGTGTGTTTTAGGTTGCTCCAGGCTGACACAAAGGATTTGGAGCAGCACAAAATGGAGCAGGAGGAAATCTTGAAAGAAATAAATGAAGTTGTGGCAGCAAAAGATTCAGACTTCCAGTGTCTCAACAAGAAGAAGGAGGTCCTGACGGGAGAGTAAGTACAGCCCCTGCTGGGCACACGGGGCTTGAGCCGGAAGACGGTGCTGGGGGTCCAGCCTCCCTTCGGCCCCGCTCTAGTGCTGCTGCCGGTGTTTGCAGGCTGCAGAAGCTGCAGAAGGACATCGAGACCGCACAGCACAGTGAGGATCACCACCTGCAGGTCCTTCAAGAGTCCGAGAGCCTCCTACAGGCCAAGAAGGCTGAGCTGGAAAAGCTGAGGAGGCAGGTAGGGAAACAGATGCTTTGAAAAACCAGCTCACGCTGCTTTGAAACCTACATCATAATGTATGATTATAAAAAGTAATGCATGTCCGATTGTAGAAAAGACTGGAAAATACAAAGAAGATATAAAGCACAAATGAGGCTGTATCTCCTAGTGATTAAGAGTAGAGTCCAGGGGCGCCTGGGTGGCTCAGTGGGTTAAACCTCTGCCTTCAGTTCAGGTCATGATCTCCGGGTCCTAGGATGGAGCCCCGCATCGGGCTCTCTGCTCAGCGGGGAGCCTGCTTCCCCCCTCTCTCTGTGCCCGCCTCTCTGCCTGCTTGTGATCTCTGTCTTTCAAATAAATAAAATCTTTAAAAAAAAAAAAAAAGAGAGAGAGTAGAGTCCAGTCCACATTCGGATCCCAAATCAATAGAATGCATTATTGAGTGAAGGAAGCAAGCCCCAAAACAGGATGCACCCTGAGATCACTTATGCTAAATGTGCTTATGAACGCTTGTGCTTGTATTTTTAGTCTATATCAAAGTACAAATCAGTCATCTGATAAGAAGGCATTATAAATATCTTCTGTTTTCTTTCACATGTCTGCATTTTCTGCTTTTTATATAAATATGTGTGTACTATCCTTAAAATTGTAAATGATTTTTCTTAATTTACAAAATGAGTTTTTAAAATCCCTGCCCGACTTCCATTGCCAAGGTAGTTGTTAAATGGAATAAGGTATAGACACGTAAGTGTTTTGAAAACCATAAGCTGAGGGGTAATCATTATTATTATATTGTTATTTTTGCTGTGCTTTGAGTGCTTTTATGTAGGTGAGCTCAGGAACTTTATCAGGCATTTTGTGCATGCACCCCTGGCCTGGCCCTCCTGACTCATGTAGCTGGGATAATTACAATTAGGCTAGTTCCTAATTTCCCCCACAACCGTTAGCTGGACTGGATATTCTCCCATCATAGCAAGCACTGAAGGTTGCATGGCCTTTGACAAGCTTTGCATTCTTCCCTTTTCTTTAATGCAGGTGTCGGGTCAGCAGCAGGAGATGGCCATCTTGGAGAGGCAGGTGGGGCATAAAAAGGAAGAGCTGCATCTCCTCCAGGATAGCCTGGTCCAGGCCAAAGCTGACCTCCAGGAAGCTCTGAGACTGGGAGAAACCGAAGTAACTGAGAAGTGCAATCACATTCGGGTGTGTTTTTCACTAGGTTTTCTTAAGAGTCCTAGGATGATGTTGGAGATTTATTCTGAGATATTTTCATTGGTTTCCCCTCCAAATGCAAATATAAATTCCTGAATCCTGACCCTTCTGTAGCATCAGTTAGATGTGGTGTTAACGTATCTGGGCTCTGGCTGTGTGGGTAGCTCCCTCTGCCACTGTGCCTTTTCTCATACCATTTCTTCTCCAGGAATTTTCTTTTTGTGAATGTCCAGATCCTACCCATTTTTCATGGTTCAGCTTGATATGCCTCTAAGAAGACTTCCCTGACTTTTCCTTTACCTTGGAAGGAGTTTCTCTGTCTCCTGAGTTTGGGGGCACTCTGCACATTTCCTAGGGCATCTTAGCCTTTCAGGATCGTGTTTGTACTCCTTGCCTAAATCTCCTCAAGGTGTTCAGACTCCTGAGGGCAGGAGACGTACCAGAGTCAGCCTTTTCTTTCTATGACAAATTGCCTTACACAGAGTAAATACTGCTTATGCATTTTAAATGAAGGTAATGTGTGACTTTCTTACTTCTATTATACAGAAATATGTTGATATAAAATAGAATACAGTGCTCTTCTTGACATAAAAGGCGAAACTGAACTTGTTTCCAGATTAGAATTTTTGTGAAATGAGATAGTTAATAAAAAAAATTGATTTCAGTATAATTTCTATTCATAATTTTGTAAAGCGGAGTTGACTTGTTTTTTTTTTTTTTGGACACAGGAAGTAAAATCTCTTCTGGAAGAACTCAGTTTTCAGAAAGGAGAACTGAATGTCCAGATTAGTGAAAAAAAAAACTCAACTTGCATTCATAAAGCAGGAAATTGAAAAAGAGGAAGAAAATCTTCAGGTAGTTTTAGGACAAATGTCTAAACATAAAACTGGTAAGTTTAAAGGAAAGCAATCATATAAAGTTGGAGTTTGGAAATATCTCTATTCGAGATCATAGAAAAAATACAAATGGTGGAATAAACTTCTTTTAAAGTTCAGCTTTGTTATAGATGAGCAAAGAAAAGCAGTATTGTAAAAGGAATACAGTATTTTCTGCCATTCAAAAGTTTACTGATAAAGTTTATTTAAGAGCATAGTAGTCATTATAATTACTGACCAGGGTTTGGAGAAGGAAGAACATATCTCTATTTGATAGAGAAAATTGAACCAATCCCCCAATGTTTCAAACCTGAAAATTCATGCCTACTGAACCGTTTAGCCCATTTCTAGTTACTGAGAGAAAGGAAGCATTTATATACCTTGCAGCAATACTGTATGTACTTAGTAAGACTTTATTTCCTTGTTTCATAAATTAAGCTGCCTGAGTTGGTTACTTGCAGCAAAACTTATACTGAAATTTGGAAATTTGGCCAATCTAAAAGCCACATTTCAAACATTTAATGGCATGCAAAAAACGCTGATGGGAAGACTGAAAGAATAGATAGAAAACTGAATATAGAGCGTAATTCCAGTTTATTTGGACGGTATGCGCATGTGCGCGCGCACTCCTGGAAGGAAATACATCAAATTGCTATTGCTGTAGTGATCATCTTTGGATGGTGGGATAATAATGGGTTTCATTCGTTTCTTTTTTTTCTTGAAATTTTCCATAGTGAGCAAATATCTGTATAATCAGAAAAGAGAGTTAATACTTGAAAATCTATATATTTTTTTTTTGAAAATCTGTATTTTAAAAGATAAAAAATTGTTGGGGCGCCTGGGTGGTTCAGTGGGTTAAAGCCTCTGCCTTCGGCTCAGGTTATGATCCCAAGGTTCTGGGATCGAGCCCCGCATCGGGCTCTCTGCTCAGCGGGGAGCCTGCTTCCCTTCCTCTCTCTCTGCCTGCCTCTCTGCCTACTTGTGATCTTTTTCTGTCAAATAGATAAATAAAATCTTTTAAAAAAAAAGATTAAAAATTATTATTCAAATCTCAGCTTATGTATTTTAACATTTTATCCATTTATTTTGACTAAAATTCATTTAGATGAGGTCATTGCTCTTGAAACTAGAACTTTGTTAATGTTTTTGTTAAAATGTTTTTAACAAAATTAAACAAGTTAATGTTTAGCAATATTTAAAAGAATTTTTTTTCTTCCATTCAAACAGTTAGCTCTAGGGTGCCTCAGTGGCTCAGTTGGATAAGCCTCTGACTTTGGCTCAGGTCATAGTCTCAGGGTCCTGAGATCAAGCTGTGCTTCTAGACTCCCTGCTCAATGAGGAGTCTGTTTCTCCCTCTGCTCCTACCCCCATTTGTGCACATGCCTCTCTCTCTCTCTCTTTCGCCTTCTCTCTTTCAAATAAATAAAATCTTCTAAAAAACACAATTAGCTCCATTAATTCAGCATAATATATATGTTTTGATGACCTATTGTTTCTTTTATCAACAGCATTATTTTCTGTTTCATTTTGTAAATGTTTTCAACTACATTTAATAGCACAGATCATGCTCTGTTTCTCTTAGAACTAAAGAATATTCTGGACATGTTGCACCTTGAAAACAATGAGCTGCAAGGTTTGAAGCTACAGCATGACCAAAAGGTGTCTGAGTTAGAGAAGACTCGGGTTGAAGTGCTAGAGGTAATAAACAAAGCCGTTTTACCCTTAGCCAATTGCAGTCTTTCTCTTTGAGCATGTGTGAGTCCACTTTTATCTGTTTTAGGAGAGACTGGAGTTAGAGAATCTGCAGCAGACAGCCCTGCGACAGAAAGGGGAGATAGAGTGGCAGAAGCAGCTCCTCGAGAGGGACAGGCAGGAAGTAGAGCGGATGACTGCTGAGACCCGAGCATTACAGTCGTGTATTGAGTCTCTGTGCAAAGAAAAGGAAGATCTGGAAGAAAAACAGGGTAGCTGGGAAAAGAAGTTGGCACAGACTAAACGGTGAGAGCAAAACCCAATAAGCTTGCCAGATCCCTTCCTGAAGACTAAAGCATAATAAACACACTATAAAAAGGGAATGAAAATGGAGAAAAGAAAAAAAAAGTACTACACGAACTCAGTATCACAGTACACCTCACCAACAGAATTTCTGGGTAGATTTCCTTTTAGGCTTTTCTTTTTCCAAAGCACATTTTAAAATAACCTGTTGTGGATTTTTTTAGGTAAAATAACAAATGCTAGAAGATGTAGCTGAGTGGAGAGATACCTGTTTGTGGGTGGAAAGGCAATATTGTTAAGATTCAGTTCTCCTCAAACCAATCTATAGATTCAGAACAATCCCAGTCAAAATCCCAACAGGCTTTCAAAATAGAAATTGACAATCAGGTTCTGAAATTCATGTGGAAATGCACAGGCTGGACGTGGAATAGGATCTAAACTTTTTAGCTATGACACCAAAACAACCGTGAAGAACAAAAGTTTAGGGCTAACACTACCTGATTTCAAAACTCAGTATACAGCCATGGTGATCAAAACACTATGGCTGGTGTAAAGACAGAAAAAGCAATCAGTGGAACAGAATAGAAAGTCCAAAAGTAAGTGCACAGATGTGTGGACAAATGGTTTTGACAAAGATGCAAAGGCATCTTTTTCAGTAGAGAAGAGACATTCGAAACCCCAAAAATGAACTTCAGCCCACACCCATATTCATAAAAATTACCTCAAAATGGACCATAAACATAAATGTGAAACCTAAATATATAAAACTTCTAGGAGAAAACATAGGAAAAAAACCTTAGTGACCTTGGGTTAGGCAGAATTTCCTAGATAGGACACCCAAAGCATGGTCCATAAAAGAATAAATTGGTAAAATTGAACATCATCAAAATCAAAATTACTCCTCAAGACACTGTCAAGATAATGAAAAGACATGTCACAGACTGGGAGAACAATCTTTGCAACCATGTATTTTCAATAAAGGGCTTGTACCCAGAGCATGTATATATACAAAGAACTCTCATAACTCAATAATGAAAAAACAAACAATCCAGTTTTTCAAATGGGCAAAGATTTGAGTAGACATTTCACTTAAGAAGATGAATGGATGGCAAATAAGTACATAAAAAGATGTTCCTCATTATTAACCATTAGGAAGATGCAAATTAAAACCACGATGAGATAACACTACATACCTATTAGGCTAAAATTAAAGACTGATCATACCAAATGACATGGAATTTTCATACACAATTGGTGGAAGTGTAAAATGGTAGACCACTTTGGAGAATAATTTGGCAGTTACTGAAAAACTCTTACATATATTGGCCAGAAGAGCTACCATTCTACTCCTAGATATTTATTCATGAGAAGTGAAAGTGTGTTTACATACAAAGAATGATGTACTTTAATGTTCATAGCAGCTTTATTTGAAACAGCCTAACCTGGAAACAACTTTAAATGTCCATCAGCTGGTGAATGGCTAGACAGATGCTGTGTATCCATATCCTGGGTACTATTCGGCAATAAGAAGGGAATGCAGGGGGCCGCCTGGGTGGCTCAGTTGGTTAAGCAACTGCCTTTGGCTCAGGTCATGATCCTGGAGTCCTGGGATCAAGTTCCACATCGGGCTCCCAGCTCCATGGGGAGTTTGCTTCTCCCTCTGACCTTCTCCCCTCTCATTCTTTCTTTCTCTCTCAAATAAATAAATAAAAATCTAAAAAAAAAAAAGAGAGAGAGAGAGAAAGAAGAAGGGAATGCAGTACTGACACACACAGCAACATGGGTGAACCTCACAGTGACTCTGCTCAGTGACAGAAGCCAGACAGACACCAGCCCACACTATAGGACTCTGGTCATGTAAGAAAGCAGGCTCGTGTACATCTGTTTTTTGGACAAATCCTATTGCACAGTTGTGTTTCCTGCTTTCTCACTGCATCAGAATAGATGCAAATCAGCCATCTATTTTAATTGCCAGATTTGGGGAATTCTGAGTGTTGTCCATGTTGTTATTCTGATTTTTATAAAACATCAGTTTAGTGAGTCACTTTTCAAAAAAATCTCGTGTTTAGAAAGCTGAAAATAAGATGTCTTTTGGAAATGAGTTGAAGAGTGTTAAGGTTTATAATCATTCATAGTCTATAACCATCCAGTGAAAGGATAACAGTGTTCCTTGGCTGTGTCTTATGCGTGGTTGGACGTTTTATGTTTGATAGTCTCACTTACTCTGCTTGCGCCGTAGGGTTTTAGCAGCTGCAGAAGACGATAGCAGAATGGAGCAGGCAAACTTAGAAAGGTTGGAATTGGATGTCAGAAAGCTGCAGCAGGAGCTAGACCGACTTAACAGAGAGAAGCTCTCCCTGCATGAAGACCTGGGAGCAGTGCAGCAGCAGCTACAAGGTATGAAGCTGCCCCTCTGCGGTGGGGGGGGGGGAGGGTGTCCTTCCTTTGGTTAGGTTTTCTTTTCTTTTTTCTCTGAATATACAACATTTTATTTTCTTCCAGATTTGGAGTTTAATTATACAAAGAGGAGAAGTCAGGTTTTGTAATCTAAAAATATTTCCTTACTAGAACTATATTAATACTTTTGCAAACTATGCAGAGAAGATAGGGACACACATATGTGCATTTATGGAGCTGCATGTCAGCCATGCCGGATCCCTGGGCGGGGAACTCTCGGCACACCCTCGCTCATCTGTGAGGACACAGAGCTGTCCTTGTTGAGGCGTACACAGTCAGTCCAGCATGGTCAGCCCTCTGCCATGAATGTGTCTGTTCAGTTGTCTGCTTCTTAGAGCAGACATTGACCTTCCTCATCCACCAGCTGTTGGGGGAGGACGAGGCCCATTCTTCTGGGAGGGTTTCCTGCTGGCCCTCTTCCATCAGCATATCTGGAATCAGAGGGGTTTCCATAGCCTCTTCTCTTTTTCACCTCTTGCTGAAGCAGTCTTGAAAAACAAAAGCAGAACTCCGCTATTCCTCAGAAGGAATCTGTTACCAAAGATCATCTCCATGGGGACTGACCCTGGCTGTCCAACAACTTGTCCATTCGAGATGGAAACCATCTTTGCCCCTTGGTCCCACCTCAAGGGTTCTTCTTTCGTTTCCTTTTCTTATTATAGAAATAATTCATGCTAATGGGCATGG